>NC_133506.1:135559318-135866590 GCF_049354715.1 Callithrix jacchus | reverse complement strand
TTCTGACTGCTTCCGGCCCGGACGCGCTGCTCTCCCCACAAACCCCTATCCTTGTGAGGTAGCTGCATTCCCAGTTCCCGACATCACACCCAGGTTGTTCAGGAGCCCAAGGGAGCAGCCACAGGTACCACTGCAGAAGTCCGTCTTCTCTGCTACGGCTGAGCTGTTTTCCCTCCTGTCCTCCGCATGTCAATAACCAGCCCGTTCACATTCTACCCTCTCACCTGGGCCTTCCCTCCAGCACTCACCCACCATAATCCCAGTCATGTGGCCTTTTGCAGGCAGGTACGTGGGGGTAGGGTGGATGGGGGCACCAGCCCTTGTCCTAGCTCCTCTCTGGGCCTCCACCAGATCAGGAAGAGCAGGCAGAAGGCCCACAGGCCCCACAGTGGCCGCCAGAGGGCTTCTCTGCAGCCCCCGCAATGGATTATTGAAGGCATTGATTTGCAACAAGGAAAGCTGTGCCATAAGGAGGTGCACATGGGGGCTGCCGCCAGGCAGCACTGATTCCTCCTTGGAGGGGCTGGGAAGGCAAACGTCTTCAGAACGCTAAGCACCTGTGGGCTCCGTGCCCGGTCTTTGACTAATATCTGACACCTGGAGATGCTCTGCTGGTTTTTATCATCAGCCACGGGCTTTCCAATCCATTCCCCACTAGGCAAGGAAAGAAAGGGAGCGTTTATATGAATCTACACCAACATAGACGGGGACGAACCTATTACCCCTGGCAGGACTGGCTATATAATTTGCCGAGGGCCCCTCACAAAGGGAAAGGCTGTGGGCCCCTTGTTCTTTAAAAGTTATTCAGACTTTCAAGATGGTGTCCGGACATGGTGGCTCATGCCTGTAATCCCGGCACTTTCAGAGGCCAAGTCGGGTGGATTCGCCTGAGGTCGGAAGTTCAAGACCAGCCTGATCAACATGAAGAAACCCCGTCTCTACAAAAAATACAAAATTAGCCAGGTAAGATGGCGCATGCCTGTAGTCCCAGCTACTCAGGAGGCAGAGGCAGGAGAATCGCTTGAACCCGGGAGGTGAAGGTTGCAGTGAGCCAAGATCACGCCATTGCACTCCAGCCTGGGCAACAAGAGCAAAACTCCGTCTCAAAAAAACCAAAACAATACAGAATTTCAAGATGGTGACTGTGGAGCCTTAAACCCAGCTGCAGCCTGCTGAGCTCGGGCGCTGAGGGCCTGCATGGGCCACACCTGTGAAGCTGGCCCCAGCCCCACACAGTGACTCATTACCCAGAACATCAACCAAGAGTGTTTCGTCACCAGCAGCAGGCTTTATTTCAGAGGTTGGGCTGGGAGAGATTGAGAGGGCTCAGCCTCCCAGGATGTCTTCTCCCAGGGCAGAGGGTGCCAGCTTGAATGCCCCCAGTCACTTGGACAGGGCTCCCTGGTGTCCACACCTATATCACTTTAAAATTCGCCTAAGTTTAATAGAGTCCCACTGAGGCAGGGCCTGTATCAGGCACTGGTGAGAAAACAAATGAAGCCATCTTGGCCGCTGCCCCAAGGTGCCCACAGGCCAGCGTCCCACGTGACGGGCTGTGCCGTGTGGACCACCCTGTGAGCGGACCCCGGCCTCTCAGAGGATGGAACCAACTCCTCTCCCCATCCCGACCTATCCCTTCCCACTCAGGGGACACTGTCCCACCCCATGCCAACCTCCTCACTCAGGACTCTTGACAGCTCTGTGCTATGAAGGTTGTGTCATCCAAGTCCTGGAACAGAGCCTAATGCAGAGCGGGCACCCAGCTCACATGGGGCAGAACGGTGAGTGCCCGGCTCCACGGGTTGTTCTGACTGTGCTTCTGGCCTGCATGCTCTGCTCTCTCCACAAACCCCTTTCCTTGTGAGGTAGCTAGAATCACTCTGCTGCCTGTATTCCCAGTTCCCGACATCACACCCCAGTGTTTAGGAACCCAAAATCCTCTGTTGAAACCTAATCCCCAGTGATGTGGTTTTAAGAGGTGGGGCTGGCCAGGCTTGGTGGTTCATGCCTGTAATCCCAGCACTTTGAGCTTGAGGCAGGTGGATCATCTAAGGTCAAGAGTTTGAGACCAGCCTGGCCAACATGGTGAAATCCCATCTCGACTAAAAATACAAATATTAGCCAGGTGTGGTGGTGAATGCCTGTAGTCCAGCTACTCGGGAGGCTGAGGAAGGAGAATCACTTGAACCCGGGAGGTGGAGGTGGCAGTGAGCCAATATTGCACCACTGTACCCCAGCCTGGGCAAGAGTAAAACTCTGTCTCAAAAAAAAAGAGGTGGTGCTGTTGGGAGGTGACGTGCCACGAGGGCTCTCCATCATGATCAGTGACACTCAGTGCTCGAGGGAGCTTGTGTTCGCCTCCCCCACAGGAAGACGGACAGGGCCATGTGTGAGGCAGACAGCAGTCCTCACCAGACACAGAACCTGCCTCCATCTTGGACTTCCCAGCCTCCAGCCCTGTGAGAAATCCATTTCTGTTGTTTTTAAGTTACCCAGTCTCGAGTATTTTGTTATAGCAGCTGAGGAAAGGTCAGATCCCACAAGGAGCTGAGGCTATCGTGGTGCTGCTGGGCTGGGCGGTGGCACAGAAGGTGAGGAGCTGATGGCTGGTCCAGGCTGGCTGCGGCCGCCAGACTCCATCAACCCTTTCTGACCATCTTGCGTGTCCACTGCAGACCTGGTGGGCCTGGCAGAGCATTAGGGGAGGACACTGCCAGCCTCAGGACAAACGTCCCCACTTCTTAACCCCACACAGGACTAGGATGAGGGAAGTCACATCTGTTATGGTCACTAGTGTGTCCACATTACAGAGGAACTTTAGGGCGAGAGGTGACTTATGTCAATCTGGATGGTACAAGTGGCATGTGAGGCTCAGGCCCTGGCCTGGAATGGGACAGAAGGGCAGTATCCACCTCTATAAAAGCCGACCCAAAAGACAAGAGCGCTGGTCACTCGGGTAGACATACTGCCCCCCACGGATGTCATCGTGCTCCACAGGGACATCACTGCACTTTCTACTCCTGGTTTTCAGGAAGGTGGCAGAATAATCCCTCTGCAGGTGCCTTCAATGCTGGCCACTTCTTTTTTTTTTTTTGAGATGGAGTCTCACTCTGTCACCCCGGCTGGAGTGCAGTGGCGCGATCTTGGCTCACTGCAACCTCCGCCTCCTGGGTTCAAGTGATTCTCCTTCCTCAGCCTTCCGAGTAGCTGGGACTACAGGTATGCACCACCCTGACAACCAATTTTTGTGTTTTTAGTAGAGATGGGGTAGCACCATGTTGGCCAGGCTGCTCTTGAACTCCTGCCCGCCTTGACCTCCCAAAGGGCTGGGAGTACAGGTGTGAGCCATTGTACCTGGCCCGGCCCCAGTAATTCTGAGTGATAAAATGAAGTATCTGACCAGCTAATGGCAGTGATTTCTTCTGGTGTTATCGCAACAAAATGGGCTTCTTTCCCTTTCTTCAGGCTTGCCGGGCAGAACCTGGGCCCGAATTCCTCTCTAACCGCATCACTGGGGACAGATTTCTGGCCTCTGTCTAAGGTCTTAGGCCCCACTGTTGGGAGCCCCTTCCAGGGTCCTCTTGTCTATACAGCCCTGGGGGCCACATCTCCCATCATATGCCTGACACCAGGCCCGTCACCTTAGACATGGGGGAGACAGTGGTGTGAGGATGAATGGGGAGGTGAGGTGGGGTGAGGAGGGGAAGGGAGGAGCTGAGGTAAGGAGGAGAGGGGAGGAGAGGTAAGGACGGGGAAGGGAGTGAGGTGAAGTGAGGAGGGGAAGGGAGGAGCTGAGGTGTGGGGGGAGGGGAGGGGAGGTGGAGACAGGTGGTGGGAAGGTGGGGTGGGATGAGGAGGGAAGGTGAGGTGAGGTGAAGAGGGGAGGAGAGGTGAGGAAAGGAGGTGTGGAGGGGAGGAAAGGTAGGCAGGGGAGGTGGGGAAGAGAGGTCCATACCCCCACCTCCAGGGCCTGGGAATGCTAGGCTGGGACAGCCCAAGTGGGGAGGGGAAGTGTGAAGGGAGGAGAGGTGAGGAGGGGAGGTGTGGAGGGAACGGGAGGTGTGGAGGGGAGGTGGGAAGGTGGGGCAGGGAGGTGAGGTGTGGAGGGGAGGAGAGGTGAGGTGGGTGGAGGGGAGGGGAAGGGAGGTGTGGAGGTGACATGGGGAGGTGAAGTGGAGACCTGAGGTAAGGTGAGGTAGGATGTGAAGGTGACATGGGGACATGAGGTAGGATGTGAGATGAGGGGGGACAGGACATGAAGGTGATGTGGGGCTTTAGGTGATACGAGGACATGAGGTGACAGGATGTGAGGTGAGATGGGGACAGCACTGAGGTGGTCAGGCCTCGTGACATGAGGACATGAGGTGACGGATGCTGGCTTGAGAGACAGAGGACGGCACGCACCCACCATGGGAATGTCCAGGGCTGGCTGAGGACTAAGAAGCTGCCTCCGTTCCAGGGCCGCTGGACACATCCTCCCTGCTCCGAATCCCAGAAGGACCAGAAGAAGCTGATTCCAAATGCCCCTTTTATTATAAACAATTGCACTTAAGATTTAGAATCTCCCAGGTCCTGTGAATTTTCCTGAGTTTCCAGGCTTGCCGGCAGGCGTTTAGCCCTCTGGATAGCCCGGCAGTGGCTACACGGGGATGGAGCAGCAGGCACGAGGCAGGAGGTCAGTGCACACGCCACACCCCCACCTGAGCACCCCCTTCTCCAGTGCTGGGGACAGACGGAGGGCGGTGCTGGGAACAGACAGGGCGGTGGCTAACGCTACCTGCCTGCCAGTGACAGCTGAGGGGGCAAACCACACAGTCTTCCTAACGCAGAGCCAGAGCAGCCCTCCAGGGCCCTGGGCCACAGTGCCCTCTGGGGAGAAACCTCTCCTAGACACGTGGGAGCCAGAGCCCTGCCCAGGAGGTGGAGATGAGCGATATGGAGGCTCCGGATAGTCAGTGCCAGGCTCCGGGTGGCACATCTAACCCCCAGCCCTACACGTAGCTGCTGCCCGCACACAGGCTCTGCCTCCCTCCAGAGAGACCCACACACTCTGCCTGGCTAAGACCACCTGATAAGAAACTGCTCTCCCATCGACAGCGAGACAGGGATGTCCAGGACCTGGAAGAGAGAGGACAAATGGAGCAGCAGACCCGGCGCTCAGGAGGCAGCTCTGTCTGGCCTTGGGATGCCTGGTGCCTGGTTCCTCCCAGCAAGCGCAGGAAGACCCCGGCTCTCAGCGCTGGCCACCTTAACGTGCTCCAGAAATGCAGTGCTGCTCAACTGCAGCTGGAGGGTCGCCATCATGGCTCTATCACCCATGTGGAGACACAGGAGGAAGAAAGGTGCAGCCTGCGTGGCCTGACCCTTCCCACTCCTCCCCAAAGGCCCCCTAGGGAGGTCCCAGCGTCCTCTGCTCCTGGCACTGGGTCACCAGGACCCTCAACACCCTCCGCCCTCTGTGCCACGGCTGGGGGATGGGAGCCCTGTGCCCTGCTGGGCCCTCTTACCTTGGTGTCAGGGCTATAGGTGAAATTGGAGACAGGGACCCCGTTGGCGAGGACTTGCTGGGGCGCCGTGGCCACGCCCAGGACGGTCACCTTCTGCAGTTGCAGGCCAGCCCCCTCGCTGATCACATGCACCAGCTCATTCATGATCGTGTTCTGGGCCGAGCAGAGGGAAACAGAAAGAGAGAGAATGTGGAGGCGTCAGCAGATAGCGGGGGCAGGGACACTTGTGAGAACAGGGACTCGTGATGGCATCAGAGGGGCGGCCTCCCTCTGTGCAGACGAAAGGGCAGAGTGCACGGCCCCACTGCTCACTCTAGGACGCTGGCCCACCTGGCAGAGTGCCCGAACCACAGGTGGCCATCCTGGGACCTGCAAGCCTAGCTCCCCTCACCCCTCAACTCTTACCTGCCCCCGCCCACCAGCCTAGGCAGCCCAGGACTCACGCTCCTGGCCAGGAAGGTGACCTGTGTATAGGCCCCTCGCTCCAGCACTCCCAGGCTCTCTCCGTCATCCCAGAACAGCTCGCCTCGGGCCTCCCCACCCGTGGTCAGGGCCACAGCCAGGGCCATGGGCAGCCGGCGGGACTCAGTGGTTGTGAGGCCGGGACCCTGGAAAGGGAATGTCATCATGACTACCCTGGTGGAGGTGGAGGTCTCCTGGGCCCGGGAATTCGAGGCTGGGCTGGTGCCAGGCTGCCAGGAACCAGGATCTGCAGGAAGCCTGTGGTGATGGCCGAGACCCTCCCCACCTCAAGTGCCATCCCACGGCTGCTGGAGGCTGGGCCCGGCAGAGTCCCCACCGTGCAGACCACTGAGCTCCCACCGGCCATACTCCACACCTTTCAGGGCTGTGCCTCCCCACCTCACCAGCCTGGCTGGCTCCTTGGTAACCTACACTGGGGATGGCAGCCTCTCAGAAGCCCTGCGTGGGCCTCTCCCTCCCACTTCCCTGAGCCTCCCCCTCCTCTGCAATGCTGTCCACACCCCCACCTCCCCTCCCACTTCCCTGTGCCTCCCCCTGCTCTGTGCTGTCCACACCCCCACCTCCCCTCCCACTTCCCTGCGCCTCCCCCTCCTCTGTGCTGTCCACACCCCCACCTCCCCTCCCACTTTCCTGTGCTTCCCCGTCTGTGCTGTCCACACCCCCATCTCTCCCCCAATTCCCTGTGCCTCCCCCTCCTCTGCAATGCTGTCCACACCCCCACCTCCCCTCCCACTTTCCTGTGCCTCCCCCTGTCTGTGCTGTCCACACCCCCATCTCTCCCCCAATTCCGTGCCTCCCCCTGCTCTGCAGTGCTGTCCACACCCCCACCTCTCCTCCCACTTCTCTGCACCTCCCCCGACTCCACGGTTTGCCATCCACATCCCTACCACAGCCTCCTGGCCCAGGCAGGTACCTGTAGGGGGATGATGTACCCAGCCCGGAGGTGGACATTGATGGTGTCCAGGGGGGCCGGCAGTGTCACCCACTGCCCCTCGCTGTGGATGGCTGGCTCACAGTGAGTTTTGGGTGGAGGTGGGAGGCTGCCAAGGGCCTCTATTGGCACCTGGAGGGAGGTAGGTGTTGCTTTGAGAAGGATTCTGGGCCACGCCGAGGCCTCCATGCCGTCCTCGGGAACCATGCTCTGTCTCCTGGGGCTCCATGTGGAGGCCTAGGAGGCCTGGCACAGACAGGCTGAGCTGTAACTTCAGGGGTGGACTCAGGGCTCAGTGTGGGGCCCTCCTGGCCATTGAGTGGGGACAGAGCCCAAGAGGCCTGGGTGTGCCAGTTCAGCACAGCCTGTGACGGCCGTGGGACTCGGGCCTTAGTCTGCTCATCTGGGAAATGGGGAACGGTCAAAGGAGCAGAGGGCCGATGGGTGTAGAGCATCTGGGCGGGGACCTGGCACATGGCTGGGACTCAACACATATGCTCCTCTTTCCACCACCTGGTCACACCGACTGGGTGGAGGGAGCAGGTGGGAGGGCTGCTCTGATCTCCTGCCTCCCTGGGTTTTAGGGTCCCCAGACTCACCGTCTGCAGGTTGTACCATGTGCCTGACGGGAAGTAGCCAGTCACTTCGGTCTTCCCAGCCTGGAGCACTGGGGTGATGAGCAGGGCCTCCCCCCACAGCAGCTGGTGGTCCACAGTCCAGGTGCTGGAGTCCTTGGGGAACCTGCAAAGGCACGGGCACACAGGTGAGGAATGGGTGGGGTGGTCGGAATGCCCACCCGCAGGGGGGCACCGGAAGAGAAGCTGAATTATGCTTTCTGGGAGCTCAAGGAGCCACAGGACTTGGAGGATTCAGGTTAGACAGGCAAGACTGATTCCAGCAGATGGAAGTCAGTGCTGGGGCTGGGGGAGCCTTCTCCCAGGACACTCCAGCGGCCGGGCCCAGGGAAGGCGTTGGGCTCATGCCTGAGGCATGGGGCGCACAGAGCGCTAGCCTCACTTTGCTTGCTCACCTATCTTCCAATGACCAAGGCAGCACGTGCTCACTGGTCAAGTATTTGGAAAGTACAAAAAAGTTATCACCAAAGAGAAAAGATCCCCCAATCCCATAACCAAAGGCAACCTGGATTAACATCTGACACAAAGAGGACATACAGGTACGAGCGCTCTGCGGCGGATCCTCCGTCTAACAGAAACTGTCCTGACCGCGTTCCGCCCCCTGCCCCAGTGCTCAGCTATGATTGCTGCATGGGTACATTCATGGAGCTATTATGTCTTTTTAGGTGACTTCTTGAGGCCCTATTTCTATTTGTAAAATGAATGCATCAATGTGAGTGTCAGAAACACTGACTGATATGTACTGCTGCTTTCTACAAATGTGCCAGCTGAAATTCTACCTACTGTGTCACTGTGCCCTTGCCAGCATGGGATAGTCTCATTTTCTCTAGTTCAGAGGCAAAAGAAATGGTATCTTTCTACTTCAAAATATTTCTTGCAAAATATAGTTCTTGGAGTGATATCAGTGAAAATGGGGGAATAAACACCTCTGGAAATCCTCTGTCTCCTCTGTAAAAACAAGAACATAGGCAAAAATTGTCAGAATTGACATTTTTAGGACTCTAGGAACTAACCAAAGGCTTGCAGCGATCTGGGTAACATGTATTTAAGAAAACAGCTGAATCTTTGGAAGAACAGCAAGAATCCTAAGCCTTGCTGAGTTCTGAAGGCACTCCCCACCTCGCCCCAGCCACCTGGCAAAGGCTGGGAGACTCATCGATGCCATGTGTGAAGGATTATCTGTCCAATTATCGGCTGTCCACTAAGCTAGTCAGGCAGAGACTCCAGTGGCCACACACAACAAAGAACAGGCCATATGGAATTAGCTCAAAAAAGCCACAAAACAACCAGCAACAGCAACGAGGCCTGAGGGGGATAGGGAATTACGACCACAGTGGCTGCATTTAAAATGTCCAGTCTGGGCCGGGTACGGTGGCTCATGCCTGTAATCCCAGTGCTTTGGGAGGCTGAGGTGGGTGGATCACCTGAGTTTGGGAGTTCGATATCAGCCTGGTCAATATGGTGAAACCCTGTCTCTACTAAAAATACAAAAATTAGCCAGGCATGGTGGCAGGTGTCTGGAATCCCTGCTACTTGGGAGGCTGAGGCAGGAGAATCACTTGAACCTGGGAGGTGGAGGTTGCAGTGAGCTGAGACCTGGCCATTGCACTCCATTCTGCACAACAAGAGTGAAACTCCATTTCAAAAAAAAGAAAGAAAGAAAATGACAGTCTGCTCACACCTGGAATCCCGGCACTTTGGGAGGCTGGGGTGGGCAGACCACAAGGTCAGGAGTTTGAGACCAGCCTGGCCAATATGGTGAAATCCCATCTCTACTAAAAATACAAAAATTAGCTGGGCGTGGTGGTGGGCACCTGTAGCCCCAGCTACATTGGAGAACTGCTTGAACCTGGGAGGTGGAGGTTGCAGTGAGCTGAGATTGTGCCACTGCACTCCAGCCTGAGCATCAGGGTGAGACTTTGTCTCAAAGCAAACAAAGTCCAGTCTGAAACAAAAATAAAAAAGTGTGATACATGCAAAGAAAGCATGGCCCACAAACAGAGGAAAAGTAGTTAATAAAAACTATCCCTAAGGAAGCCCAGACATTGGACTTACTAGACAAAGACTTTACGTTAGCTACTTTAAATATGTCCAAAGAGCTAAGGGAAACTGTGTCTAAAGAACTAAAGGAAAGTACCAGAACATGACTCACCAGTTAGGGCACATCCTTAACGAGAGAAATGTAAAGGAGTGAAACAGAAATTCTGGAGTAGAAAAGAGAGCAACTGAAATGAAAAGTCCCCTAGTGGGGCTCAACAGCAGATGAGAACAGGCAGAAAAAAGAAATCAGTGACCTTGCAGACAGGGCAGTTGAGACTATGGAGTCTGAAGAACAGAAAGAAAACACGATGAAGGAGTGAACAGAGCCACAGAGACCCCTGGGCACCGTCAAGTGTACCAACATATGTGGAACGGGAGTCCCAGAGGTAGAAGACACAAAGGGGCAGAAGAAACATTTGATGAAATAATGGCTGAAAAACCTCCTGAGTTTGATGAAAAACATTAATGTATGCATCCAAGAAGCTCAACAAACTCCAAGTAAGATAAAATCAGAGAGATCTACACCTAGACACATCATCGGACCTTCAAAGGCCAAAGACAGAGAATCTGAGAAGAGGCAAGAGAGAAGCTACTCGGCAGAAACCGTGGAGGCCACGGGCTGACAAGTTCAAAGTGCAGAGAGAAACGGCTGCCAGCCAAGAACTCCGCATCGAGCAGAACTCTCAAACAATGAAGGAGAAGTTAAGACTGTGAAGTCAACACAAAACTCAGAGAATTCATCACTAGCAGAGCTGCCCTACAATAAATACTAAAGGGGACACTTCTGGCACAAATGAAGGGTATTAGACAGGAAGTCAGAGCCACATAAATAAATAAAAACACGGGTAAAGGTAACTACATAGGTAAATATAAAAGACAGACAGAACACATGTACTCTTTAACTCTTTTTTCCCTCCTATTTGACTTAAAAGACAGTTGAATAAGGCAGTCGTGATCAATCTGTGTGGATGGGCTCATAACGGATACAGATGTACAACAGCACAGAACGAGAGGCATGGGAACCACACAGAAGCACAATTTTTTATACGATTGAAAGCAAGTTGGCATCAGTTCTAAGTAGGCTAAAATTAAGATGTTAATTGTAATCCCCAGGGGAAGCACTAAAAAAACCCCAAACTTAAAGGAAATAGTGAAAGAAATGACAAGGTAATTAAAATAGTAATGAAAACAAACTGCATTTCTTGGATATCTTGAAGAATGTGTGGATGCCATTCCTATCTCCTCTTTTGCAAACAGCATTTCTGCAATTTGGTTCTCAGGCTTGGTCTTACCAATATATGAGTTCTCTATCTATTAGGAAGAGTGGCTATTTGCCATTTTGTTGACAATGGCTTCTCCGCTGTTACAATCTATGTTCAGGGCAGATTTAATTTTTTTATGTTTATATTCAGAGATTTACATTTTTTTTTCTGCTATGGTCAAATAAAGTTTACCTTCTTTTTTTTCTAAATGAAACCTCTTTCCCTTTCTTTCTGCTTTAGTACTTAGCCCTCTGCCTCCACAGCACAGACACACATTTACTTCTCTTGTCCTGTGGAGTCTTCCACAGCTTTTTTGTTTTTTATTTGAGACAGTCACATGGGCTGGAGTGCAGTGGTCTCAGCTCACTGCAATCTCTGTCTCCTGGGTTCAAGTGACTTTCCTGCCTCAGCCTCCTGAGTCGCTGGGATTAAAGGCACCCGCCACCACACCTGGCTAACTTTTTTTTTTTTTTTTTTTTTGAGATTGAGTCTTTCTCTGTAACCCAGGCTGGAGTGCAATGGTGCAATCTTGGCTCACTGCAACCTCCACCTCCCAGGTTCAAGCAATTCTCCTACCTCAGACTCCTGAGTAGCTGGTATTACAGGCATGCGCCATATGCCCAGCCAATTTTTGTATTTTTAGTAGAGATGGGGTTTCGCTATTATGTTGGTCAGGCTGGTCTCGAACTCCTGACTGTGTGATCTACCCGCCTCGGCCTCCCAAAGTGCTGGGGTTACAGGCGTGAGCCACCACACCTGGCCTCCACAGCTTGATTTTTGACATTGGCTATTTAATCTACCTGGAACTTACGTTTCTATGTTATGAGAGAAAAATCAATCAACTTCTGCACATAGTTAACTAATCACCTTACTCTCTGGGAATCCTCCCTCAACCCACTGAGGTGAGGGGCTGTCGGGACCTCCTTGTGTGCATTGTCGACTGTCTGGGGATATTACTGGGTTTCTCTTGCTGCCCTTCTCCCTCCAGCCAGGCTGAGATGGTTTTATCAATCACTTTACTGCTTGGCCTGATTGCACTCAGTGTTCTGCATCCTGGGTTTTTCCATACCTCCATGGGATCTAAGGGGAAACTAGGGGTGCAGGGGCACCTCGGGAGGGAGGGCCAGGCCATGGCCTTGTCTCACTCGGTGGCAACCTGCCTGGTCTTGGGAAATGCGGCCCGCAGCAGGACAGCGCTGCCTGGGTGTTAGTTACATGCCCCTCCATGGGGGCACACATGGGCCAGGGCCCCTGCCCAGGTGACTCACTCCAAGAAGAGGGGCCGGGCCACGGTCTCCCCGCCGATATGCGCCAGGTGGAACAGTGTGTAGAGGTGGGGGAGGAGTGCGTAGCGCAGGGCCAGGGCCTTCCTCATGGCCTGCTGGGCTGGCTCGCTGAACCTGTACGGCTCCTGGGGCTGTAGGGCAGGCATGGGTGAAGGAAGCACTTGGGGCCTGGGGCCACCAGCCCCTGGAGTCCCCATCTCCAGAGACCTGTGCTCTGTAGCCACCCAGCTGGGTGCTTCTCCAGCAGGGGAGGGATTCCCAGGGGAGAGTCTTGGGTGGGTGGGATCCCCCCTGCCCCGCCCTACCAGATTGAGCAGGCCATTGTGGTTCCGCATAAAGGGGTAGAAGGCGCCCAGCTGGGTCCAGCGCACGCACAGCTCCTCTGATGTGTTGCCCAGGAAGCCGCAGATGTCCGCCCCGACCAGGGGCACCCCCAGCAGGTTAAACTGCAGGATTTCTGGGAGGGCAGAGAAGGGCTGGGCTCAGGCTGCTGCAGCAGAGCCAGCTCAGCCCCATCTGCTGAGTGGGCTGGGGCCCCAGCTCCTCTCTTCTGAGCAGCCTCTCCTGGTAAGAGCTCACCTGACACGGAGGAGGCCAGCTGCTCCCAGGAGCTCCACACGTCCCCGGTCCAGTGGCCGGCGTATCGGCCATGGCCCGCAAAGGTCGAGCGGGAGATCACAAATGGGCGCATCCCCCGAGCCTTCACCAGCGCTCTGGTGGGTGGAGGGACACTATGAGGGCTGTGTGGAGTGGGGTCACCCAGGAATCCTGTCACCAGCAGGGCAGAGCTAGGAGCAAGGGGCTGTCTGGGATGAAGCGGAGGCCAGGGAGGAGGATGGCAAGGCCACTGCCCACGTCTGCTGGGCACAGTCGGCTCTGTCCAGGCCATCTTATGCCTGCAGGCGAGCCGGGACCCCCAGAACCTCACAGGAGTCACAAGATTCCCGCTGATACTCCTCGTCAGCACCCAGGGTCCTTCCTATGCAAGCCCCAGGCATGTAGTGGGAAGGAGCCTCCAGCTTCAGGCTGGGGTGCAGGTAGGGGGTGGGGACAGCACTCAGGCCACTGGTGGGCCCTGTGTGGGTGGTCTGGGCCTCCTCTTTGCCCCCTCCCCGAGGCCCTGCTGAGGCCCAGACCCTGTGGGACAGGCTGTGCGGCAGAGCCCAGTGGGGTGGGACGGGGCCCTCACCTGTGGGAGGCGATGGCTTCGGTCAGGCCGTACAGGTTGTGCAGGTTGTAGTGTGTGGAGAGGAACTGGCGGCTGGAGGCACAGATGGTGGCCGCCTGGAGGGCGCCCCCAACCACCCCTGGAAGAGGTGGGGCTGCTTTCTAGGGAGCTTCCTCCTGGTTGCTCCAAGAAGCCCTCCCTGCCCACACATCCCGGGAGCCCCCGGGGAATTCCTGGCTCTTCAGGCTGACCCTGGAGGTGCCCCTGCAGCCACACCTGCAGCCGATCCCGATGCAGGGGCTGGTGTTGCCCTGGGAACCTGGGCACATCCTGTGCCATCTCCACTGCTCCCAAGACAGGGCCAGGTGGCTGCTGGGCTCTGCAGACACCCTGACTTCACATCCACCATCTCTTGGCTCATTTCAAGCACTCCCCTGCCTGCTTACCTAAGCCCCAAACCCTACCCTCTGACTGATTCTTTGCTTGGCCAAGCTACCCAGTCATGAGCCACTGTGACTCCCTCAGGCCCCATAACCTTCTCCCAGGCCCATCTGTGTGCTTCCTTGTAAAATCCAGTTTCTGCCATTCCTGCGAAGTCAGTTTAGCAAGAAGCCCCATCCCCCACCATCCCTTAGGTGATGTCTGGTCACTCTGGCCTGCCTTCGGCCAGAATCCCCCTTAGCCCCATGCTTTCTCTTAGTAACTCCCCGCTCCGACCCCCACCCTGCTCCCTGGCTGGAACTCCACTTGGCCGGGCTGCACTCAAGTTGGGTCTGACCTCTGCCCACGGCAGGCCCCCCGAGCCTACTGAGACAGCCTCGAGTCAAGTTGGCCTCACTGCTCTGGCAAGCACCCTGGGCGGCGTTTCCTTCCAAGGGCCCGCTCCTCTACCCCCACCCTGTCTGCACTTCGTGGCTGAGTCTCCGGGCCTGAGCCTTCCTTCTGGAGTTCCCCTCCTGCCCCTTTCCTGGCTGGCCCATCTGCTTCTCAGAGATGAGGGCACCGAGTCTCCCAGGCCAGAGAAGGGGGTCTCTGATTTGAAGCACTAAGTCCCCAGAGGGCACCCCAGGGCAGGTATCGGGGACTGACCAGGCATGTAGGGCGGGTTTTCCAGCTCATTGCTGGGGCAGCCGACCTCAGAGCCCCGGATGAAGTTGGAAGGCTCGTTCATGTCCTGCAAGAGAAGCCCTGCTGGTGGGTGACTCTGCCCAGAGTGAGGAGGGTGGGACGGTCCCAGAGACCATAGAGACGCTCGGAAGTGGGGCCACACTTACAATCCACATGCCATCGAAGGGCACCTGGTTGTGGAACTCAACCACCATGTCCTCCCACCAGGCCAGGGCCTCAGGGTTGGTGAAGTCAGGGAAGGCAGTGGACCCGGGCCACACCTGGACAACGAGAGGTCGGAGTGGGGAGACCCAGCCCAGCTGGGGCCTGCACTGAAGGCCCCCAAGTCTCAGCCCGAGCAGAGGGTAGCCTGACTCTTACTGGATGCCCAAATTTGCAAACCCAAGAGAGCTGCACCCTGGGGGTCAATGAGCAGCTCTTCTTCCACAAGGCACTGATGCTGGGCTGAGTGGCCTCAGCCCTGAAAACGAGAGGCCGCCCCCAACACATCCACCCAAGGGCTGGGCTGCAGAACCAGAGAGCGTCAGGGAGAAGGGCAGCGGAGGGGACCCCATGCAAGCCCTGCCACGGAGCCTCACACATTCACACCACACCCTCCCTGCCACAGAGCCTCACACATCCGCACCACACCCTCCCTCCCTGCCATGGAGCCTCACACATCCGTACCACACCCTCCCTGCCACGGAGTCTCACACATCTGTACCACACCCTCCCTGCCACAGAGCCTCACACATCCGCACCACACCCTCCCTCCCTGCCACGGAGCCTCACACATCTGCACCACACCCTCCCTGCCACGGAGCCTCACACATCTGCACCACACCCTGCCTGCCACGGAGTCTCACACATCTGCACCACACCCTCCCTGCCACGGAGCCTCACACATCTGCACCACACCCTCCCTGCCACGGAGCCTCACACATCTGCACCACACCCTCCCTCCCTGCCACGGAGCCTCACACATCTGCACCACACCCTCCCTGCCACGGAGCCTCACACTTCCGCACCACACCCTGCCTGCCACGGAGTCTCACACTTCCACACCACACCCTCCCTAGCTGCTCCCTCAGTGGGGTACCTGCCCTAGGTCCTGAGCATGCTCTGGAGTGGGTGGGGGTTGCCATTTCATGGAGTTCCCCACAGGAATGCCTGAGGAATGGCCAGAAGGCCCCTGGGGGACTGGGAGGACAAGGAGGACCCTGAGGCCTCACTGAGGGTCTGGAGAGCTTGTGCCTGGGCTGGGCCTGGCTGCCCATATAAAGGCCTGCTGCTGGAAGAGCTCATGGTGGCATTCTTTGTAGGAGTCGCTGTTGTCATGAGCCACTGTGACTCCCTCCTCTCAACTGTCCCACTGGGCGTGATGGCTCCTCAAAGCCCACCTTTTCCTGAGCAACTGCCCGTAACCCCTGGCCAATGGCCTCTGCTTTCTAACCCCATCCCCTGGATGCCCGCCCTACCTTGCCGATCAGCGGCTGGCCGGTCTCGTTGGTGATGAAAACCCCCCTCTGCAGACCCTCATCATACGGTCTGTAGCTCCCAGCGGGGCCTGAGCTGCTGATGGCAGGATCCTGGGAAGAAGGAAACCTGTCAAGGTGAGGGTAGCCAGAGCCCTGGCGCTAGCCACAGGGAAAACAGGAAGCAGCTCTTGAGACAGTGAGAGGACAAGGCAGAGGATGGCGCCATGTGTATGCATAGTGTGGCCACCTGTGTGCCTGCACACGCCCACCTGGAGAGGAGCCAGGGCCAGGGAATCGGGACCAGCAGGCTGCTGTGGGGTATGAGAGTATGGACGTTTTACCTTTTCTTTAAACCTTTCGAGTTTCACAACTGTTCTACAATAATTGCTTTTCTTTTATAATCAAAAAAACATGAAAAAAAAAAGGTCTGTGCTTCCACTCCTGTTCTTAGGGGCTACTGACGCTTGTTGTCGGCAGAGGGCAGGGGTGGAGATGGGTAGCGTCAGGCAGCACAGCCCCACGCTCCTCATCTGCACGTCCTCTGCTGAAGCCAGTCTTCCTGGCAGGAGCTGCCAGGTCTTTTCGGCTGGCCCTGCCTCCCACCTCCTCCTCTGGCCGTATGCCAGGCACTGCACTTGGGCTGGACCAGCCCCCAAACTGCATCCTTCTGGCTGTGGGACTGGCCCCGGGAAAGGCCTGTCTTTGTGCTGGGTGACTCAGAGTCCTGCCCTAGGACTTTTCTATGGGAGGTGTGGTGCCAGCAGGAGGGCTGGAAGCTGGAAGCTGCCCTCGCTCACACCATCCTTTCTGGGGATTCAGAGCCAGTCTGAAAGAGAGGCAGGGCCAGAAGGCACGGGGAGCCTCTACGGTTCCAGTGAGACCCACACCCAGGCCCTCCACTTTCCAGGACCGTGAGGCATCAGCTTATCGTGCCTCTGGCCTTTTGCTTTGCAGCAGTTCGAGTAACCTACATGTGATAGAATCCTGACTAATACTCAGGCATTTCCGGCACCTCAAACCTGCCCTCCCTGGACAGCAGGGGCCAAGCCTGCAAGAAACATCCTTGGCGGCCACACAGGCACGAGAATGATGCCACACAGAGGAGGAGCCACTGGGCACGAGGGGAGCCCCTTCCCAAACGCCCAGAGCGTGGGGACACATACCACGAGCATCACGTAATGCCGGCCGCCCTCGTGCAGCTCCCGCACCATGGCCGGGAAGTCGAGGAAGCCGTCCCTGTTGAACGTGAAGTCCCTCCGGGCGTCCATGTAGTCCAGGTCGTTCCACTGCACGTCCTGTAGCCACAACATGGAGCCGGCTACTGGGGCCTGAGGAAACACACCCCGGCCAGCCCCTCCCGGCCACCACCCCAACTCACCAGGGGAAAGTAGGCCCTGGTCATGTTCTCCACCACCTGGCGGGTGATGGCGGTGGAGGAGTAGCCCCAGCGGCACAGGTGGAAGCCCAGGCCCCAGTATGGCGGCATGAATGGGTATCCTGCAGGCCAATGCCGACGCCGTGAGTGGGTGGGGAGGGAGCCTCGGGGTGGGGGCCGCGGCCAGGGAGCAGGCCCTACCCACAACGTCCAGGTACTGCCGCACCACACTCTTCGGCTCCGGGCCCAGGAAGACATAGACATCCAGGATCCCACCTGTGGACCTCCAGCTGAGGGCGGGGCTCGGCTGCAGGACCACGTCTGGAAGGGAAGCAGCTCTGGGGTATGGGGATATACCTCACCCCAAGGGCCCTGCACCCCATGGATGGGCCAAACGCAGGAAGAGAGCGAGGCTCTCCCCATGAGGAGCTCAGAGTGGCCTGGGAAAGCCATGCTAAGCCTGACTCAGGAGGAAACTGGCGCAAGACGGAAAGTGGCTGCAGCCCACCACCTCCGGGCAGGGCCCCAGCACCCTCCTTAGGAACACAGAAGGCCAGAGCTGGGAGAGGCGTTGGCCCATGGGACTCATTTCTCAGAAGTGAACAGGAGGCCCGGCACTGTGCTCAGGTCCCCTGACACGGACCTCCAGTCTCTGGGGCGGCCAGCATGGAGGAGACCCCAGCCTGGGTGCTGGGCAGTGGGCAGCTTACCCATGGCATTGCTGTTCAGCAGGAACACCCCGTGTGCTGACCCGCCGTCCTCCAGCACCAGGTAGAAAGGATGAGACCCGTAGAGGTTTGCACCCGGCTGGGACATGCAGAAGGTGTGTCAGCCCCTGCGCTCCCTGGCTCTGCGTCCCACCCGCTGCCCGCTGCTGTACCGTGGGTGCGAGGTCCCGGTTCCACAGGGTGATCTTGGTCCAGCTGGTGCTGAGCATCAGGGGACTGAGGTGCTCGGCGAGGCCTGTGATGAGCTGCGAGGGCAGCGAGGTGGACAGCTGCAGGAACTGGTCCGCGAAGAACAGCGGTGCCACTGTCGTGTTTAGCCTGCAGGGCAGAGGCCAGCTGGGCTTGCTCGCACCTGAGGGGCTAGACAAGCCCGAGCACCCAGAGAGCACCCCCTGGCCTGGGGAGGGAAGGGTGGCCTGGCCAGCCCTGAGGCTCATGATCCTGGGACAGGTGGCCGTGCCAGGCCCTGTAGCCCTTGGCACCATGGCACCAGCGTGACAAACACTGAGGGTACATTCAGAGGAGGTGCACTGCCTGGCTGGGCCCACACCACCCCATCGGCCCCTGAGGCCCTGGCTTCCAGGAAATGGCAGGCACCAGAACTGGCATACGTGGCTGTCCCATGAACCCTGACCAGAAGCAGGGCTGGGCAGGGGCTGAACAGAACCTTTCCAGTCCAAGGGGCTTGTGGCCAAAGTCCTCCCAGGTTCCCGCCCAGCCATGCCCCAGAGGGGCCCCGGGGGTTTGCTGAGGGTCAAGTGCAAGGCAAACTGCACCTCCAAGGAGTGAAAGCCCCAGATCAGCCCCGTCCACAGGAAGCTGTGCGCTCTTGAACACATCACGGCTCATCTCACAGGACATGCTCACGCCGCGCCCACCCTCCCCAGGCAAGACGCTGGTGCTTTCAAGGCCGAAATCTGATAAGATGCCTGTTTGCTGTTTGTTTGTTTTTTGAGACAGGGTCTCACTCTGTCACCAAGGCTGAAGTGCAGTGGCAAAATTACGGTTCACTGCAACCGCGAACCTCTGGGCTCAAGGGATCCTCCTACCTCAGCCTCCTAAGTAGCTGGGACCACAGGCATGTGCCACAACTCCCGGCTATTTTAATTTTTTTGTAGAGATGGGGTCTTGCTATGTTGCCTAGGCTGGTCTTGAACTCCTGGCTCAAGCAATCCTCCCGTCTTGGGCTCCCAAAGTGCTGGAACTGCAGACATGAACCAACACACCTAGCCTGGTAAGATGCTTCTCTTGGGTCTCTCAGAGGTCAGCTCAGAGAGGCCACCCTGCACCCCCCGCCCTGCGTCTGCACAGCTGGCTTCCAGAGAGGCCACGTTGTCCCGCCATGTCTGCACAGCTGGCTTCTAGAGGGGCCATCCCTTCCTGATGTCTGTACAGCTAGCTTCTAGAGGGGCCATCCCTCCATGTCTGCACAGCTGGCTTCCAGAGAGGCCACCCTGCCCCCCATGTCTGCACAGCTGGCTTCTAGAGGGGCCATCCCCTCCTGATGTCTGCACAGCTGGCTTCTAGAGGGGCCATCCCTCTCCCATGTCTGCACAGCTGGCTTCCAGAGAGGCCATGCTTCCCCCCATGTCTGCACAGCTGGCTTCTAGAGGGGCCATCCCTTCCTGATGTCTGCACAGCTGGCTTCTAGAGGGGCCATCCCTGCCCCCCATGTCTGCACAGCTGGCTTCCAGAGAGGCCGCCCTGCCCCCATGTCTGCACAGCTGGCTTCTAGAGTGCTCTCTGTGTGACTACTCCCTGATGCTGTGTCTGTGTGGACTTGCTTATGGCTTCCCCTTCTGTGTCTGTCCCAGGGAGCAGGATCCAAATCACCTGGCACATGGGGGTCAGTAAGTGAACACTGAGTAAATGAATGAGTGAAAAATAAAAGATGCATTTCCGAAGGCGAATCCTCTTAAGATTAAGGCAAATCCAAGTAATGTCCTTCCCGAGCATTTTCCTGAGTTACATGACAAGCAGGGACTTGGTCAGGCCAGAGCACGTGTTTACGTGAGATTTATACCTATAGGAGTAAAAGACCCAGGGAGCGCCCGTGAAAAACACAGGTCACCCTCCCCATCGGGGTGAGGGTGCAGAGCCCAGACACTCACAGCACGCGGCCGCCCAGCTCCCGGCGCACGATCAGCCCGAAGGGCTCCTCGGAGAACTCCACGCTGTAGAGTGGGGACGGCGCCCGGCTGTGGACACGCGGGGTCTCCAAGGGCACCTCGTACCGTCTGTTAGCGGGATCTTTGATCTAGAAGAAGAGGTGGGGGTGTATCTGCGTCCCCCACCCCCTCCTCACTCTCTCTCCAGGGGGGAGCCTGCACCCCAAGGATGGGTCAGGTCCTGGCACAGCCGCACAGGGGTGTGGGAGCATGGGCAGCGCATTCTGCCTCCCCGAGCCTCGGCTTCCTCATCTGCATAGCCAGGAGCAGAGCCAGGAGGAGGGCACCTCCCCCAGGATGGAGGTAAAATACAGAACACCTGTTAACTCTGAATTTCAGAAAACAACAAACAGCTCTTTTAGTATAATTACATCCCAGTTACTGCAGCCTTACACGAGAAAACAAAGTCATGCCTGGGGCACCTGCAGTCTGGGTCTGCTGGGCGTCCTGTTTCCATCTGCAACCTCTGGCAGCCCTACTCTACCTGATGCACCTTTTCATAAAGATGAATGAGCCCCGAGCCCTGCTTCTGGTGCACCTGTCACCGTGGTGTCCTCGCTGCTCCCTGAGGGGTGCTGCCATGTCTGCTCACACCTCTGCTCCTAGCAAGGGCTCAGCACACAGCAGTGCAACACATGTGGCCCTTGTGAAGTGCATGTGTGCTGTGGCCCACACGCACCCTCTGCCCCGCCCCTGCCTCTGCCCCTGCCCACCGTGAAGTGGAGGCGGTTCTCAGTCTCCATCATCACGTCCAGCCGCAAGGTCAGGATGTCCTTGGGGAAGAAGGTGGGGGTGGTTCGGGTCAGGGTGGCCGTGTAGCCCATTTCAGAGGAGCTCAGGTTCTCCAGCTTGTAGCTGGGGTAGCTGGGTGGGAAGAAGCACCAGGGCTGCCCCATCTGGGCACCCTGCAGTGCCTGCTCCGCAGGGATGTAGCAGCAGCCACGGGCCTCGCACTGCTCCTGGGTGATGGTCTTGTCGGGGGCACAGTCGAAGCGGTTGTTGGGGGGGATGTCGCAGTGTGTGGGTGCTGCTCTGGATCGGCCGGGGTAATGGCGGGGCCCTGGCCTGCTGGCTCCCTGTTGGTGAGCTGAGTGGGTCTCCTTCAGGACTGGGGAGGAGCCATCCAGCTCTCGGGGAACCACCAGCAAATCATGGAGCAGGACGTGCCCCAGGAGCACAGCTGTGGCCAGGGACACGAGGGCGCAGACTGCCAGCAGCTGGCGGGAGCAGGGTGGCTGCCTCACTCCCATGGTCAGAGATGGCCTGGACGGCTCCTGGAGGCCTGCGGGAGCAGGAAGCAGGCTCAGAGGGGAGGCAGGGGGGCCGGCACTCAGGGGCTCTCAAAGCAGCTCTGAGACATCAACCGTGGCTGGCACCGCGGCACCCAGGCAGGTGGGGTGCGACAGCCAGTGTGGGTGCTGCAGCGCTGGCTAGTCTGGGGAGAGGGCCAGAAGGGAGGGAGAGAAAAGCCCAAGCAGGGGAGTGCAGAGCACTTGCACTGTCTGCTAAATGTTATAATGAAACATACTTAGAACGTCCCCAGGAAGACCAGCAAGACAACTAGACACTTGAAACGAGCCAGTCAAACTGGCCTGTCGCCCAGGCCACAGTGCTGTGGTAAGATCTTGGCTCGATGCAGCCTCCACCTCCCAGACTCAAGCAGTCCTCCCATTGCAGATTCCGGAGTAGCTGGGACTAGAGGCACATACCACTAGTATTAGCACCCAGCTAACTTTTTTTTTTTTTTCAAGACAGAGTCTGGCTCTTTTGCACAGGCTGAAGTGCAGTGGCAGGATCTCGGCTCACTGCAACCTCCAACTCCTGGGTTCAACAATTCTCTGCCTCAGTCTCCCGAGTAACTGGGATTACAGGTACCTGTCACCATGTCTGGCTAATTTTTTTATTTTTAGTAGAAATGACATTTCACCATCTTGACCAGGCTGGTCTTGAACTTCTGACCTTGTGATCCACCTGCATTGGCCTCCCAAAGTGCTGGGATTACAGGCATGAGCCACTGCACCCGGCTGCTAATATTTTGTAATTTTGTAGTTGCAGGGTTTCGCCATGTTGCCCAGGCTGGTCTTGAACCCCTGAGCTCAAGTGATCCACCTGCCTCGGCCTCCCAAAGTGCTGGGATTACAGGCAAAAGCCACCACACCTGGCTGGGAGCCCCACTTCCACATAAAGGTGTGGCTTGGTCCACTGGGTGTCAGTGGAAGTGATTCTGGCAACTCACACGTTCTTAGGCGGACCCAGCACCTTCCCTGTCTCCCTTTCCCATCGACTGGTGCACGGATATACCACAGTTGGGAATCCTGGGCACCACAGCTGGGGGTGACACTCTAGGGGTGGTGAAGCCATAAGAGAGAAAGGACTTGACCTCGGGGGACTTTGCAGATCAGAACCACTCCCAGCCTCTGAGGTACGTGGGGGAGAAACAGTCTCTGTAACAGTGGCTGCTCCTGGAGCCTCAGGTACAGACACGACAAGATTGTCACATGCAGACAAGATATGTGGGTTCACTTTCATTACTCTGCTGGTAAGGTTAACAAGTGACAACTACCTTTGTTTTGCTTGTCTGTACATTAATATTTAATGACGAACATTCTGCTAGTCTGGCGTCTCCCCGGAACAGCGGGAGCCCACATGTAATTCAATATGCATGGATTTTAATAGGGGAGTCCCTTTGATGTGTGTGATACACCCTGGGGAGGGAGTGGGGAAGGCTGGGAGAGCCACTGCATCCATGCGAGTCTGACCCCAAGGGAAGGAGGAAGGAGTCCTAGCAGCAAGGCCATGGGGGGAGGAATGCAGGGAGGTCCTCAAACCAAAGCCAGTCATGGGTGGGGGGGTCTATGTCTCTGAGGAATGAGCCTTAAAGCAGAGGCAGGGAAGGATTTCAAAGAGAAGCCCCTGACCAGGGAAGCCCCTGGAGCAGAGGACCGTGAAGCCTTCTCTGGTACTGGGAGCTGGTCACACACAAGGAAGAAGTGAATGCAGGGCCTTAGGGAGTCTGGTGTATCATGTCATGTTACAGAAGGCTGGGCTGGGAATGCTCTGTCCCTGGCAGGGCTTGGTGTTTCACTGTGGGCCACTGGGAAGTGAGGGCTCTCTAGGCTGGAGGGCAAAATGTTTCATTCAAACTTCTGACATCAAATGTGGGAGTTTCTTTCACACCAATTGATTCTACAACTTTCTGGACATGGCTAGGTGTCCTACAATTCAACTCAGTCCTCATACTACCTGGAGTCAGCACAGACTCCACAGGTTAAAGGCTCAGTCCTACAGGACTGCCCCCATCTCAGAGGCCCACTGCAGTCCCGAGGTTGCCACTTGTACTTCTGATTAGTTATAAATTCAGGGGTTTGGATGGGCGTGGTGGCTTACACCTGTAATCCCAGCACTTTGGGAGGCCGAGGTGGGCGGATCACCTGAGGTCAGGAGTTCGAGACCAGTCTGACTAACATGGAGAAACCCTGTCTCTACTAAAAATACAAAATTAGCCAGGCATGCTGGTGCATGCCTGTAATCCCACCTACCCTCAAGGCTGAGGCAGGAGAATTGCTTAAGCCTGGGAGGCAGAGGTTTCAGTGAGCCAACATCTCACCACTGCACTCCAGCCTGGGCAACAAGAGGGAAACTCTGTCTCAATAATAATAATAATAATTCAGGGGTTCCCAGGACTCCCGCTTCAGACTCACAGAACTCAGGAAAGTGCTCTTCTTACATTTCCTGGTTTATTACAAAGGATAAACTCGGACAGCGGATCGAAGAGATGCTCGGGCCCGGTGGTGGGGCGGGAGTGATTCCGCACTCTGCCCACACCACCCTCTGGTGGCTTGGTGTGCTCAGCCACCTGGAGGGAAGCCCTCTGATCCCAGTTGGTTTTTACCAGGGTTCCATGATGCAGGCATGACTGACTCAGCCAGTGGTGATCAACTCAATCTCCAGCCCTCGCCCCTTTTCTCTCCCAGCCCCTGTCATCAAGCTTTGGTCTTTCGGGCCCTCTGCTTCCATCCTGAAGCCACCTGGGGGCCCCAGTCATCAGTCACCTCATTAGCGAAAGGCTCTCGCATAACTCGGTTTCCAAGGGTTGTAGGTGCTGTGTGCCGCAAGCAGGGACAAGGAACAGAGACAGTCACCCTGGCTTGGCCCAAGAGGGTCTTCGTGATTCAGACACTCGGATCTCAGAGCTGGCCCTGGGGCCCCCGCTCAGGTCCCGGTGCTCTTCTCCCAGGGATTCAGACTCAGCCATGTGTGGCTCCGGGCCCGGCCAAGACTGAGCACTGCGTCGACCCCAAGGGGAAAGACGCAGCCTCCAACCCCAGCCCGATCCAGAAGGGCGGCTCTGCGTTCATCTCTAAGCTTAATTCAGAGAAAGACCGGGAGGACTAGAGGTCCGGGGCTCAAGCTCCCCTCAGGGGAAGAGAGGCTGGGGGCGCGGCCAGGCGGGTTCAAACCCGCGTCTGGGGTGTTACCGCCGGCAGCGCGGGGCTCCGTGCCTGTTTCCCCGTCAGCTGCGGCACGCGCAGAGCCTCCCTCGCTGAGTCCTGAGCGGACGAGGAGAACCTGGAGGTGTCCGGGCCCCTTCGCGTCACCGGGGTCACTGTCCCACCCGCGGTCTCACCCCAGGTCCCCACCGCGGCCCTGGCGACAACCTCAGCTCTCCCAACTCAGAGGCCGCAGACAGCCGACAGTCCCACCCACACGGCCCGCGTTCAGGGCAGCCCCGCAGTCCCGGCCCGGCTCACCTCCGCGTACGCGCGCCCCGGCCACCCGCGTAAACTCTGTGGTCGTGCCCGGGCGCGCGCAGAAGCGGGTCACGTGACGCGTCCTCCCGCGCAGGCGCTCGAGGCCAGGATGCGCGTCCGCGCTGCGCCCCCCAGTGGCGGCTTGGACAGAGCGAGCCAGGGCGCGTCCTTGCGCTCGGAGGGGGCCCAGGGAGCGCGTCTGGCCCCGCGTCCGTTGTCCTGCGGGGAGAGGCCGGCCCACGTGCTGCCAACTGCCGGTTCCTCTGGGGTCAGAGGCTTCCGCTGGCGCAGTCCCCGCCCGGTCCCCGGTCCCCGTGGGGTCAGAGATGGGCGTGGGCCGCGCTGGCCTGGTCCGGTCCCCGCAGCTCGTGGGGCTTTGTAAAAGGTTTCCTCCTGTCAACGAGTCCCGGGGGCAACATCGGAAAGGCGGCCAAAGGCGCTTGGCGCCAGGTTAGAAACAGCCAACATTCGGAAACTCCTCAGATGTGCTCCCTAACTCCCACTTATTCCACAAAGGAATAATCAAAACATTGTGATAATCCATAAAACTGACCATTGAGGGAACATTAAACTGACACGGGGAGAATTTTTTCATAAAGAAAAGGCTTTTATGTTAAGAGGAGCACGCTTTTAGATGTGAGATACAAAAACACAGTATGACCTTAACTCTCCTAATACAATGTATGTGCAGAAAAATACCGAAGGAGCCACACCAACACGCGGGCATTACCCCTGGGTAGGTAGGGCACAAGGCGTTTAAAAAACCCCTCCCAGGGCCAGGCGCGGTGGCTCACGCCTGTAATCCCAGCACTCTAAGAGGCCTAGGCAGGTGGATCACGAGGTCAAGAGATCGAGACCATCCTGGTCAAAATGGTGAAACCCTGTCTCTACTAAAAATACAAAAAAAAAAAATTAGCTGGTGGCGCGTGCCTGTAAACCCAGCTACTCAGGAGTCTGAGGCAGGAGAATTGCCTGAACCCAGGAGGCGGAGGTTGTGGTGAGCCGAGATGGCGCCATTGCACTCCAGCCTGGGTAACAAGAGCGAAACTGCGTCTCAAAAACAAACAAATAAAAAACCCCTCCCACCCCTGTTGTGGTTTCGTATTTCTACAATGTTTTAGAATAATCCTTACTCAGAAAGCTTATTAGATATTCAGAAGAAAGATTTTATTCTGCTGAAATGTTTGAAAGTGAAATTATTTCCTAGAACATTTTCCCTTTAAACTGCAAAGAAGCCCCAGGGTAACTGGTACTTGGAAGTCCAGGGATGGGGTGAAAGAGTGCCGGGTTAATGATGAGAAGAGATAGGTGGGGTGTGGCCTCTTGGTGTGGATGCCCCAGCCCGCTCAGTGGTTACCCTGTTATGTACGTCTGGGGCTGCATGCTGTGAATCTGAATAAAGATGGTTTGTAGGTTTTCAGGCGCACCTAGTAGAGGGAGGTGCTGGGGGAAGCTGTCTCCCAGGCAAAGGCTGGCTGAAGCTGCTGTAACTTTCCCTCCGCTGCTCAGCCCACCGGCTTGCAGACAGATGCCAGCACCAGCAGCAGACAGATGCCAGCGCTGTGTTGTGAGAGGCACGTGCAGATTTGGGAGTGTGGCAAACCAAGGTGTTACCTGGACGAGTGAGTCCAGTGTGCGAGGGTGGGTTTGCAGTCATGGGCTCTGTCTTTGCGATGGAAGGCTTACTGGAATGCCATGGGAAGTGCTAGGATTTTACTTGGTTTCTTGAAACTGCTGAGTGGCTAAAACAATTCCTACGGGTGGGGCTGGCCTATTTCTCTTAAACAATGCCCTTCTGAGGGTACATGTGGTTTTTAGGAACACAGAAGATTCCAAGTCCCTCATAATAAACACAATTCTGGATCTCTTCCTTGAGGCCTTGGAAGGCAAGGTCCAGGCCGCTTCCTAGGAGGGCCCTAGTGACTTAAGCTTGTTGGCGATCATCTGGCTGACTTTCTGCAGGTCCTCCTGGAACTGGGGGTACTCTTTCAGCGCGTGGTCCAGGATGGTGGCGATGAGAGCCAGCCGCTTATCCAGGCGCTGCTTCTGCAGCATTAGGGTCTGCTCGGAGCGGAACAGGAACACGTACCGCCCCTCCTTCACAGACTGCAGGTGCTTAAGGCGCGTCTGCAGGGCCACGATCTCCGAAAAGTTCTGGGTGGGAAAGGAGATTCTATGTGGGGCTATGCAAACTGGAAGAAAGGTACCTGCTGCCCCCCCCCCAACAAACTCAGACTCCAGGAAATTCCACAGAGGAGAGACCTACACCCGAACAGGGACGGCCTGAAGGTGTCTCACCCCTGGATCTCAGGGAAAAGGCTGAGAGGCCCTGGGTCGGGGCCTTTTTGAGTTATTCATCATCACTGTCTAGGAGACATTATCATTATTTTTGTGTGTGTGAGGCAGTCTTGCTCTGTCACTGAGGCTGGAGTGCAATGGCACAGTCTGACTGCAACCTCTGACTCCTGGCTTCAAGCAATTCTCCTGCCTCAGCCTCCCGAGTAACTGGAATTACATACAGGTGCCTGCCACCACACCTGGATAGCTGGGATTATAGGTACCTGCCACCATGCTCTGCGGATTTTTGTATTTTTAGTAGAGGTGGGGTTTCACCACAATGGCCAGGCTGGTCTCGAACTCCTGACCTCAAGTGATCCACCTTCCATGGCCTCCCAAAGTGCTGGGATTACAGGCGTGAGCCACTGCACATGGCTTAGGCAACACTCTTGACACCTGCCACATGTCAGGCCCAGTGCCAGGTACCCTCCCCTCATCATCTCCCAGGTCTCAGTTGGCCAGGCCAGAACCTTGGAGCCATGATCCACCCCTCTCTCTGCCCACACCACAGCCAACCCGGCAGGGATCCCACTGGGCGAGATTGGCATCACGCATATGCAGAACCCGATGGCTTCTCGCCACCCCCACAGGGGCCACCCTGAAGCGCTGCAATAGCCGCAGAGGGGTTCCTGTATCCATGCTTCATCTACGTGCAACATTAGAGCCAGGGGAACCCCTAAAACCCAAGTCATCTCTCAGCCCCAACGCCCTCCTCTGTGTGTGTGCCCACTTCCCCAAGAGAAAAATCCAGTCATGATCATGCTCTCCCCAAGGCCCCATGGTTTGGGCTGGTCCTCTGCCTGCGTCTCATGCACCCCCCCCGCCCCCCCCCGCAGCCTGGGTTTCACTCACCCTCCCCTCCCCCAGCCTGGGTCTCACACACCCTCCCCCCTGCCCCCCCCACCCCCGCAGCCTGGGTCTCACACACCCTCCCTCCCCCAGCCTGGGTCTCACACACCCTCCCCTCCCCCAGCCTGGGTCTCATGCACCCTCCCCTCCCCCAGCCTGGGTCTCACACACCCTCCCTCCCCCAGCCTGGGTCTCACACACCCTCCCCTCCCCCAGCCTGGGTCTCACGCACCCTCCCCTCCCCCAGCCTGGGTCTCACTCACCCTCCCCTCCCCCAGCCTGGGTCTCACGCACCCTCCCCTCCCCCAGCCTGGGTCTCACTCACCCTCCCCTCCCCCAGCCTGGGTCTCACGCACCCTCCCCTCCCCCAGCCTGGGTCTCACTCACCCTCCCCTCCCCCAGCCTGGGTCTCACGCACCCTCCCCTCCCCCAGCCTGGGTCTCACTCACCCTCCCCTCCCCCAGCCTGGGTCTCACTCACCCTCCCCTCCCCAAGCCTGGGTCTCACACACCCTCCCCTCCCCAAGCCTGGGTCTCACGCACCCTCCCCTCCCCAAGCCTGGGTCTCATGCACCCTCCCCTCCCCAAGCCTGCCCTGCTGGCTTCTGGTAGCCCTTGCACAGTTTCAGGCTCCTGCCTTTGTTGGGCTGTCCGCCTGGGGTGGCTTTGTGGGTGTCCACTCCTTCAGCTCTGGACTCCACGAGGCCTTCTGGGATCATCCGAACTCAAACTCCCAACCCCTCAGTTCACCCGATGTCCCTGACGCTTCTTTCTCTGGTTTATTTTCCTCCAAAGCATTCACTACCACCTAACACATCATTTCCTTTTTTTTTTTTGAGACAGGATCTCACTCTGTCATCCAGGCTGGAGAGCAGTGGTGCAATCTTGGCTCACTGAAGCCTTAACCTCCTGGGCTCAAGGGATCCTCCCACCTCAGACTCCTGAGTAGCTGAGACCACAGGCACGTGCCACCATGCCCAGCTAAAACACACTGTATCTTTTAAAATTATTTTGCGAATCACCTGGCCTCCTGCCCCAGGACGGAGACCCTAGTTGGGCAGGGATGTTTGTCTTTCGTGTTCTGTTTTGCAGCCCACACACCCTGAACGGGAGCCCAGCTCATAACAGATACTCCATCAATATCTGTTGATTGAACAAATCACAAAGCCACAAACATGTGAGCAGCTGGTGGTGCTGTTACTGGAGTGGGACCAGGGGAGGCCCTAGCCTAGGGCACGCAGGACCTCTGTACGAGTGGCGCGTTCACGCCCGGGTGCCTTTACCCCCAGGGACCTCCTGGGACACGTTTACCTGTTGTTTGAGGTCCCTGAGCCGGGTGAGTTCAGCCTCGCGTGTGTCCAAGTCTGCCTGCAGCACCGACAGCTCTTCCTTCCTCTCTTGGAGGGAGCTGTGGATGTTTTTCTCAGTTTCTTCCAGTTCCAGGATAGTTTTAGTGGACTCTTCAGTGGCCTAGGAGAGAAACAGGACCACACTGGGCCAGCCTGGCTATTTGGCAGACAGGCACCTTCTACGAGCTCCATTCAGGGAGGCTCCTAGAGAGGAATGGGGGCTGCTGCCCTTCAGGAACAGGTGGCCTGGAGAGGCGAGGCTGGGTAGATGCAAGGCCTGGGAGAGGCCAGGCCCAGGAGAGGTGAGGCCCGGGAGATGCCAGGTCCAGGAGAGGTGAGGCCTGGGAGAGGCCAGGCCTGGGAGATGCCAGACCTGGGAGATGCCAGACCTGGGAGAGGTGAGGCCTGGGAGAGGCCAGACCCGGGAGAGGTGAGGCCCGGGAGAGGCGAGGCCCAGGAGAGGCCAGGCCTGGGAGCGGCAAGGCCGGGGAGAGGTTAGGCCCTGGGAGATGCCAGACCCGGGAGAGGTGAGGCCTGGGAGAGGCCAGACCCGGGAGATGCCAGACCCGGGAGATGTCAGGCCCGGGAGTGGTGAGGCCTTGGAGAGACCAGGCTCAGGAGATGCCAGACCCAGGAGAGGCAAGGCCTGGGAGATGCCAGACCCGGGAGAGGTGAGGCCGGGGAGATGCCAGACCTGGGAGAGGGGAGGCCCGGGAGGTGCCAGGCCCAGGAGAGGCCAGGCCTGGGAGAGGCAAGGCCTGGGAGAGACCAGGCCCAGGAGACACCAAGCCTGGGAGAGGTGAGGCCTGGGAGAGGCCAGGCCCAGGCCAGCCCACACTGAACACTGCTCCCTTAAGGCAGGTGTGGCCAAGAAACAGGGTCCTGAGCGGTTCTGGGGCTCCCCAGGCAGTGGGTCTGTCCCCAGGCAGGGGATTGGCACAGCTCAGCAGCCGTGTGTCAAGAGCAGGGCCAAGGCCGTAAGAGCCAAGAGGCGGGCTAGGGAGCCTGGGAAACAGGAGGGCGGGGCCTCTGAGGAGCAAGGGGCGAGGCTGGTGCCATCTGTGTGATGTGTGGTCCACCTTCAGGGAAGCTGCACAATTAAAATAAAGAAAAACCCACAGGCAGCATTTGGCAGCTGACATGGACCAGGGGATGATGGAGGAGACCGGAGTGATTCTCAAGGCTGGCTGGGGACACGGAAGGTCTTTGGGGTGGGACTGGCAGGGGTGAGGACAAGGACCTGTCTGTGTAGCAGTGACGGTGTCATGCGGAGTGCAGGGCCTGGGTCTTGGGGACTTGGGTGCTGCTTGGAGCAGACAGGGATGTGGGGTGGGCATAGGGGTCCTGGCAGGGGACTGAGGTGGTGCCCAGGGTGGCAAGGAGTGGTCAGGGGCCAGGATAGGAAGCTAAGGAAGGAACGGCAACAGGAGTGGCCAATGTGGGGGGAAAGGACTGAGAAGAGGCCCCTCTGCTGCCTCTCTCCAGAAACTTCCAAATGCGCAGCCCAGGCCTGTTTGTCGTTTCTGGCTAATCTTTCTCCACAAGGGTGACTTCAGCACTCTCCAGGAAACCTGGGTGACTCTGACCCATTTCACAGGTTGGTAGACCAAAGGCTCTGGGAGATCAGACCGTATGCCCCAGTCAGGAGTGGACTGGTGTGGCTCTGAGACATGCTGTCAGCTGTCCCCAAGGCCACCTCCCCACCCATGGCTGTGGTTGCCATTACATTTAACTCTGCCCGCCCCCCTGCCCCTGGCACCGGAGGCCCTGCAGGTCTAGAAAGGCCCACATGCTCCGAAGTCACACAGTGGGTCAGCAGGGCCGTGGGGCCAAACTGGGAAGTGTGAGCACAGGACCCCTGGCTGGTGACAGCTGAGGTGAGAACAGGACAGCACCGGCCAGGCCTTCCCAGTGTGGGCCATGCACTGCATGCCCAGTGAACGTGGCCTGGTGTACGGGGATGCAGGCTCTGGGGCAGTCCACCACACTCCCATCAGCTGGTCCCTAGCACCCACTCGGGCTCCCCAGCATGGGCCAGCCTTTTCCCCAGAACTCTGTGCCTCCCTGATGCCTCCCCAATGCCACCTCTGATATGCAGGGAAGGGCTGAAACAGGGCCATCTCTGGCCGTCAGCGGCTCTATCTGGCATAGGCATTCTGCAAACTCCCAGAGACAGGCCCCGTGCAGCAGCAGGTTAGCAGTGCTGAGCACAGCCCCTCTGCATCCTCACCCCTGACCCAATACCCAGCAGCAGGTTAGCAGTGCTGAGCACATTCTCTGCATCCTCACCCCCGATCCAGCACCCAGCAGCAGGTTAGCAGAAGTGAGCACAGTCTCTCTGCATCCTCGCCCCCAACCCAGCACCCAGCAGCAGGTTAGCAGAAGTGAGCACAGTCTCTCTGCATCCTCGCCCCCAACCCAGCACCCAGCAGCAGGTTAGCAGTGCTGAGCACAGTCTCTCTGCCTCCTCACCCCCGACACGGCAACTAGCCGCAGGTTAGCAGAAGCGAGCACGGCCCCTCTAACAGCCTCTGCATCCTCACCCTGAACCTGGAAAGACACTTTCCTGAAATGTTCCTTGGGCCCCAGAGAGAGAAACAGGTGCCCTGCCTCCTTTCCACTGCTCCCCACCTTGTGGATGTCTCTGATTTTCCGGCGCAGCTCGAGCTGCTTGCGGTGGAATTCGGTGTGGGTGAGCGCCTTCCTGTCCATCTTGAGCTGCCCCTCAGCCTGGGTGGTAACAGTCTCTCTGCGGGCGACCGCCATCTCCATGGCACAGATCATCTTCTCCTGCTGCTTCAGCAGCTGCCCGAGCTTGACCTGGGAGACAGGACAGAGGGGCTGGGGTGGGCCCAAGCTGCAGCTGTAGAGAGAGCCATCGGGGATGCTGGCCTCACTCAAACTCCAGCCACACCAAGGGGATCGGGGGCGGGGGGAAACAGTGAGGCCAGTGCCGCCGGGAGGATAGAGACGTGGAGGCAGCAGCCCTGGGTGGGAACCCGGAATCCGCAGGCAGATAATGCAAGGCAGATAAATGGCCGAGACCCAAGGACACCACGGAGGCATGAGAACTAACAGCAACCAGCCCAGGGTCAGATCCTGCAGCAGAAAAAAATGCCATTGAGAAAATTGGTGAAATCTGATTAGAGTTTGTAGTCTGGTTAGCAGTATTGCACGAAAGTTAATTTCTTAGTTGTGACAATGCACCTTGGCTTGGGTGGAGGACCTGGGGCTGAGGACTGGGTTGTACCTTGAGGATTGGCTGTTGGTGTGCACAGGAACTTTCTGGAGTCATAGGAAGATCCTATGTCTTGATGGTGTGGGTGGCTATGTAGATGTGTGCACCTGTTAGAACCCACCAAACTGTGCATTTCTTTCTTTCTTTATTTAGTTTGAGACTGAGTCTTGCTTTGTTGCCCAGGCTGGAGTGCAGTGGTGTGATCTCAGTTCACTGCAACTTCTGCCTCCCGGGTTCAAGTGATTCTCCTGCCTCAGCCTCCCAAGTAGCTGGGATCACAGGCACCTGCCACCATGCCTGGCTAATTCTTTTGTATTTTTAGTAGAGACAGGGTTTCACCATGTTGGCCAGGCTGGTTTTGAACTCCTGACCTCTAGTGATCCTCTCGCTTTGGCCTCCCAAAGTGCAAGGATCACACGCATGAGCCACCATGCCCAGCCCAAACTGTGTTTAAAATAAGCCCATTTTATCGTATGAAAGTTACACCTAAAGTTGGTTTAAAACAAAAAATAGGCAAGAATCCTGAAGTTAAGAGGGTGAAGGGAGACAAGGCTTACTCAGGTTTAAAATGCATCATAAAGTGCTGGGCGCGGTAGCTCATACCTATAATCCCAGGACTTTGGGAGGCCAAGGTGGGCGAATCATGAGGTCAGGAGATCGAGACCATCCTGGTCATGCTGAAACCTGTCTCTACTAAAATACAAAAAATTAGCAGGGCTTTGTGGCACATGCCTGTAGTCCCAGCTACTCAGGAGGTTAAGGTAGGGGAATCGCTTGAATATGGGAGACAGAGGTTGCAGTAAGCTGATATCGTGCCACTGCACTCCAGCATGGTGACAGAGCAAGGCTGGAGTGCCATAAAGTGACTTGGAATGCAGCTCCAGGCTGGGGTGCCCTTCTTTTTTTTTTGAGACGGAGTTACCCAGGCTGGAGTGCAATGGCATGATCTCTGCTCACCGCAACCTCCGCCTCCTGGGTTCAGGCAATTATCCTGCCTCAGCCTCCTGAGTAGCTGGGATTACAGGCACGCACCACCATGCCCAGCTAATTTTTTGTATTTTTAGTAGAGACGGGGTTTCACCATGTTGACCGGGATGGTCTTGATCTCTTGATCTCATGATCCACCCGCCTCGGCCTCCCAAAGTGTTGGGATTACAGGCGTGAGCCACCGTGCCCGGCCTGGGGTGCCCTTCTTATGCAAACAGGAAACTCAGAAGCCATGAAGAAAAAGACTGGCGCATCACACAACAGAAGCACTAAAAAGTCCGTGTGGCAAAAGACACCCTAAGAAGAGGGCAAAGGCAAATCACAGGCCAGAGACACGATTTTAAAAGGTATTAGGTCGGGCGCGGTGGCTCACGCATGTAATCCCAGCACTTTGGAGGCAAGGCGGGCTTATCACCTGAGGTCGGGAGTTCAAGACCAGCCTGACCAACATGGTGAAACCCCATCTTAAAAAAAAAAAATAGGTATTAAAGATAGCGGTTAATAACCCAAATATGTAAGGAACCCCTAAATAATGTTAAGAAATAAGAAAAAAGAGACAAACAAATAAAAAAAGAAATAAGAAAACAGGCCAGGGACAGTGGCTCACTCCTGTAATCCCAGCACTTTGGGAGGCCAAGACCAGTGGATCACTTGAGGTCAGGAGTTTGAGACCAGCCTGGCCAATATGATGAAACCCCCTCTCTACTAAAAATACAAAAATTAGCTAGGCATAGTGGTGGGCAACTGTAGTCCCAGCTACACAGGAGGCTGAGGCAGGAGAACTGCTTGAGCCTGGGAGGTGGAAGTTGCAGCGAGGCAAGAATGTGCCAGTGCCCTCCAGCCTTGGCAACAAGAGAGAAACTCCGTCCCAAAAATAAAAATAAAAAAGAAAACCAGCCAGCCAAAGATAAGAACAGGCGACCCCCAAATGAGGAAATGCAAACTCCAGCACATGCTTCACGCACACGTGTACATACACACGCGATCCCCCTGCCCCCGCTGCTGGTAAAGCAGCAGCACAAACCCACGTAAGAGAGCCAGCTCTTTGCACGCAGAGGACTGCCAGACACTGAAGGCTGATAACAAACGAGTGCAGCAAAGCCACAGAACCCGTCAGTTTACAAAAATCAATTGCATTTCTATATGCTAACAACAAACAATTGGAGATTGAACTTTTTTAAGAAAAGCTTCCTTTACAAAGGCACCTACAACTATGAAATACTTACATATAAATCTAACAAAACATGTGCTAGACTTGGATGCCAAATGCTAAAGGCACTGACAGAAGTGAAATGAGACCTAAGTCAGTGGAGAGGTGTCCCAGGTGCGCAGATGGGAAGACTCAGTGCTGTTCAGATGCCACTTCCTCCCAGACTGATCTACACACTCAATGTAATCTCAGTACTGGTCTCAGCAGGAGTTTTTGTAGAAACTGACAAGCAGATTCTCTAATTTTTATTTTTCTGCATTCTCAAATTTTTATAGAAAGGCAAAACATACAGAATAGACAAAACAGTTTTGAAAAGGAAGGGAAGCTGGCCAGCCAGGCGTGGTGGCTCATGCCTGTAATCCTAGCACTTTGGGAGGCGCCGAGGCAGGCAGATCACTTGAGGTCAGGAGTTTGAGACCAGCCTGGCTAACGTGGTGAAACACCATCTCTATTAAAAAGACAAAAATTAACCTACGCAACAATCTTGCATGTTCTTCACACGTACCCCAAAACCTAAAATGCAATGAACAACAACAACAAAAAAAAATACAAAAATTAGCTGGGTGTGGGCTCTGCACGGTGGTCCACACCTGTAATCCCAGCACTTTGGGAGGTGGGCGGATCACAAGGTCAGGAGATCGAGACTATCCTGGCTAACATGGTGAAACCCTGTCTCTACTAAAAAAATACAAAAAACTAGCTGGGCATGGTGGTGCATGCCTGTAATCCTATCTACTTGGGAGGCTGAGGCAGGAGAATTGCTTGAACCAGGGAGTCGGAGGTCACAGTGAGCCAAGATGGCGCCACTGCCCTCCAGTCTGGTGACAGAGCGAGACTCCATCTCAAAAAAAAAAAAAAAATTATCTGGGTGTGATGGCGAATTGCCTGAGCTTAGGAGTTTGGGACCAGCCTAGGCAACATTGTCCCAGCTACTCAGAAGGCTGAGGCAGGAGAACCGTTTGAACCCAGGAGGCAGAGTTGCAGTGAGCTGAGATGTGAGCACGACTGTGCTCCAGCCTGGATGACAGAGAGAGACTCTATCTTAAAAACAGAATGAAGGCCGGGCGCCGTGGCTCACACCTGTAATCCCAGCACTTTGGGAGGCCGAGGCGGGTGGATCACGAGATCAGGAGATCGAGACCATCCTGGCCAACATAGTGAAACCCCGTTTTTACTAAAAATGCAAAAAATTAGCTGGGCATGGTGGCACATGCCTGTAATCCCAGCTACTCATGAGGCTGAGGCAGGAGAATTGCTTGAACCTGGGAGGCTGAGGTTGCAGTGAGCCGAGATGGTGCCACTGCACTCCAGCCTGGCGACAGTGCGATTGAGACAGAGTCTCGCTGGAGTGCAGTGGCACCATCTCGGCTCACTGCAACCTCAGCCTCCCAGGTTCAAGCAATTCTCCTGCCTCAGCCTCATGAGTAGCTGGGATTACAGGCATGTGCCACATCCACTACCAAGCCCAGCTAATTTTTACATTTTTAGTAGAGACAGGGTTTCACCATGTTGGTCAAGATGGTATTGATCTCCTGACCTTGTGATCTGCCCACGTTGGCCTCCCAAACTGCTGGGATTACAGGCGTGAGCCACCATGCCGGGCCAGAAATATATCACCATGTGCCAGTGGCCACATGATTGCCTCTATCAAACTTGCTGGCCGGGCACGGTAGCTCACACCTGTAATCCCAGCACTTTGGGAGGCCGAGGCAGGCGGATTGCCTGAGCTCAGGAGTTTGAGAACAGCCTGGGCAATATGGCGAAACCCTGTCTCTACCGAAAATACACAAAATTACCCGGGTGTGGTGGTGCATGCCTGTAATTCCAGTTACTCAGGGAGCTGAGCGAAACTCCGTCTCAAAAAAACAAAACAAAAACAAAAACATAAACATCTCATTAGCATATGCACTTGATCTGAAAAATAACTCAGCAGAGGAATTTTTATTTAGAATGGCATTGTGAAAGTGAGGCCCGTTTATTTTACGAACTGCTCATGTTTATTCTTAAGGCCCCGAACCTTTGGCTTGATGATCACTTGCAATTTAATTACCCGCCTTTTACAGGCAATGACATCTAACCGTGACCTTGGAGAAAAAACACGGCTGCGAGGGAGGAGTTGGGGGTGCTCTCTAAGCCCTTCTGTGGTATGAGACTCTGTTTCACAGTGGGATACATTAGTCACAAAGTTTGAGGGTCACAACCAGCATTTAAAAATACCAGAGTGCGGGCCAGGCACGGCGGCTCAAGCCTGTATTCTCAGCACTTTGGGAGGCAGAGGCAGGTGGATCAACAGGTCAGGAGATTGAGACCATCCTGACCAACATGGTGAAACCCTTTCTTTACTAAAAATACAAAAAAAAATAGCTGGGTATGCTGGTGTATGCCTGTAATCACAGCTACTTGGGAGGCTGAGGCAGGAGAATTGCTTGAACCCAGGAGGCAGAGATTGCAGTGAGCCGAGATGGCGCCACTGCACTCCACCCTGGGTGACAGAGTGAGACTCTGTCTCAAGGAAAAAAAAAAAAATCCAAACCAACGAACAAAAAGAAGCAGAGTTCTGTGATTCATGGAGTAGGAAGAAAACCGTGTTTTGTGAAATGACACGAACACGCTTGTGTGTGTCCTATGTTGTTCCGTAATATTTCTGCCCAGTAAGAACAAGAATGCCGCAAAAGGAGGGTCAAGGGGGACGTGCGCTTTGCCAGCGTTCCCTGGGAATCTCACCCCTTGCCACCCGCCAATGTGGCCAGTGCGGTTCCCACAGGAGCCCCGGGGGAGCTGAGGCCTTGGCATGGCCAGGTCTCCGGAGCCCAGGGAGGGGCACCCACCAGGCCTTGCCACGTGCTCTCCTTCCCTCACCTTCATCCTGTGGATCTCGCTCTTCATGGCCCGGATCTCCGGCTGGCCTATCTCGGATTCCACGGAGGAGCGCATCTCTTTCGCCAGTTGGATTTTTTTCTCCCAAAGCATAATCTGGTGTCTTTAGAGGTAGGAGAGGCAGGGTAAGAAATCAGGGGTTTTCTTATGATGCTTCGGTGAGCTCACAAGACTCTCGAGCTGCAGTGGCAGAGCTAAGCAGCTGCAACAGAGCGTGAGGCAAACGGCCAGGAACACTCTCAACTGCTTCAACCGGGACTTTCTGAAACAACCCCTTTGGCATAAAAGGCAGAGCAGAACGAGACAGGAATACATCTACACACTGGTTTTCTGGGAAGTGAAGAGCGTTGGAATTATATGCAATTTTCTCTGGCTACTTTGCACACAATGTAGCTTAATAGTTTAAAATGCTTAGAGGTGGGTATGTTTACTTGAATAATCAGACCCCATAAAAAGAATGGATATTTAAAAATGTCATTGCAAAGAAAGCCATTCTGTTTCCAGCAGTAACTGGTCTGGCTCAAGAGCTGCTGCATAGGATGGTAGACAGAGCTCTTCTGGGAATCTGGGATCCACTGGGGTGGGTTCTAGACCCATGCCCAGATGGTCTTCTTCTTCTTCTAGAGACAGGGTCTTGCTCTGTCACCCAGGCTGGAGAGCAGGGGTATAATCATAGCTCACTGCAACCTTGACCTCCTGGGCTCAAGTGATCCTCCTACCTTAGCCTCCCGAGTAGCTGGGACTACAGGCGTGTGCCATCCTGCCTGGCCAACTTAAAATATTTTTTGTAGATATGGTGTCTTACTATGTTGCCCAGTCTTGTCTTGAACTCCTGGCCTCAAAGAATTCTCCTGCCTTGGAATCCCAAGGCACTGGGATTGCTGGGTGTGGCAGCTCATGCCTGTAATCTCAGCACTTTGGGAGGCCGAGGTGGGCGGATCACCTGAGGTCAGGAGTTTGAGACCAACTTGGCCAATATGGTGAAACCCTGTCTCTACTAAAAATACAAAAATTAGCCCGGCATGGTGGCAAGCGCCTATAATCCCAGCTACTCGACTTTAGCTATAATCCTTTAGAACCCTGCCCTGCCCCAGTCAAGCTACTTGAGAGGTTGAGGCATAAGAATCACTTGAATCTGGGAGGCAGAGGTTGCAGTAAGCTGAGATCGTGCCACTGCACTCCAGCCTGGGAGACAGAGCAAGACTCTGTTTAAAAAAAAAAAAAAAAAAAAAGAAAAGAAAAAGATAAAAAGAAAACCAGAGCACCACAGCACTGGGATATGGGTGTGAGAGTGTGAGCCGCCTGGAGCTGCCACCCCCGGCCTCCCACGAGGTCTGAATGGACAGAGGTCTGCAGGCGCAGTGACCTTCATGACCATATGTGGCCGGAGCCTGGGACTCACTCTGCTTCCACCAGTTGATTCAGGAGGGTTGCCTTCTCCTCGCTGAGCTGGTTCAGCTTGTCCTGCATCTCGAGGGTCTCCCTCTCAGAGGCCTGCATGGAGGAGGGGAACAGCTGTGGGGAGGGCCATGGGGTTGTGGGTGGTGAGACTGGTACCCTCCAAGTCCCGGCACCGAGGGCAGGGCTGCGGGCTGGATTTCTAATCCCCCACAAGCATCTCCAATGGGTTACATCCTGGTGCAAAACACCCACCGCAAGGACCGTGCCCACGAACACACCCGCCAGCCATCATCCCGGACCCCAGGACCACGTGGACTCGGTCTGACCTTCAGCGAGCGCACGAACTCATTCTCCATCACTCGGTTGTCCTGCAGCAGCTCCTCTGAGTTGCACCGGCTTTTATTCATTAGCACGTTGAGCTTCCTCAGGTCGTTGTCCAGGTCCTTCAAGTGGCGCTCGATCTCCTTCTGCTCCTTCTTCTCCTGCTCGATCCTGCCTATGGCAGAGAATAGACTTGGGGAGAGACCCCGGGAGGGTCCGGGTCCTGGCCTGCACTCAGCAGCATCTGAGAGGCGAGCCAGGGTTTGTCTCTCCCTGTATGTAGCTCCCTTCATCCCCTCCCCATTGTCCTTCCTGGTGCTCCTGCCTGAAGCTCATCCCTGCAGGCCAGAGGAGAGGAGGAGAGCGGGTCTATTCTTAGCTGCTAAGCTCCCCAAACCTAGTCCTCTGAGGGAACTGAGAGGACCCACATGTGGGGACGGTCAGCAGGTATGGGTGGGATGGATCTGTGGGCCATGGGGACCTGGCTGGCGCTCAGACACCATGAGTCTCTGGGGTGGGGGGCCCTTAGACCCTTGCCCCGCCCCAGCCAGGCTCAGGGGTAGGGGCAGAAAATAACAGCTATTCTTTTTTTTTTTCTTTTTTTCCATTAACCACTAGACCATCAGGGATTTTTTTTTTTTTTTTTTTTTTTTAAGAGACAGGGTTTCACCATGTTGGCCAGAATGGTCTTGATATCCTGACCTCCTGATCTGCCCACCTCGGCCTCCCAAAGTGCTGGATTATAGGCGTGAGCCACTGTGTCCATCCACAACAGCTATTCTTGATGTCAAGATGGGCGAAGGACAGGAGAGGCCACAGCTGGTTCACCCACTGGCCACTCCACCCAGGACGTCTCTAGCTCCTCCTGCTCTCCCCACAGTTCACGCTGACTGCCCCAGGGCGTTGGCACGTGGGGCCCCTCATCTGCCCTCTCCGTGGATGATCTCCCCCATCTCACAGCAGCTCTCGCCTTGGAATGCTGATATTCAGCCGACAGCTCCACAGGGTCTTTCAGGATCTGCTACTCGCCAACAGACGGGTATGGGCAACCCATGGGCAGGGTGAGAGGCAGCAGGACCTCCAAGAAGGGCACACATGTGTCGGGCAGCATCTCCCGTGGGGGCCTCGCTGTAGGCCTGACCAGCATGGATCCCTGACCGAAGACTAAGAGGGACCCGGATGTCTCGGCATGTGGCCATGTGTGTGGAGAGTAGTCCAGGCTGGATGCCCGCCTCCCTTATTCTAGGCACCCTGGCACTTAGGCAGCCCTTTAGGCCTCAGAAGGGTCAGGGAGCCTGTGGAATGGTTTTCTAAGCCCAGCTGGAGGTGATGCGGGGACAGCATCTCGCTAGAGCACGAGGAGCCTGCCCGGCAGGACCCTGGCTCTTCCTGAGCCCATGTTTCCACCTGGGTGCCCTGGTTTGGCAGGGATAACCTTCCATGCTCCTCTCTCAAGGAGAGCTCTGGCGTCTGTGAACTTGGAGACACTTCGTGAAATTTCTCAACCCTCCCATCGTGACTGCGAACTGGGCAGCTGGACAGTCAGTGGTTCACATTTACAAAATACAGGGAGCATGCCCGTTGGTTATTTGCTTTTCCGGCTGCGTGAAAATCCCGAGATACCCACACTGAATGCCCTGCCCCCGGGAGCCACACCCGCCCTGAGCTTGTCTGAGCATCCCAGCAGGGCTGGGTGGGCGCGGTGGTTCTTACTTTCTACTCGTAGTTTCTTCTGCTCCATGATGTGGAGCTCCTTCTTGGATATGTCCAGGGAGGCCAGCTGCTCCTCGCGCTCATGCGTCACCTTGACTATCTCCTGCTGCAGGCGCAGCCAGGTCACCTGGGCCTGGACCACCTTGGCGTTGTGTTCCTCGATCAGCTTGCTCAGCCTTTTGATTTCCAGCTCCAGGGGTCCCACTTCTTCCCCCTAGGCGGGATAGTCATCAAAAAGCAAAATTAGGCAGGGCACGGTGGCTCACACCTATAATCCCAGCACTATGGGAGGCCGAGGCAGGCAGATCATGAGGTCAAGAGATCGAGACCATCCTGGCCAACACAGTGAAACCCCTGTCACTACTAAAATACAAAAATTAGCTGGGCATAGTGGCACACGACTGTAGTCCCAGCTACTCAGGAGGCTGAGGCAGGAGAATTGCTTGAAGTTGGGAGGCGGAGGTGGCAGTAAGCCAGTGAGCTGAGATTGTACCACTGCACTACAGCCTGGTGCCTGGTGAAAGAGCAAGACTCTTTCTCAAAGAAAAAAAAAAAAAAAAAGTAAAATTAGCCTTCTTAGACTCAGAGGTCTTCTTTGTGGGTGGGCTGCAGAGGGCCTGGGCCCCCGAGGTCATGAAACTCTACGACAGCTGAGGGGCATTTACTCTGAGGGGCTCATGTTAGCTCTCCTGTCACAAACCCCACTGTAGAAACATGGCCAAGGGACTCTGCAGCCCCCTCCAGCCTCCCCACAGTTGGTGCACCCGCAGGGTGGGTGGGCCTCAGAAACCCAAAGGGGCTTTGAGAGTTGCCTTTTTTTTTTTTGAGACAGAGTCTCACTCTGTCACCCAGGCTGGAGTGCAGTGGCACAATCTTGGCTCACTGAAACCTTCACCTCCTGGCTTCAAGTGATCCTTCTGCCTCAGCCTCCCAAGTAGCTGGGACTATAGGCGCGCACCACCGTGTCCAACTAATTTTTGAATTTTTAGTACAGACAGGGTTTCACCATATTGGCCAGGCTGGTCTCAAACTCCTGACCTTGTGATCCGCCCGCCTAGGCCTCCCAAAGTGCTGGGATTACAGGCGTGAGCCACCACCACCACGCCTGGCCGCAAGCTGCCTCTTAATAGCAGAGACTTCAGGGCTTGGGGCTTCACTCCCTTAGCATGCATTCCGTTTTGCGGCTTTCAGAGGAAAAACGGGCTCTCCCATGTTTGGGGCCCAGTTAAGAGCTCATGCCCAGATGCTCATCCTACTCCAGATGGGATTTAAAACATTTTTTTTGGAGACAGAGTCTCACTGCTGTTCATCCTGGAGTGCAGCAGTGTGATCACAACTCACTGTAGCCTTGACCTTTGGAGCTCAGTGATCCTCCCACCTCAGCTTCCTGAGTAGCTGAGACTTCAGGTGGGTATCACCACATCCAGCTAATTTTAAAATTTCTTTTGTAGCAATGAGGTCTCCCTATGTTGCCCAGGCTGGTATCAAAATCCTGGGCTCAAGCAATCCTCCCACCTTGGCCTCCCAAAGTGCTGGGATTACAGGAGTGAGCCACTGCGCCTGGCCCTATTCTGTGTCTTAAGGCCTGTGGTGGGTCCTCAGGTTACAGGGACCCAAAGACGTATACGGCATCGGGCCTCAAACACATTCGGCCACCTCTCTTAGAGCAGCAGAATATTTTGTGCCGGGTGAAAATGATTTGGAATTCAGACTTCGGTGGCCTGAATAACACCTGATTGGACACGGCTGTGCCCATTTCTTTACATTTTGCCGTGTCACTGCCAGAGAAGCCAACTGGCCGCAAAGCCTGAAATCTTTACTCTCTGGCCCTGTACAGGAAAATGTGACTTAGAGCGCTTGGCACACGTGCTGTTTTGTCTGTAAAGTGGGTGGGGAAAGAGGCTATTATGCACCTTCTGTGAGTTCCTGTCTGACTGTGTGCAGCCCTGAGGGGTTTCTGCCCTGCCGGGCACGACAGTCAGCCAGGGACCACATCTCCCTGCCTGGGACCGCATCTCCCTGACTGGGACCTCACCCCCAGCTCGGAGACCAACCGCTCCAGCTGCTTGTTGAGGAAGTTGATGACCCCCTGCTTCCTCTCGATCAGGATCGTGCGCCGGGAGATCTCGCTCTGGCTGTTGGTGATGAGCTCTTTGACCTTCTTCACCTCCTGGTCCAGCTCCAGCAGCGTCTTCTGGTGTGCGTCCAGCCTGCTGCTGCTGCGGGTGATATCCAGCGTGGTCTGAGCAATGTCGCCGTCGATTTTGGAAAGATGTGTCATCTGAATTTGTGAAAGGAAACACCTGTGAATATTGGCCCCCCCCAAGAGGCCCGGGATGAGTTTGCTGGTTCACTGTCCCCTGACGGTTGGGTCAGTCCTCTGGAGATATTCGAAACACACAGGAGAACAGTAGGTTCGGTTTCCCGCCATCTCGAGGACCCAGTGAAGGACCTACTTGTTGGAACCCAGATGTTGGCTTTTTACAGAAAAGAGAGATCATGGTATTAGCTTTTCTTATTGATATGGTTTGGCTGTGGCCCCATCCACCTCTCATCCTGAATTGTATCCCCACAATCCCATGTGTCAAGGGAGGGACCCGGTGGGAGGTGACTGGGTCATGGGGGCTGTTACCTCCATGCTGTTCTCGAGACAGTGAGTTCTTATGTGATCGTGAGTTAATGGCGTGTGTTTGTCAGTTCCTCCTTCACACACGCTCTCCTGCTGCCTTGTGAAGACAGCGCCCGCTTCCCCTCCTGCCATGATCCTAAGTTACCTGAGTCCTCCCCAGCCATGCGGAACTATGAGTCAATTACACCTCGTCCCTTTATCAAGTGTATTAATAGTCTGTTCTCACAGACTAATACACTTATTAAACAAATAGTAGCAGCATTGTGAGGAAATGTGAAAATGCAGGCCAGGACAAAGGAGAACACATTCAATCACCTGCAATTCTGACATGAGATAGCCACCATTCCCATCTGGAATCCATCTTTCCTTCCAGTCCTTTCTATGTTACTCTCCAAACCAATAATAGATCACACCCTACACTCTAGCACTGGGTGCTAGCCTGCTTTTTAATCTGATGACTTGCGTCTTATGATCCTGAGTCCTGCAAGTTTTAATGGCTGTGATATACTCTGTTACATTTGTAGCACAGTTTATGCAGCAAGAAGCAATTGTTAGAAACTGGTTCCTCCATGAGCTCCAACCCCTCCTGCTGTCCTGTGGGTCTTAGCCACCCGTGCTGGCCTCCTCTGTGGGCTCTTTGCAGGCATTAGAAAGATTCCTTCAGATCCCTTCTAGCAATGGGGGTTTATCGAGAGGCTGTTTGTGAGAATCAGGAGTGGGGCAGAGGCACTTACAGCTGCAGTGGTGTGGCCAGAGCCGTTCTGGGAACAGGAAGATGCTGTCACCACTGGGACAAGGTCCTCTTCCCCAGGGCGTGGCTCTGACAGGTGGTCTCAGGCCGCATGTCTGCCCTGCCCACCCCTGCCCATCAGTTCCTGCCACACAAGGCCTTGTCTCTCTCAGACCATGGCTCCTGCCTACCCCAGCCTCCTTAGGGCTGTCTGAGCCTCTCCTCCTGCCCCTGCTGAGGGCTCCATGTCTCTCACCGGCTACCACAGGCGACTTCTCAGGAAACCTAACGTCCCCAGGTTGTGGAACCCAGACCCTGCCCACCTGGAGCGGAAGCTCCCAGCATCTGGAGTTTCGTGGCAATGTCAGCCTGCAGCCTCCTCCTTTGCCGAGGTCACCCTGAGATCTGAGCCCCGCAAGGGCTCCCTGCCTCCCCCTTCCCCAACTGCTCTGCAGAGGCTGTGGCTCCCAAGTCGCCTTCAGCCCCTCCCCATCACAGCCAGGCCCGCCTCCCCTGCCCCACTCCTGGAGCTCACCCTGGGCTCCCCACAGGCATCTGCACCTGCCCTGGATTAACTGCTTGAACCCCATGGTGACCCCAGCGCCTTATGGGTGGTCCCGTCCATCCACACTTTGCTCTTCCTCCCAGATATGCCCCCTGACCCTATCTTCTATCAGTCCATGGGACTTTGAACAGTTAAAAAAAAACAGGGGGGTACCCTTTTCAAGAGCTACACATGCCCCCCCACCTCACCTTCTATCCACCCATGGGGCTTTAACCAGTTAAAAAATAGGGGTACTTTTTTCTTTTTCTTTCTTTTTTTTTTTTTTTTGAGATGGAGTTTCACTCTTGTTACCCAGGCTGGAGTGCAATGGCGCAATCTCGGCTCACCTCAACCTCTGCCTCCTGGGTTCAGGCAATTCTCCTGTCTCAGCCTCCTGAGTAGCTGGGATTACAGGCATGCACCACCATGCCCAGCTAATTTTTTGTATTTTTAGTAGAGATGGGGTTTCACCATGTTGACCAGGATGGTCTCGATCTCTCGACCTCGTGGTCCGCCTGCCTTGGCCTCCCAAAGTGCTGGGATTACAGGTGTGAGCCACCGCGCCCAGCCTAGGGGTACCTTTTTCACGAGTTGGACATGCCTCCCTTTCCACCTTCTATCAGCCCATCGGGTTTTGAGCACTTACAGAAATGTGGGGTACCCTTTTCAAGAGCTGGACTGGCATCTGTTGGAAAATTGTCTTAATGGGTTCAAGACTCTTTGCTGCCCTCTTCTGGACACTGTCAGCAGTACAGGTATGACCTATTCGGCTGCCCAGAAGGGGCTCGTCTGGGGCCCTGGGGGTTTGGGGACCAGGCACCTGGGAACTGGACTTGGTTGTGTAGCAGCAGGCTGGACAGGCTACTTCACACCCACCACACCCTTCAGCTCTGTCTGGCCTCCTCTCCCACCCCTCAGGAGGGCAAAAATGGCATTGCAAAAAAGCTTGGGAGTCTGGAATCTGTCACCTTCCTCTGTGATTCAAATGGGGACCCACGGGCAGGCCCCGCTGCTGGGATTGCCCTGGACATGCCACAGCCTGTGGCAGCCTCCAAAGAGGCCTGCCTGAAGCAAGGAAAAAACCATCAAGTAAGGAATTGTTTTTCTAAGGACACAAGTCCCTTCCACCCCCTACCACAGTGATAAAGGATAAAGCAACATCCCAGGGGAAGCAAGAGTGAGCTCACAATCGGGGGTCCACTGCCATGGACGTCAAAGTCACACTCCACGGCCCCCCAGGGAACTCAGCCTTCAGGGATGGCTGGCCAGGCAGTGGCTCATGCCTGTAATCCCAGCACTTTGGGAGGCTCAGGCGGGTGGATCACTTGAGGTCAGGAGTTCGAGACCAGCCTGGCCAACATGGTGAAACCTCGTCTGTATTAAAAATATGAAAAATTAGCCAGTGTGGTGGTGGGAGCCTGTAATCCCATCTACTTGGGAGGCTGAGGCAGGAGAATCACTTGAACCTGGGAGGCGGAGGTTGCCGCGAGCCAAGATCATGCCACTGCACTCCAGCCTGGGTGACAGCAGTGAAACTCTGTCTCAAAAATAAAAAAATTAAAAAAAAATAAGATAAAACAAAAACTAGAAACAGCCTGAAGTGCCTAACAAGAGATTTATTAAACAAAATAAGTACGTTTGTAGGATAAGATGTTATGTGGAACGAAAATTTAGGTTTTTGAAGAAGAGTGTTTGTTGGCATGAGGAAATGTTATGCTGAATATGGTCAAGATAGCAAAATGCAAAACTATACACGTAGCAAAGATTCACTGACTCCCATTCTCTCTGTGTCCTAGTTCAGTAAAAGGAATTACAAATGGATGCAGATGGGCCTGGGGGCTGGGCACAGTGGCTCAGTGCCACCTTTGGGAGGCCAAGGTGGCAGGGCCACTTGAACCCAGGAGCTTTGAGATTGCAGTGAGCTGTGATCGAGCCACAGCACTCCAGCCTGGGCGACAGAGTGAGACCCTATCACGCAAAAATTAAATAAATAAATAATAGAAAGAAAATGGGCCTGAGAACTGATTTGTTGTGAGTCTAGTGTTGCTTAAGGTATGTGCTTAAGGTGTGTGTGTGTGTTTGTAGGAGTCTGAGTGTACGTTTGCATGTGTGTGCATGGTGGATGTGTAATTGCAAGCATGTTCATGTGTGCGAATGTGTTTGCCTGTGTGAGAATGACTGTGTGTGTTTCTGGTTGGGTGCAAGTGTGTTTCTGTATTAAAAATTTCCAGAAGGAAATTTACCAAATTAAGAAAAGTTGTCTCTGGATGGTGGGCCTAGAGCTGTCTCACTGGAACTGTCTCATTTTCTTCCTATGACTTTCTATATTTCTAGGTTTTTTCTTTTCTTTTCTTTTTTATTTTTTTGAGACAGAGTCTCGCTCTGTCACCCAGGCTGAAGTGCAATGGAGTGATCTCGGCTCACTGCAACCTCCATCTCCTAGGTTCAAGCGATTTTCCTGCCTCAGCCTCCTGAGTAGCTGGGATTACAGGCATGTGCCACCACACCCAGCTAATTTTTTGTATTTTTAGTAGAGAACACAAAATACATGTTGGCCAGGATAGTCTCAAACTCCTGACCTCAGGTAATCAACCTGCTTGGCCTCCCAAAATGCTGGGATTACAAGCATGAGCTACCACACCAGCGGTAAAAATGTATCACTGTTACAACCAGAACACCATGGAAAGGAGGGGACACACGAGGGCCCTCTGCTCACATTGACTCTGCCCCCTCCGCCCCCAGGATGCCTTTGCCCTCACATGCCCAGGCTGGAGGGGGCTTGGCGCAGCCCCTCCCTTGGGCGGGGACCTACCATATTGGTCTTCTCCTTCTGAAGCTTCAGGATGAGCTGGTTGAAGTATTTGGTGATCTTGTTGGAGGTCATGTGTTCCTGCAGCTTCTCCCGGATGGCGGCGTCCATCTTCCTCCTGAGCTCCAGCTCATCCTGGCTGGCTTGGCGGATGGCCTTCAGCTTGTCAGTGAGGATCATTTGTTCCTGGGGAGAAGGAGCCACAGAGTGGGTGTCCCTGAAGAGGCAGTGCTGCGGGCCAGGCGTGACCTGCGGGGCGGGCCCGGACTCACCAGCTGATTCTGGCTGAGGGTATCCTCTGTGTCCTGCAGGGCCAGCCTGTAGGTGTTGAACTCACTCTGCAGGGCCACCTGCTTGGTCAGGCACTGGGTGATAAGCTTCTGCAGGAGGCTGGCTTCCGTCTCTGTCCGGTTCAGGATGCTCGCCAGCTTCTCGTTCTTTTCTTCCTCCTTCATGATTGATTTCTTATAGCCCTCAATCTCACAGTCGATGGACTTGGCTTGATGCTGGCATTCTCTGCAGAAATGCAGGGGACAGAGCCAGTTACATGTGAGGCATCAGAGAACTGATGTACAGAGCTGTGTCCCACACGAGGAAGCTCACCAAGTAGAACTCGATGCACAGAGAAATTAATTAGGAAGCCAACTCTTTTTTTTTTTTGAGACAGTCTCACTCTGTAACCCAGACTGGAGTGCAGTGGTGCCATCAGAGATTACTGCAATCTCTGCCTCCTGGGTTCAAGCAATTCTCATGCCTCAGCCTCCGGAGTAGCTGGGCCACCCTACCTGGCTAATTTTTTTTTTTTTTTTTTTTTTTGAGACGGAGTTTGCTCTCGTTACCCAGGCTAGAGTGCAATGGTGCGATCCTGGCTCACCACAACCTCCACCTCCTGGGTTCAGGCAATTCTCCTACCTTAGCCTCCCGAGTAGCTGGGATTACAGGCATGCGCCACCATGCCCAGCTAATTTTTTGTATTTTTAGTAGAGACGGGGTTTCACCATGGTGACCAGGCTGGTCTCCAGCTCCTGAGCTCGGGCCTGCGTTGGCCTAGCAAAGTGCTGGGTTTACAGGCATGAGCCACTGTATCCAGCAGGAAACTGACTCTTTTAATAGTAGCCAAGTCTTTAAAAATTTTTTCTATTTAAAATGTTTAAGATTGGCACATATTTGAGAGGTACATGTGATATTTTGATACAACCATTCAGCATGCTTCAATCTGGGGAAATGGGCAACTATCACGTCAAACATTACCCTTCTTTGTGTTGAGAACAGTTCAAATCTTCTCCTTTAGCTATTCAAAAATACACTGACTTACCGTTAACTGCAGCCACTATGACGTGCTGTCGAATACTGGGCCTCATTCCTTCTCCCTCCCTGTATTTTTGTACCCAACAGCCAAATCTTGACAATTATTTTCCAATAGATCAATACAACTATTACTCATCAAAAGTCCAAGTTGACAACTCTTTGATACTATGATTACGGGGGGTGGGAAGGAAAGTCACACATGGCTCAGACATTGGGCTGGGGTTTTCATCTGCCCATTTTCTTTAATCATGACAATAATCCTAGAAAGGAAATATTCCAGCTTTACAGATGTGGCCACTGAGACTTAGAACATTTAACATTCAAGCCCAAGGTCTGCAGGAAACCGCCTGGCCGGGGGAGTACCAGTGGGCCCACTTCAAATTCTATTGTCCTTCCCCTCAGCAGGCCGAGATGAGACACCGGTCATTAACATCAAGCTCTAAAATACAGATATCAGATAATCAGACCTAAAATACAGATTCAAATCCTCTATTTGCTGGAGTGCAGTAGCACCATCTTGGCTCACTGCAACCTCTGCCTCCTGGGTTCAAGCAATTCTCCTACCTCAGCATGAGGATTTGAATTTTTGTGTGTGAGGCATGTTTTTGTTTTATTTTGAGATGTTCTGCTGTACTTTAAATATTGCTTCCTCTCTCTCTCCCTCTCTTTTTTTTTGAGACAGTGTCTCACTCTGTCACCCAGGCTTGAGTGCAATGGCAAGAGCTTGGCTCACTGCAGCCTCAGTCACCCAAGTAGCTGGGATTTGAGGTGTGCGCCACCATGCACAGCTAATTTTTGTATTTTTCGTAGTGAAGGGGTTTCACTATGTTGGCCAGGCTGGTCTCACATTCCTGACCTCAAGTGATCCACCCGCCTTGGCCTCCCAAAGTACTGGGATTATAGGTGTGAGCCACTGCATCCAGCCATCTAGCCAATCTTTTCTTTTTTGAGAGTCTGGCTCTGTCAACCAGGCTGGAGTGCAGTGGCACAATCTCAGCTCACTGCAACCTCTGCCTCCTGGGTTTAAGTGATTCTCATGCCTCAGCCTCCCCAGTAGCTAGGACCACAGGCATGCACCACCACGCCCATCTAATTCTTTTCTGTGTTTTTAGTAGAGACAGGGTTTTGCTCTCTTGGCCAGGGTGGTCTCAAACTCCTGACCTCAAGTGATCCACCAGCCTCAGCTTCCCAAAGTGCAGGAATTACAGGCATGCCCAGACATCCAGTATCTGTTTTTAGTGTGTGTGGATATTTATGGATACACTGATGAGATCAGAAACAGACAAAAACCAGGAAAGGGCCTCACTGCAGACTGATGAGGATGACTGAGTTACAGCATGGGTATCACTTAGAACACAGTCTGGAGAGAACAGACAGAAAAGGGCCTCACTGCAGACTGATGAGGATGACTGAGTTACGGCATGGGCATCACTTAGAACACAGTCTGGAGAGAACCGATAGAAAAGGGCCTCACTGCAGAACGATGAGGATGACTGAGTTACAGCATGGGTATCATTTAGAACACAGTCTGGAGAGAACCGACAGGAAAATGCCTCACTGCAGACCGATGAGGATGACTGAGTTACAGCATGGGCATCACTTAGAACACAGTCTGGAGAGAACCGACAGGAAAGGGCCTCACTGCAGACCGATGAGGATGACTGAGTTACGGCATGGGCATCACTTAGAACACAGTCTGGAGAGAACCGACAGAAAAGGGCCTCACTGCAGACCGATGAGGATGACTGAGTTACGGCATGGGCATCACTTAGAACACAGTCTGGAGAGAACCGACAGGAAAGGGCCTCACTGCAGACCGATGAGGATGACTGAGTTACGGCATGGGCATCACTTAGAACACAGTCTGGAGAGAACCGACAGGAAAGGGCCTCACTGCAGACCGATGAGGATGACTGAGTTACGGCATGGGCATCACTTAGAACACAGTCTGGAGAGAACCGACAGGAAAGGGCCTCACTGCAGACCGATGAGGATGACTGAGTTACGGCATGGGCATCACTTAGAACACAGTTTGGAGAGAACCGAAAGGAACAAAGGTGACTTCCGTGCGTTCTGACGTGGAATAACTGACTTCCGTGCGTTCCGACGTGGAATAACTGACTTCCGTGCGTTCCGACGTGGAATAACTGACTTCCGTGCGTTCCGACGTGGAATAACTGACTTCCGTGCCTTCCGACGTGGAATAACTGACTTCCGTGCGTTCCGACGTGGAATAACTGACTTCCGTGCGTTCCCACGTGGAATAACTGACTTCCGTGCGTTCCCACGTGGAATAACTGACTTCCGTGCGTTCCCACGTGGAATAACTGACTTCCGTGCGTTCCGACGTGGAATAACTGACTTCCGTGCGTTCCGACGTGGAATAACTGACTTCCGTGCGTTCCCACGTGGAATAACTGACTTCCGTGCCTTCCGACGTGGAATAACTGACTTCCGTGCGTTCCCACGTGGAATAACTGACTTCCGTGCGTTCCGACGTGGAATAACTCTAAGACACAAGAAAAACCGAGGTGCAGAGTGGGACACACTAAGCTGCCGCTGGCGATTTTTAAGTGGAGAGACAAGCACCTGAGAATGATGCATATGTATGCACGAAATCTATCTGGAAAGACATTTATGAAACAGTAACAGGTTGCTTGGGAAAGATAATTGAAAAACTGGGGATAGATAAATATATAAGGTATTATTCTAGTCCAAGAAGAAAGTACTTCTTGAATATTCAAATAAAAACTTATTCACAGGATAAGACGCTATCCATAGAGAAAGGAAGCCTGGCCAACATGGCAAAACCCCATCGCTACTAAAAAAAAAAAAAAAAAAAAAAAAAAAATTAGCTGGGCATGGTGGCATGTGCCTGCGGTCGAAGCTACTTGGGAGACTGAGGCATAAGAATCACTTGAACCCAGGAGGCGGAGGTTGCAGTGAGCCAAGAGCCGAGACTGTGCTGCTGCACTCCAGCCAGTGTAATAGAGCAAGACTCTAACTGAAACCAAACTGAACCAAACCAAAAGGGGACTGGAGAGGTTTGCCATGTCCACGAAGCAGAAGATTTGATAACTAAGGCCTCAGTTCTCCTCACACTGATCTGTGGACTCACTGTCATTTCCGTCACATCTCAGAAGGCATTTCTTCCCCAGAAACGGACAAGCAAGTTCTAAAATGTAAATGGGGAGCTAAAGCGCCTAGAGTAGCCAAAATAATTTTGTAGAACATCGAAGACTCAGACCATCTGATTTTAAGATTCTTCTATAAAGCTCTAGTTAGCAAGATAATGTTGGATTGGTGAAAGAATGATAAAAAGATTAATAGAACAGAATAAAGAGTCCAGAAACAGACAGACAGATACACACACACACACACACACACACACACACACGATCAGTTGATCTTTGACAAAGGTGTCATAGGATTTCAATAGGGAAAGGACAGTCTTTTCAAAAAGGGGTTCTGGGGTAACTAGAGAGACACGCAAAACCTGCACCTGGACCCACTCACGACAAAACAAAAGTGAACTTGAAATGGATCAGATGCCTAAAGGCAAGACATGGAAAACTTTGGGAGAAAATTGTTGTGACCCTTAGAGATTTCTTAGAGAAAAACATAAAAAGCATGAACAAGGAAAGAAAAAAATTAATACATTGGACTTCACAAAAATTTAAAACGTTTGCTCTTCAAAAGACACTGTACAAAGGGCCAGGTGTGGTGGCTCCCACCTGTAATCCCAGCAGGTTGGGAGGCCAAGGCGGGCAGATCACCTGAGGTTAGGAGTTTGAGACCATCCTGGACAACACGGTGAAACCTTGTCTCTACTAAAAATACAAAAATTAGCTGGGCCTAGTGGTGGGCTCCTGTAGTCCCAGCTACTCAGGAGGCTGAGGCAGGAGAATCGCTTGAACCTGGGAGGTGGAGTTTGCAGTGAGCCGAGATCACACCACTGCCCTCCAGCCTGAGCAACAAGAGGGAAACTGTGTCTCAAAAAAAAAAAAAGTAATATTTTGGGCTGGGCACAGTGGCCTCACTCTGGGAGGCCGAGGCGAGGGGCTCACTTGAGGTAAGGAGTTCAAGACCAGCCTGGCCAACAGGGTTGAAACCCTGTCTCTACTAAAAATACAAAAAAATTAGCCAGGTGTGGTTATGGGCACCTGTAATCCCAGCTACTCAGAAGTCTGAGGCAAGAGAATTACTGGAATCTGGGAGGTAGAGGCCGCAGTGAACCAAGATCGCACCACTGCACTCCAGCTTGGGCAACAGAGCAAGACTCCATCTCAAAAAACAACAACAACAACAACAACAAAAAGTAATATTGTGACCTCCTCCCATGAATCATAAATATCCTTAATGTTATCTAGAATGGTGACTTTGTTCCAGAAGGTTTTCAATTTACTTTGCCCAGATCCATCAGAGCAATTGCTACCTATGACAGCTAGAGCTTTCAGAAGGTATTACTGAAATAGACTTGAAGGTTGAAATTCTCCTCGATCCATAGGCTTCAGAATAAAGGCTGTGTTACAGGTGTGAAAACAACATTCATCTCCTAGTACAGCTCCAGCTCCGTCAAAAGCCTTCGGTGACCAGGTACATTTTCTTTCTTTTCTTTTTTCTTTTTTGGTTTTAGAGACAGGATCTTGCTATGTTGCCCAGGCTGGTCTAGAACTCCTGACCTCAAGCGATTCTCTCACCTTGGCCTCCCAAAGTGCTGGGATTACTTGAGCTACCATGCTCACCAGGTGCATTTTCAATAAGCAATAATCTTTTTTTTTTTTTTTTTTTGGGATGGAGTTTTGCCCTTGTTGCCCAGGCTGGAGTGCAACCTCTGCTCCCAGGTTCAAGCGATTCTCCTGCCTCAGCCTCCTGAGTAGCTGGGATTACAGACATGCGCCACCATGCCCAACTCATTTTGTATTTCTAGTAGAGATAGTTGATCTGGCTGGTCCATGTTGGTCAGGCTGGTCGCAGAGTCCCAACCACAGGTGATCTGCCTGCTTCGGCCTCTCAAAGTGCTGGGATTACAGGTGTGAGACACCACGCCCGGCCTTGTTCCATTTCCAGAGCCACAGGCAGAGTAAATTTAGCAAAACTGTTAAGGCGCTAGGATTTTGAGAATGGCAAATGAGCATTGGCTTCAACTTTAAATCACCAGCTGTGTTAGCCCATAATAAGAGCGTCAGCCTGTGCTTTGAAGCCTTCAAGGGAAGCATTGAGTTTTCCTTGTTAGCTATGAAAATCTAGCTGGGAGCGGTGGCTCATGCCTGTAATCCCAGCACTAGGGGAGGCAGAGGCAGGAGAATCGCTTGAGGCCAGGAGTTCGAGACCAGTCCGGCCAACATGGTGAAACCCTGTCTGTACTAAAAACACAAAAAATTAGTTGGGCGTGGTGGCGGGCGCCTGTTATTTCAGCTATTTGGGAGGCTGAGGCAGGAGAATTGCTTGAGCCTGGGAAGTGGAGGTTACAGTGAGGGGAGATCACGCCATTGCACTCCAGCCTGAGTGAGACTCACTGAGTGACAGAGCGAGACTTCATGTCAAAAAAAATTAGATAAAAAAATTTAAAAAAGAAAATCTTAGATGGCATCTTCTTCCAGTACAAGGCTGCTGCAGCTACACTGGAAATCTGTTGCTGAGGGGCCACCTTCCCCAGTGAGCTTAGAGGGATCTTCTGCAGAGCCTGCAGCTTCTCCACCCGCACCTGCTGCCTCACCTTGCACTTTTACGTCATGGGGATGGCCTCTTTCCTTATGCCTCATGGACCAAACTCTCTTAGCTTCAGCCTTTTTTTCTGTAGTCTCTTCCTCTCTCAGCCTCTGTAGAATGGAAGGGAGTCAGGGCCTTGGATGAGGCTTTGGCTTGAGGGAGTGCTGTGGAAAGTTTCATCTTCTTTTTTTTTTTTGAGACGGGAGTTTCGCTCTTGTTACCCAGGCTGGAGTGCAATGGCGCCATCTCGGCTCACCGCAACCTCCGCCTCCTGGGTTCAGGCAATTCTCCTGCCTCAGCCTCCTGAGTAGCTGGGATTACAGGCACATGCCACCGTGCCCAGGTAATTTTTTGTATTTTTAGTAGAGACGGGGTTTCACCATGTTGACCAGGATGGTCTTGATCTCTTGGCCTCGTGATCCACCCACCTCGGCCTCCCAAAGTGCTGGGATTACAGGCTTGAGCCACCGCGCCCGGCCTGAAGGTTTCATCTTCTATCTACACCGCTGGAACTTTCTCCATATGGCAGTCAGGCTGCTTCACTTCCCTTTGTGTGTTCATTAGAGCAGCACTTGAAATTTCCTTCAAAAACTTTCCCTTTGCGTTCACAGCTTGGCTGATCCTTGGCGCAAGAGGCGTAGCTTCGGGCTTCTCAGCTTTTCACGTGCCTTCCTCACGAAGCTTAATCATTTCTAACTTTTGATTTAAAGTGAAAGGCGGCTGGGAATGGTGGCTCACACCTGTAACTCCAGCACTTTTGGAGGCCGGGGCGGGCGAATCATTTGAGGTCAGGAGTTTGAGACCAGCCTGACCAACATGGTGAAACCCCATCTCTACTAAAATACAAAAATAAGCTGGGCATGATGGCAGGTGCTTATAATCCCAGCTACTTGGGAAGCTGAGGCAGGAGAATCACTTGAACCCAGGAGAAGGAGGTTGCGGTGAGCTGAGATTGTGCCACTGCACTCCAGCCTGGGTGACAGAGTGTCTCAAAAATAAATAAATAAAGTGAGAGGCATGAGAGTCTTCCTTTCGCTGGAGCACGCACAGGCCATTGCAGACCTAACTTCAATATTGTTGCATTTGGTCAGAGAATAGGGAGGCCTGAGCAGAGGGAGGGAGATGGAAGAATGCCGGCCGGTGGGGCAGTCAGAACACACACGACATGCATTGATTAAGTCTTACGTGGGGGCAGTTTGTGGCTTGTGGAAAAAACAATTACAATAGTTAACATCAAAGGTCACTGATCACAGATCACCGTCACAGAAAGAAACAGTGTGAAATACCATGAGAACTACCAGGACGTGGTGCAGAGACACGACGTGAGCACGCACTGCTGGAAAAATGGGGCGGATGGACTGGTCCACGCAGAGCTGCCATCAAACTTCAATTTGTGAAAAATGCAATTTCAGCGCAGTGTGACAGAGAAGCATGTTGAAATGGGATGCGCCTGTATTTGCCCGGGAGAAACAGAGACGTGCATCCATACAAAGATCTGTGCGGAACAGGCACAGCAGCTTTCCTCGTGGTCTTCCAGTGGCAAAACCTGAATGTCCATTGGTTGGTGGGTGGATAAATATCTGTGTGAGGGAATACTATTCAACAGTAAAGAGGAACACACCGCTCGTCTTGCACCACGGGTGGATCTCGAAAGCATTATGCCGAGCGCAAGCCAGACAAGAAAAGCCACAGACTGCGTGATTCCATTTATATGACATTCTAGAAATGGCAGAGCTGTAGGCACAGAAGGCGGCACAGCAGCTGCCAGGGCTGGAGGTATGCAATTTTGTGCATAAATCACCCCAGTCATCCTGACTTCAAGTAAATAAGTTACTCGTTTTCTTTTTTTAGGAAGAAGCAGTCTTATAAATGTCTAAATTTGACAATACAAATAAGATGTCTAATTTAAAAAGATACAGTTACAAACTGTGTGACAGAACTCCTAACACTTGGGAGCATGTGCTGGGGAGTATGCTGACATGCTAACGAGCCTCCCTGTCACAAAAGAAGAAAGACGGTATTTTTTAATCCTTTCCTCTGTTTTTCAAATTTCCTGTAACGCAATCATGTATTCTAGATAATCATTTTTTTAAATTGCATTTTGAAAACTCCCTAGATTAGCAGGCATTGGTAGAAAGTACAGGTTCTCCTCGACTTATGATGGGGGTGCAGCCTGACAAACCTGTTGTAAGTTGAAAATATCGTAAGTCCAAAATGCAGGCAGGGCACAGTGGCTCACGCCTGTAATCCAAGCACTTTCTGAGGCCGCGGCAGGTAGATCACCTGAGGTCAGGAGTTCAAAACCAGCCTGGCTAAAATAGTGAAACCCCATCTATATTAAAAGTGCAAAATTAGCCAGGCATGGTAGTGATGCATGCCCGTAATCCCAGATACTTGGGAGGCTGAGGCAAGAGAATCGCTTGAACTCAGGAGGTGGAGGATGCAGTGAGCTGAGATGGCGCCACTGCACTCCAGCCTGGGTGACAAGAGTGCAACTTCATCTCAAAAAAAAAAAAAAAAATTTCTGGGCACAGTGGTTCACGCCTGTAATCCCAGCACTTTGGGAGGCTGAGGCAGGCGGATCACCTGAGGTTGGGAGTTTGAGACTAGCCTGACTAACGTGGAGAAACCCCGTCTCCACTAAAAATACAAAATTAGTTGGGTATGGTGGCACGTGCCTGTAATCCCAGCTACTCTGGAGGCTAAGGCAACAGAATTGCTTGAACCCAGGAGGTTGGAGGTTGCCATAAGCTGAGATCATGCCACTGCACTCCAGCCTGGGCAATAAGATCGAAATTTCGTCTTTAAAAGAAAAAAAAAAAAAGCCAAAATGCACTTCCTGTAGCTTGCCTGCCAGGCGCCCAGCTCAGCCCAGCCTCCCGCAGGCGAGCTCAGGGCACGCCTGTTAGCCTCCAGGTGGGAAGCCATCTCTCCGAAGCCTGTTTTATGATAGTGTCGGGCATCTCAGGCAAGGTATTGAATACTGTGCGGAAAGTGAAATGCAGGGAGGTTGTGTGGGACCCAGAGCCCAGTTTCTGCTGCTTGCTTGTTGCTTTAGTACCATGGAAAAGTCCAAGAATCATTAAGTCAGGGACTGTCTATAAACGAAACAAAAAGAACTGGTAGAATCTAGAAGAGGGCCCCCGCGTTGGGCCCCGTGCCTTTGAGGATGAAGGGGGACACAGGAGATGTCCAGCAGCCTGTGGTCAAGGCCTCATCCTCGCCCAGGATGCTGCCCATGGCTCCTGTCCTCAGGTTAGCCTGCCTGGCTGCTGTGGCCACAGCTGAGGGCCTGGGAGGAGACTGCTAGGCCGTGGGGCTGACTCATTCACATCTTGGGGTAAAGGGCTGTGGCTGGCTGTGGGCCAAGACCTGTCTGCCCTCTGTATTTCCTGCCAGAAAATAGGACAAAGGCAGGTAAGAGGATGCAGGGGAACCTGCATTTTCGGCTCCAGGTCCCAGGGGTGTGTGAAGTCTAATTAGGTTATCTGCCCCCAGGTACAGTGTGGTGCAGACTTTGTTTTCTGAAAGTGAAAGTGACCCATTTCCCTGCATCTGTGATGTGCAGGCTGACTGTGGGCTCACCGTGGTTATTCACCTAGCCTTGTGACCCAGGTTGGCTGTGACGTTGTAAGGATTCTGTGGGCTGCCGTGGCGGGGCCTGTCTGGTCTCGAGGGTCAAATATGGCTCCTTCAGGACTTCCGGCTGCTGGGGAGGGCAGTGTCCAGCTCCCACAGGCAGGCCCAGATGGACGGGGGATGTGCCCATAGCCACGGTCATTCCCCGGTGGGAAGGAGGGACAGGACACCATGAGCCACCACAGCAGTCCTGACAGGTGTGACCCACAGCCTTGTGTCTGGGGACACTCTTTGTTTTGTTTTTGAGACAGGTTCTGGCTCTGTTGCCCAGGCTGGAGTGCAGCGGCACCATCTCACCTCACTGCAGCCTCGACCTCCTGGGCTCAAGCAGTCCCCCACCAGCCCCCCAAGTAGCTGGGACCACAGATGCACACCACCATGCCCAGCTAATTAAAAAAAAAGTATATATATATATATATATAAGTGTGTGTGTGTGTATGTGTGTGTATATATATATGTGTGTGTGTGTGTGTATATATATATACAGTAGAGACAGGGTCTTGCTCTGTTGCCCAGGCTGGAGTGCTGTGGTGCAATCACGGTTCACTGCAGTCTCGAACTCTGGTTGCGGACTCAAGTGATTGGTCTGCTTCTGCCTCCCAAGTAGCTGAGACCACAGGCACACGCCACCACACCTGGCTAATTTTTATATATTAGAGACAAGATCTTACTATGCTGCCCAGGCTAGCCTTGAACTCCTGGGCTAAAGGGATCCTCTTGCCTCAGTCTCCCAAAGCACTGGGATTACAGGCATGAGCCACTGTACCCGGTCATGGGGCATATTTGTAATGGGGTGTTACTCTGTCTTTGGTCTGTGGCCTCAGGTCTACTGGGTCACCAGTGTCCTTAGGTATATAGGGCACTGGTGGTGACCAGGCCCTACCTGCCAGACCCCAGGCCAAAAGGAGGCCTGCTGGGGACACTGTGGCAAAACCCACACCCAGCCCATCCCACACTGCCCTCCACTTCTTCCTCCTCCGTCGGCTGGAAGGACAGTGTCCTCTTTGAGGGGCCACACCAGACCAAGCTCAGCCTGGGGCCTGTCACCTAGGAAACTGAATGCTCTGGCTGCTGCCTGGCTCTGATCCTTCATTCACAGTGTCTGGGGCCCCAACTTGTCCTCCCTCCCTAGGGCAGGCTCCAACAACACTCCATGCCAAGGGGAAGAGCCTTTGAGGAGTCGTCTCTGCTATCATCAGGATTGAGGGAAAAGGAAGTCTGGGAGATTAGCACCAGCCCTTCAGCGTTCTTGGGTTGATTTAAACAGAAAACAGAGTCATATGTTTCATGTTTCCCCTGAACTTTTATGACAGTGTGCAAAGCTCCTGCAAAAACAGGGAAGACAGCAAGAAAAAGCAGCAAGACAGGCACAGCATCTGAGCTAAGCTTGCAGCTTATGTGTATGAGACGCGGGGGCAAGATTACGGTTACCGTCCCTCCCCACCAAGGACAGGGAAGTCTGACTGTCTTCAAAGCGTTCGGTTGTAGACTCGACATAGGTGAAGAGACACAAAGGCATAAGAGAAAGGGTGAGGTTTGGCTGGAATCTAAAGGTATGAACTTATCTGAAAAAAAGCCAGGATGTCAGGAAGGAGGAGGGGTGGGGCATTGAATGGAAAAGGCAGCAAGGCCAGGGCGAGGGCTGCTGGGGGACACCTCCCTCCCGTGCGGACAGGCTGGCCATGCACTCCGGGGAGAAGGAGGAAGCAGGCAGGGCCAGGGCCCAGGCACCCCGTCCTCCAGCCAGTCCCTGAGAGTGGCTTGTGGCATCTGCTCCTGGGTCCTCCCCGATAGATTAGAATTGGCTAGTCCGAGCGTGGAGCATTTTGTTCTTCCATGTTCTTATTTCGTCACACCCATGAATGGGCTGTTATTCTCATGTACATGTCAGGCTCTGGGAAGCTTGATTCATGTAAACTAGCTCCAGGACAAGCATGTGTGATGTCAAACCTAGCTTCTGAGCCGGGGGTCCTGCCCCACGGGGGTCTGACAGGGTGAAGGCTCCGCAGATGCCCAGATGGCCACCAGGGTACTGGCTTAGTGTCCACCGTCCCAACCAGCAGCCAGGGCGTACCATTTTCTAAGACACTCTACACCTCCGAACATCTCAGTCAGTATCTGAGGTGTAGTTCAGTCTGCACCCCTAGCCTGGAAGTCCTAAGCAACGTCATAATCTCTTTCTGTAACGATGGCCCTGACCTGTTAAACCTGTCTCCAAGTTGCTTCTTCAAATCTATCTGGGTGCAAACAGCAAATCTTTGCAATTACAGTTTACACTTCTCACACTGTCCTACATGGCCTGCACTTTTTTTTTTTTTTGAGACAGAGTTTCGCTCTTGTTACCCAGGCTGGAGTGCAATGGCGCGATCTCGGCTCACTGCAACCTCCGCCTCCTGGGTTCAGGCAATTCTCCTGCCTCAGCCTCCTGAGTAGCTGGGATTACAGGCACGCGCCACCATGCCCAGCTAATTTTTTGTAATTTTAGTAGAGACGGGGTTTCACCATGTTGACCAGGATGGTCTTGATCTCTTGACCTCGTGATCCACCCGCCTTGGCCTCCCAAGGCCTGCACTTTTAAAACACTGGCTGGGCACCGTGGCTGTCACCTGTAATCCCAGCACTTTGGGAGGCCAAGGTGGGTGGGTCATCTGAGGTCAGGAGTTGAAGACCAGCCTGGCTAACATGGTGAGACCCCATCTCTACTGAAAATACAAAAATTAGCCAGGTGTGGTGGTGTAATCCCAGCTACTAGGGAGGCTGAGGCAGGAGAATTGCTTAAACCTGGGAGGGAGAGTGAGCCGAGATGGCACTCCAGCTTGGGGGACAGAGTGAGACTCCATTGCAAAAAAAATAAATAAAAGATGGGCCTCACTCCTCCCAGGGCCTTGGTGCCCCGAGCTGCAGGTGGAGTCGGAGGCTCTCTCACTCACCGTGAAGTGTTTGTCTGTGTACATATTTCGCTAAAATACTCACTCAACATTCTGTGCATGCACATTTTATAAAACGAGATATCTGTTTTTTTCATCGATCAGATTGGCACAATCCTAGTGTGACAACATGCTGAGCTGTCAGGGGACTTTGAAACACTGCTGCTGGGGGTGTGACTGTCACAATCCTACTTAGCAATACCCGCTAGACCCAGAAATTGCAGGCTTGACGGCTAAGACAAAACAAATTCTACAGCAACCTGTTGAGCAGAGCATTCCCTACGTATCTACAGCAGTGTCGCAATAAAAAAGGAACTCGGACACCCAGGTGCCTTGGTCAGGAAGCTCCCCCTAGAAGTACCCCAGTGGAACACCAGGTGGTGGAAAGGCAGGAGTGAGCAGTGTTGGTGTTTTGACTTGGGAAGAGGAAGGAGGCACAGAACAGCACGTGTGGGGCGCTCCCCAGAGCGAAGGAGGAAAGGAGGACTACCGATGGACACATGAGCTTTCTTGCAGCTGCAGGGAAGTTCGGGAGGGAATCCCAGCCAACCAAGAGCCTTGCCTGTCATGGGAGGGGGCGCTAGTGACTGCAGGGCTGGGGAGAAGGAGACCTGATTCAATGCGATTTTTACAGTGTTCGTAACCCAAGGAAGCCACATCTCTGAGGGCAAGGAGGATGGTTTGCAGAGAGGACACTGGATGATCTGGGAGACAGGGGACAGCTGGACCGTTCCCTGAAACATAGCAGAGGGGGCACCTCCCCCTTCAGGGTTCACAGGCCACGAGCCTCGGGGAGCTGGGCCAGGCGCTGGGCCCTCAGAGAGAACCTCGGCCTAGACTTTCCTCAAGGTCTGAGGCAGCTGACTTGTGTAATTAAAAGGTCAGGTATTAAGTCCTAGCATTGGGCCAGGAGGAAAAAGCCACCCACGTGGGCAGACGGCCAAGCCCTCTCTTGTCCAGGTGTGCAGGCAATCCCGGTTGCCTTGCCCCCCCACAGCTGACTCTGGTTCCTCTACCTGCATCTTTACAGGGGAACCAATCTTCAGCCAAACATCATCACCTGTATCAAGCCACAATGACTCAGGAAGTTAAGGAAATGATTTTTTTTTTTTTTAGAGAGTCTTGCTCTGTCGCTAGGCTAGAGTGCAGTGGTATGATCTTGGCTCACTGCAACCTCTGTCTCCTGGGTTCAGTTGATTCTCCTGCCTCAGCCTCCCAAGTAGCTGGGACTACAGGTATGTGCCACCATGCTTGGCTATTTTTTTTTTTTTTTTTTGCATTTTAGTAGAGACGGGGTTTCACCAAGTTGGCCAGGATGGTCTTGATCTCTTGACCTGGTGATCCGCCTGCCTCGGCCTCCCAAAGTGCTGGGATTATAGGCGTGAGTCACCATGCCCAGCTGTGAGTATTTTTAATCCAACATCATTCATTTGAAAATGTCTTGGTCTGAAAACTTTATAAAACAAAACAGTTTTGTTTCATTTCTTTAATCACAGGACCCAAAAGGAAAAGCATCTCCTAACTGCGTGATGACCGCCAAGCTGGCTGCCTGGCTGTGGAGCTGGCAGGGGCCAGCCAGTCCCTCGTTCCCTTGTCCAGCGAGCCTTTCTTGAGCACTTGCTGGGCACAAGGGGTGGAGCCTACAAAAGGTGGAGGCAAATCAAAAGCTCAGGAGGTGAGCCACGCACCACCGCAGCGCCCGGCTTTTGCTCTCTGGGTCCCGAGACATGGTCACCCTGGTGGTTTTAGGAATGAAGGCAGCACGTGTGTCCCCAACACCTCACCCCAAGCCACACACCTACCTCCAGAAGTGATGGGATGCCCGGAGGAGGCCTCTCCCTCCCCTTCCTTTGGAGATTAAAAACAGGATTTTGGTTGGAAGGCAGCCCTCGGGCAGAACAGTCAGGAAGGGATGGGGTTTCTGCACTCAGATGGTGATACTGCAATTCAAAGGGATGCCTTTACCTCCCAAAGGTACCTTTCTCTTTACCCTGCACTCTGTATTTCTACTTAATCCCACCAGGAAACCTGAGCAGAAAAGCCTCGCTCCTCCCAGTGCCAGTCGTGTTTGAAAGGATTTAAGAATTACCGAAATCTTATGGAAAAGCTTTCCAAACGGAAGCCTGGGCCAGGGCTCCAGGTGTACCCTCTGTCCCAGAGATCTGGGGGACCCAGAGAGAGGGGGCATGGGGTGGGCCTGCTGCAGACCCCCGGGTTCCTGCAGGTCCTCCCCGCCCGTGGCCCGGCAGTACCTGAGCGCCTCCAGCACCGCCCTGTGCGCCTCGTCACGGTGCTTCATGCCCACCAGGCTGGTGCCCCACTGCTGTAGGATGCGCCTCTTCTCCATGCCGATGGCATCGATCTCCGTGCAGGCCTGCAGCCAACAGGGGATGGGCAGGGACAGCTGTCTCATTTCATCTGCCAGCAAAGCCCAAGAACCCCAGAGCCCAACATGTCTTGCATCTGCCTCTTCTCCTTGTATTGCTGGTGCTTTCCTTTATCATGCATCTGTAGAGGGGTCGACATGGCCCCAATGTAGCTTTTAAGAAAACCCGCACCCGCTTTCAGCCTTTGCTCAGGGCCTGTGGCACTCAGTGCTTGGGAATGAGGAGGAGGAGGGAAAGGAGGAGGAGGAGGGAGGAGGGAGGAGGGGGACGATTAAGGAGGGAAGAGTGGGAGAGGAGGAGGGGGATCCTGGCCAGCATCCGTGAAACACCTGCTATAGCCCAGACACCACGTGGGGCGGGTGGTGTCATTGATTCTGGCTGAGGTCCCACAGAATGGGCCCAACACTACTTCCCATAGGGAGCCCACGATGGAAGGAGGTGTTTGTCTTGAGAATGACCAGGGCTGGATGCTCTGGTCTAGTCGGGAGTAGCAGGGCTGCCTAGATTGGGACTGAGGAGGCAGGTCAGGAAGCTGAGCAGAGGCTGGAAATTGTGGGGGGCAGTGGGCAAGGGCGGTGAGGGGCCAACTGCCGTAAGGGTCTGGGCCCGTGTAGGGCAGGGGCTTGAAAATGAGGTGGGTGGTTCAGGAATTCACTCCAAGGGCAAGAGGAGCTTGTTTGTGCTCGGGGTATGGCTGCCCGGGCTGAATCTCACCAACTGTGCCTCAGTGTCCCCAGCTGTGACATGGGTACTGCAGGGGCACCTACTCTCTGGGGCTGCCGGGTCAAGTGAGTTGATGCTGCCATGCCCAGCACGGCCTGGATCGTGGTCTTGTTTTGATTGGTGTTTGGGATTCTTGATGAGTCATCCCTAATGCAAGCATGGTGACTTTAGCAAGCTGGCGGCCCGAGCCAGCCAATTGGGGCATCCTGGGGAACACCAAGGCCCAGGAGTACCTGTGCGCCACAACACCCAGACAAGCTTGGTGGACAGTGATGGAAGCCACAGTGCGCTGGAACATCACAGGGAGCCGAGGCCAGCGCCTGGCATGACAGAGGCCGCTGCCCTGGAGACACTGCGCTGGGCTGTGAGGGTTTCTGAAGCATTGATTCGTGATGACATAACCTAAAATGCTGTGAGTTAAGGATACCAACATGAGGGGCCTTTTTTCCCTCTCACAGATGCTTACTTAGGAGTATCGGGCAGCCTACGAAGGGACATTGTATATATCCAGGACTGACTTCCCTTTCCTCTGTTTTTCCTTTCATTTTAGCTGACAGGTTATAACTGTATCTCTGGGGTACAGAGTGATATTTCGACACATGTACAACGTATAATGCTTGAATCAGGGCAATCAGCATATCAATCACCTCCGGCATTTGTTATTTCTTTAAGTTGGGAACATTCAAAATCCTCTATTCTAGCGATCTGAAAGTGTGCGATAAATTACTGTTAACTAGGCCAGGTGCAGTGGCTCCCGCCTGTAATCCTAGCACTCTGGGAGGCTGAGGCAGGTGGATCACCTGAGGTCGGGAGTCAGACCAGCCTGGCCATGGGGGTGCAGGTGTTTCTTTGATGCACTGATTCCCTTTCATTTGGCTAAATGGCCAGTCGTGCTGGGTCACAGTTTTGTTCAGGTTTAAGTTATTCACTAAGGAGGCTGCTCTGTGTCACTGGGCCATGGGAGCTGGCCCGGGTGGCAAGTGGGGTCCCAAACCCAGCCAGGATGCACCTGACACTGAGCCTGTGCGGGGCTTCCCCAAGGTGCCCCCGAGGCTGCCAGCCACGGCCTGGTTGACTGAGATGCAGGTTAAAACATACCGATGGCTGTTGGCTTCTGTCACCTGCTGCACTGAGTTCCCAGCTTTTCAAAAAGGCAGGTATTCACCCTATGCCAATAGAATGTGCAAATAAACAAAAGGAAAATGAAAATGCTAACAATCCTACCAGTTACAGAGAACTGTTTGCAATTTCCTATGTGTATGTGTATGAAGTCACATTTTACACTGTTTTGTAAGCTCCTATTAAAAAAAAATTTTTTTAAGACAGAGTTTGAGTCTCGTCACCCAGGCTGGAGTGCAATGGCGTGATCTTGGCTCACTGCAGTTTCCACCTCCTTGTCCAAGCGATGTCTCAGTCTCTTGAGTGTCTGGGAGGACAGGTGCCCGCCACCACACCTGGCTAATTTTTGTATTTTTAGTAGAGATGGGGTTTCACCATCTTGGCCAGGCTGGTCTCAAACTCCTGACCTCGTGATCCACCTGCCTCAGTCTCCCAGAGTGTTGGGATTACGGGCATAAGCCACCACATCCAACTCTATTAAAAGTTCATGTATTATGCCAGGGGCAGTGGCTCATGCCTGAAATCCTAGCATTTTGGGCGGCCGAGGTGGGGGGACTGCTTGAGGCCAGGAGTTCCCAATCAGTCTGGTCCCCAAAAGGGACCCTGTCTCTACAAAAAGAATTTAAAACAATTTAGCAGGGTGTAGTGGCATGTGCCTGTAGTCCTGCCTACTTGAGAGGCTGAGATGGGAGGATTGCTTGGGCCCAGAAGTTTGAGGCTACAGTGAGCCAGGATGGCGCCACTGCACTCCAGCCTGGGTGACAGAGTGAGATTTTGTCTCTAAAAAATGAAAGTAAGAAATTAACATTGTGACAGGTTTCCATATCAGTAGTGCCGTTTTTGGTGGTGTGGTATTCTGATGCCAGGAATATCAGCACTGGTTTCGCTAATGCCCTCTTGCTGGGGTTTCTCCCTCCTTCCCTCCTTTTTTTCTTTCTTTCTTCTTTCTTTCCTTCCTCCTTCCCTCCCTTCCTTCCTTTTTTTTCTTCCCTCCCTCTCTCCTTCCTTCCTTCTTTTTTTCCTTTCCTCCATCCTTCCTTCCTTCCTTCCTTTTCCTTCCCTCCCTCCTTCCTTCCTTGTTTCCTTCCCTCCCTCCCTCCTTCCTTCCTTATTTCCTTCCCTCCCTCCTTCCTTCCTTTTTTCCTTCCCTCCCTCCCTCCTTCCTTTCTTTGTTTTCTTCCCTCCCTCCCTCCTTCCTTCCTTTTTTCCTTCCCTCCCTCCCTCCTTCCTTCCTTTTTTCCTTCCCTCCCTCCCTCCTTCCTTCCTTCTTTTTTCTTCCCTCCCTCCCTCCTTCCTTCCCTCCCTCCGTCCTTCTTTCTTTTTTCCTTCCCTCCCTCCTTCCTTTTTTCCTTCCTTTCCTCCCTCCTTCCTTTCTTTTTTCCTTCCCTCCCTCCCTCCCTCCTGCCTTCCCTCCTCCCTCCTTCCTTTTTTCCTTCCCTCCCTCCCTCCTTTTTTCCTTCCCTCCCTCCTTCCTTTTTTCCTTCCCTCCCTCCCTCCCTCCCCCTCTCCCTCCTTCCTTCGTTTTTCCCTCCCTCCCTCCTTCCTTCCTTCCTTCTTTTTCTCTTTCTTTCTTTCTTATCTCTGTCACCAGTCTGATCTCAGCTCATTGCAACCTCTGCCTCACAGGTTCAAGCGATTCTCCTGCCTCAGCCTCCTGAGTAGCTTTACAGGTGCATGCCACCAGGCCTAGCTAATTTTTGTATTTTTAGTGGAGACAGGGTTTCACCATATTGGCCAGGATGGTCTTGGTTTCTTGACATCGTGATCCGCCTACAATGGCCTCCCAAAGTGTTGGGATTCCAGGCGAGAGCCACTGCACCCAGCCGGGGTCTTTGTTTCCTATTACACAGAAGCCAGTGACGAGCATCATCTCCCCAGTGAGTCTCTATTTGTTGTATTTATTTACTTGGAGATGGGGTTTCACTCTGTCGCCCAGGCTGGAGTGCAGTGGAGCAATCACAGCTCATGGCAGCCCTGACCTTCAGGGCACAAGTGATCTTCCTGCTTCAGCCTCCGGAGTCACTGGGACTGCAGGTGCACTCCACCAAGCCTGGCTCTACTGTTTTTAACATACAAAAATGTTATGTGCGTATGTCTTTACTAGGTTCCTTGGAATGGAGTCTAAGCAGTGACAGGGTGGGGGTTAGGGTTAGGGTCAGGGAGGAATGGCTGCATTTGACTGCGTCACCCTGGACCCTGGATAAAGACTTTGATAATCAAGACCAATCTGTATATTCACGGTTGACAGAGGGGTGGGCTCATCTCCTTCCTTTCTTTTTTAAAGATAGGGTTTCACAATGATGACCAGGCTGGTCTTGAACTCCTGACCTCAGGTGATCCACCCACCTCGGCCTCTCAAAGTGCTAGGATTACAGGCGTGAGCCACCACACCCAGCCTTCATCTCTCCTTTATCTTTGCCAACTTGGTCGGGGGCTCCCTGTCCTTTGGTTACTTGTGACTTCACTTGATGAATGGTGGGGGGGGCCTTCTGTGGCCCCTCGCACTGTTCTGGGTGCTGGAAATGAGGAATGAATGAATTGTGGGCGGCCCCTTCCCTGGGGGAGCGGCATCGAAGAGAGAGTGGGAGATACAAAAGGAAGCATCAGCCCGCGTGGGCCACCCATCTCTGGCATATGGAAGCAGGTACGGCATGTCACCTCAGCCATTAGCATCTCTTCGCACCCCTGGATTTACTAATGGCTGCGAGTTGTCTTCTCCTGCCTGTCTCCTGTCTTCACTTGGTTTGTGGTGTCCTTAATCTATAAAGGTTTTATTGAGAGCGTGGTTGCCCTCCTCATCTTTTTCTGTTTTTTGTTTTTTGAGACTAATTCTGGCTCTGTCGCCCAGGCTGGAGTGCAGTGGTATGATCTCGGCTCACTGCAACCTCCGCCTCCTGGGTTCAAGCAATTCTCCCGCCTCAGCCTCCTTAGTATCTGGGATTACAGGTGCACACCACCATGCCTGACTAATTTTTGTATTTTCAGTAGAGATGGGGTTTTGCCATGTTGGCCAGGCTGGTCTCGAACTCCTGACCTCAGGTGATCTGCCTGCCTCGGCCTCCCAGAGTGCTGGGATTCTAGGTGTGAGCCGCCGTGCCCAGCCCCTCCTTGTCTTTTTCCTGTAAGTTTCCTGCTTTCGGTGTTATGCTTTGAAAGGCCTACCAGCCCAGGATTATATAAATATTTTCATTTGTTTTCGTCTGGCACATTTCCCCCCATTTAAATACTTGATTCCATCTGGAATTTATTTTAGTGTCTGGTATGAGGAAAATATTTAATTTTTTCCCAAATGATTAACCAAATGTCCTGACATCATTGGATGCATAATTCATTACTCTCTGCTAATTTATAATCTACTACGTTTTTATATAAACTCCCGCTTGTTTGGGGGCTCTCTCAGAGGCTTCAACGTCTTGCCTGTCTATCTTTGAAACACATTATTTTAGCCTCTAGAACTCACTGTTTTGTTTATTTTATTTTAGACAGGGTCTCACTCCATAGCCCAGGCTGGAGTGTGATAATCACAGTTCATTGTAGCTTTGACCTCCTGGGCTCAAGCGATCCTCCTGCCTCAGCCTCCTGAGTAGCTGGGAGCACAGGTGCACACCACCATGGTGGACTAATGTTTTCTTTTTTTTTTTGTAGAGACAAGATCTCACCATGTTGCCCAGTTTGGTCTCGAACTTCTGGGCTCAAGCCATCCTCCTGCCTCAGGCTCTCCAAGTGCTGGGATTATAGGTATGTACCACCTGGCCTGGCCGGAGCTTTGCTGTATGCTTTAATATTTGGTGGGGCAGTGCTAGGGTGACCTGCCATCCTGCTGTGTCCAGGAACCCCTGGGGTTAGCATGGAAAGTCCCTCGTCTTGGGGCCCCTTCAGTCCTGAGCAGACAGGGACAGTCTGCTTGCCCTGTGTGAATCTTCCCTTCTAAAACCATTCTTGGCTAGCCCTCCTCATTTATTTTTCAGATAAAATTCCATAATTGCTTTGTTAATTGAGGAATTGTTTGTTCCTGAGATTCTGATTGGGATGTGCTCTACTTGAATTGCATCTGCAGCTGGAGAGAACATTGCTGCATAACGCCCAGCCCAGGCCCTCCCTCTACCCTGGGAGCCCAGCATGCTCATCCTCTGCTTCAAGCCCTCTTCCTTCGCTTCCAGTAAAAGTTCATTGGCTGGGCATGGTGGCTGATGCCTGTAATCCCAGCACTTTGGGAGGTTGAGGTGGGTGGATCAGCTGAGGTCAGGAGTTCGAGACCGGTCTGGCCAACATGGTGAAACCCGGTCTCTACTAAAAATACAAAAATTAGACTGGCATGGTGGTGTGCCCTGTGATCCCAGCTACTCAGGAGGCTGAGGCAGGAGAATTGCTTGAACCTGGGAGGTGGAGGTTGCACTGAGCAACCGAGATTGCACCACTGCACTCCAGCCTGGGCGATAGAGCAAGACTCCATCTCAGAAAAAAAGAGTTCATTGTTTCCTCCATGTCATTCCCACACCCACAAATGCAGATGGTGACTCACATTTTTTTTTAAGTTGCAGTAACTTTGGTTTCTGCTGCTGCCACTACAGAGCTGAATCTGGGGCCGAGAGTGAGCAGCTTCTACCCGCTTTGTCACCTCCACTCCCTACTCTGCATGGTGCATAGATGCCGGTGCTACCCCAGAGGCTGGCTGCCCACAGGGCTGAGAATTGTTAGAAAGACTTCAGTGCTCCCTAGAACAGGCCCCGGTAGGCTAAGGAACTTGCTAAGCGTCCTCCCAGAAAGGTGGCCTGGCAGTCATGAAAAGACTCAGGTACCTGAATCCCTGAGAGGCCTCCGCCACCTGCTAGCCAGGGAAGGAATAGGAACAAGGCTGTCCCCCTGTCAGATGTACTGTGGCCCCGCCCTGGGGTGGGCCAGATGTTCACAGATGCCGAAGGCAACATGCAGGTGTGCAAGACCTCATGGAGCTTGCTGGCTCGATGGGACAGTTGGCTGCAGTCACTCATCCAGCAGGCATGCAGGTGCAGTCTAATAGACCCACCTGCACCCCGTGCACGGGCACTCTCTGGTGCATCAGCCATGAGAGCGGTCGGATTGCTCGTACCTCACTCACTGCTTTCCTTAAAATCCGGGTGTCCTCAGCTTGGGCCAAGTACTGAGCCTCAAACACAGCGACATCTTCCTCCAGCCGCTGGGCTCGAGCAGTAAGCTGGTCCACATACAGGTCCTGGGAAACAGGATGAGACGCAGCACCATCAGGAGGTGTCCATGGCTGAGGGCCAGTCCTCCACCAACCCTTGATACAAGTCGACACCCCCTAGGCCGGCTGCCACCCCCTCTGGCCGGGAGCCTTCACAGGGGTGGCACAGCTGGGCCCCTTTTGAAGCTCAATGGTCTGGAGATTATCAAACGTGTGTTGAGTTTGCAGAATACCTGTTTTTTCTTCTCGATTTCTGCCCGCATCCTCTCCGCCTCGGCCTTCTTCACCACTTGCTTCATCACACAGACGTCATCACGCAGGTCCTGGTCGATGTTTTGCATGTAGAAGAGATGCAGGGCCAAGTTCTCCATCTCAGTCTGCAGAGCTGCCACTGCACGTGCCGGGGGAGAGAGAGAGCGGCTGGCTGTCCCAGCATCTCGACTCCATGCAGAGACCCAGGAGGAGGCAGGGAACAGCCACTCTGGGCACCCCTCCCGCTATTTTTTTGGAGATGGAGTTTCGCTCTTATTGCCCAGGCTGGAGCGCAGTGGCTTGATCTCAGCTCACTGCAACCTCAGCCTCCCAGGTTCGAGCAATTCTACTGCCTCAGCCTCAAGAGTAGCCAGGATTACAGGTGTGTACCACCACGCCCGGCTAATTTTGTATTTTTAGTAGAGACAGGATCTCTCTCTGTTGGCCAGGCTGGTCCCGAACTCCCAACCTCGTGAGCTACCCACCTTGGCCTCCCAAAGTGCTGGGATTAGAGGCATGACTCATAGTGCCTGGCCAGCTCTTGACATTTTTGGGTAAGACTGGGAAAATGCCTTTAAACTATCGAGACCCAGACTTTGCCAGCAAAGAGTTTACAATCTCATGGAAGACACAGAAATATGTGAAATCTACGTCCACAAACTGCAGCAAGCTGTTCCACTGCCCACCACGTCTTGCAGATCTGCCCGGTAGTCTAAGGATACACTGAAGGAGTGCCGGGTGGGAAGGCTTCAGGTTGTCTGGGTAGGTTTCTTACCACTGAAAGGCTGGCAACTGTAGGTGGAGTCTCAAGTGCCCCGGGATGAGACCAGGGCACCTAGGGCAGGCTGAGCTCCACCGACATCCCTGTATTGACACTTCCCCATGGCAGCACAGGCCAGAGAGGATGGGGCTGGAAGAGGCAGCACCCTCCATCCCGCCCCAGATGAAGTGACAGATTTATGTCTGTGCTCTCAGAGGAGGTCAAGGCCCAAGGAACTGATTCCTTCATTGAAACTTGCAGGAAATAGATTTATAAAGTGGGCGCAATGTACTGAGGAAGCTGCACCTGGGCAGCACTTGCTCACTGCACAGAGCTCTCCTTTCCAGTGGCTGGATCTAAACAGAAAACTGAATCACAGATCAAAAGGCTGCCGCATGCATATCGTCCTGGAGCCGGGTGTTCTTGAAGGATAGTGCTTAAACTTGCAAAACCATTTTGGCTGGGTGTGGGGGCTCATACCTGTAATCCCAGCACTTTGGGAGGCTGAGGTGGGTGGTCACTTGAGGCCAAGAGTTCAAGACCAGCCTGGCCAACATGGTGAAATCCTATCTCTACTCAAAATACAAAAATTAACCGGGGGGTATTGGCACATACCTGTAATCCCAGCTACTCAGGAGGCTGAGGGGTGAGGATCGCTTGAACCTGGGAGGCAGACGTTGCAGTGAGATGAGATCACACCACTGCACTCCAGCCTGAGACTCTGACTCCAAAAAAAAAAAATGGTGCAGTGATTCATGCCTGTAATTCTAGCACTTTGGTTAGCCAAGGCAGGCAGATCACCTGAGGTCAGGAGTTCGAGACCAGCCTGGCCAATATGGTGAAACCTTGTCTCTACTAAAAATACAAAAATAGGCCGGGTACGGTGGCTCATGCCTGTAATCTTGGCACTTTGGGAGGCCGAGGTGGGCGGATCACAAGGTCAGGAGATCGAGACCATCCTGGCCAACATGGTGAAACCCCGTCTCTACTAAAAAATACAAAAATTAGCTGGGTGTGGTGGCACGTGCCTGTAGTCCCAGCTACTTGGGAGGCTGAGGCAGGAGAATTGCTTGAACTTGGGAGGTGGAGGTTGCAGTGAGCCGAGATTGTGCCACTGCACTCCAGCCTGGCACCTGGAAACAGAGCAAGACCCTGTCTCAAAAAAAAAAAAACATTAGCCAGGCGTGGTAGTTTGTACCTGTAATCCCAGCTACCTGGGAGGCTGAGGCAGGAGAATCGCTAGAATCTGGGAGGCAGAGGCTACTGCACTCCAGCCTGGGTGACAAAGTGATACTCTGTCTCAAAAAAAAAAAAAAAAAAAAAAAAAAAAAGCAACCTGTGCATTAATATAGTTTGCAGTAGCTAAATTCCAAAGTAAATTTCCTTTCAGTTCTCTTTGAGGACCTGCTATTCTTAAACATGCCTTTCCTTTTCAAAATTGTCTTGGATATTCTTGTGCATTCAGTCTTCTAGGTGAACTTTAAAATCAATTTGTTGAGAATAAAGTGTTCCTGTTAGTTGTTTTCTGAGACAGGGTCTCACTTTGTCACCCGGGCTGGAGTGCAGTGGTGAGATCATAGCTCACTGCCGCTTCGACCTCCTAGGCTTACCTCAGCCCCTCACGTAGCTGGGACTCCAGGCACACACCCCCATGCATGGCCAATTTTTCATTTTTTGTAGAGATGAGGTTTCGCTGTGTTGCCCAGGCTGGTCTCGAACTCCTGAGCTCAAGAGATCTGCCTGCCTCAGCCTCCCAAAGTGTTGGCACTACTGGCATGAGCCTCTGCACCTGGCCTGAGGTGCTTTTTATGTTTTGAGGTGGAATATCCACAGCACATGCTGCTAAGGGACAGAAAATGAGGAACAGAGCAGTAGGTATAATATGCAGCCATTTAGTTTAATGAGAGAGAGAGAGAAATACACATACACACACCCTTGTGACTTTGCTTATATATGCAAAAATATCTCGATAAGGTTCCACAAGGGCTGGCCAGGGTGGCTGGTGCCTGTAATCCCAGAACTTTGAGGGGCCGGAGCAAGAAGATCCTGTAAGCCCAGCCCAGGAATTAGAGACCAGCCTGGGCAACACAGTAAGACCCTGTCTCTACGAAAAAAATATATGAAGAAAAATAAAAAATTAGCCAGGCCTGGTGGCACGTGAGTCGTCTCAGCTACTTGGGAAGCTGAGGTGCAAGGATCACTTAAGGCTGGGAGTTTGAGGCTACGCGCCGCTGCACTCCAGCCCGGGCGACAGAGCGAGATGCTGCTCCGAAGAAAACAAAAGCAAAAAGAATCCACAAGGATCGAAATTGCGTCTGTGGAGGGCCCTGGTGGCTGGGCCGGGACAGGCTAGAGAGAGGAAAACTTCCTTTTCATTGTAGCACTCTTGAATTCTGAATTGTTGCTTCTCCACAATAAGTAAGTAATTATGTTAAATAAATTTAATTTCACCCAAAACATCTCACCATGGTTGGTAGCGGGAACTGCAATGGATTTATTGCTAATTTGGAGGGAAATGGCGTTTTTATATCACACATCTTCCCAGCTGGTAACATGGGCACTCCATTTATTTAAATGTGTTTTACGAACTTTCATAAAATGTATTGTTTTTCTTTAGACAGGCTCACTCATTCCTTGTTGGACTTATTTCTGGGTATTTTAGAGTTGTCATAGCTATTATGAATGAGGTTTTTAAAAAGCTATAATTCCTAACTATATCACTGGAGTACAAGGAAACTGCAGAGCTGGTATCCAGCTACTTTATCGATTTCTTACGGTTTCTATCAGCTTTTTCTTTTTATTTTTTTTGAGACAGTCTCTCTCTGTCGCCAGGTGCCAGGCTGGAGTGCAGTGGCTCGATCTTGGCTCACTGCAACCTCCGCCTCCCAGGTTCAAGCAATTCTCCTGTCTCAGCCTCCCGAGTAGCTGGGACTACAGGCACACGCCACCACGCCCAGCTAATTTTTGTATTTTTAGTAGAGACGGGGTTTCACCATGTTGGCCAGGATGGTCTCGATCTCTTGATCTTGTGATCTACCCGCCTTGGCCTCCCAAAGTGCTGGGATTACAGGCGTGAGCCACCAAGCGTTGTCTCTTTCATTAGCAGCGGCTGAGAATTTCAGCATTTCATTTCCAAGGTCCAGATCTCATTTCTTTGTCTTCTTTTCTTTGCACTGCTGGAGGCTCCATTGCAGTTCGGGGTAACTGCTGTGCTAGCAGGCGCCCGCATCTCACACCTGATTTTAGGTCTAGTCTTTCCCCTGGGTAACATTTTCTTGTTAGTTTCTGATAAATACTGAAAACTTTCCTTCTATCCTAGTTTGGGATGGATGATGAGTTTTATGAAACACGCATTTGGCACCCACCCAGGAAGCCTTTTTCTTTTTTCCCCATCCTTTTATTTATTTTTTAATTAATTACTTTTTTTTTTTTGAGACAGGGTCTGGCTCTGTCAGCCAGGCTGAAATGCAGTGGCACGATCTCAGCTCACCGAAACCGCCACCTCCCGGGTTCAAGCGATTCTCCTGCCTCAGCCTCCTGAGTAGCTGGGATTACAGGTGTGTGCCACCACGCCTGGCTAATTTTTGTATCTTTAGTAGAGATGGGGTTTGACCATGTTGGCCAAGCTGGTCTCAAACTCCTGACCTCAGGTGATGTGCCCTCCTTGGCCTCCCAAAGTGCCAGGATTACAGGTGTGAGCCACCGCGCCCGGCCTCCATCCTTGAATTTATAAATATAATGCATTAAATTAGTAGATGTTTAAATTGTGAAGTATTCCTGTGTGAATTCCAGAAGTAAATTCTACCTAATTTGCTAACGTTTTGTTGAGGATCGTAAGGCTGCATTAGTTTCCTGATTGCATGCTGTCCGAGTTTGCCGCCAGCCTTTCACTAAGCATTGCAGGACCAGCCTGCGGGGAGTTTCCGGATTCTTCTATCCCCCGGAGCTTTGATAACACAGGAAGTGTTTGATCCTTGAAAGGTTACTAGGAGGCTTCCATAATACCTTCCAGTACGAGTACATTTAGGGAAAACAGATTTTTGATGGCATTTTCAATTTTCCATGATGAAACCAGTACAATGCATAGCTTTCTTGAAATTAAAACAAAAGCAAAAACCCTCCCCTAAGGTGTCCTCATTCCCAACACTGTTACCTGCATGATCTCCTTTCTGTTGTCAGAGAAGCCAGCAGTGTATAAGCTTAATTGGTCACTTAAAAAAAAGCAGTTTTATTTATGAAGTCAATTCATTTTTTATTTCATCAGCTTCTGCTTTTGATCCTTATTGGTTTCTTTTTCTACTTCTTTCAGCTTATTTGCCTCTTTTTAGCTTCTTGAACAGAATATCTGTTTTCAGTCTTGTTGGTGGAAATGTAAATAAACTGTCATGGGTTTTGTCTGGGCAGATTCGTTTGCAGACGGAAGTCTTCACACGTGGCTTCCTGTTGTTAATTTCCAGAGTCTATAACTGGCATGTAGGTTAAATGCTAATGATCCTTCTCACTTAGAATTCTGTATGCATTGGGAGGCCCAGGCGGGCGGATCACGAGATTAAGAGTTCGAGACCAGCCTGACCAACATGGTGAAACCCCCATCTCAACAAAAATACAAAAATTAGCCAGGGATGGTGGCACACTCCTGCCTTGGCCTCCCGAGTAGCTGGGACTAAAGGGAGTGTACTCGGGAGGTTACAGTGAGTGAGACCATGCCACTGCACTCCAGCCTGGGTGACAGAGCGAGACTCCATCTCAAAAATAAAATAAAATAAAATAAAATAAAAAATCGCAGCATTGACATCCTGCGATTTACATTTAAGATCTGCCCTGGCCACATGTTAGCATCATCTGGAAGCTTCAAGGTAAAAAGGAAAGCTAGAAACAATCAATGCCTGGTCCTTCCCAGAACAAATCAGTCTGAAACCTGGGCTGGGCTGGGTCCTGCTGGTTTTGAGCTCTCCCTGGTTCCTCCAAGGGGCAGCGGACGGAGACCTTGATTAAAGCACAGCGCAGGCCTGGCCTCAAGAGGCCATCTGGGTTTTCCCGCCTAGAAGCCTGCAGCGTTTTTTTCTTTTGCCGTGGAATTTGGAACTCACACTAGCTATATCTGGGCAGGCTTATTTTCTCCTCCAGCTGCGTGGCCAGTCACAGTCTTCATGTCTGCAGATTCGTCTTTCCTGAGCTCACGCATCTGTTCTCCTGGGCGCCATTGGCTATTGCCTCTCATCTCCTGAAACCTCTCTCTTATGGACATGGTTTCTCTCTATTGCCCATGTCTTTTGTCTCTTCCTCAAGCTGTCCATCATTTTGGGTTTTGCTCTGTTTCTGGGGAGGATCCTCAAACTGGCTTTTTAGTTAAGAAATTCAGTTTTCAACTGCACTCATTTATCTAGTGTCTTTTGAGGGGACGATGATTATATTTTTAAATTCCACATACCCCTTTTCCTAACACTTTTTCTCTTTACGGATGAACGTCCTCTGCAATCTCATGAGACTGCCCGCTGGCACCTCCGCATGCTCTGTTTTCAGACTCAGGGCTGGGTTTGCCTGTTTCTTCTCAGGTCTGGGGATCTCCGGTTGGTGACTCACATTTTGGTGTGAAGGTTTAGTTACTGAGTGTCAACTTGATAGGATTGAAGGATACAAAGTATTGACCCTGGGTGTGTCCCTGTGGGCGGTGCCAAAGGAGATTAACATTTGAGTCAGTGGACTAGAAAGGCAGAGTCACCCTCAATCTGGGTGGGTACCACGTAATCAGCTGCCAGTGCAGCGAGAACATAAGCAGGCAGAAAAATGCGCAAAGAGAGACTGGCCTGGCCTCCCAGCCCACATCTTTCTCCCGTGCTGGATGCTTCCTGCCCTTGAACATCAGACTCCAGGTTCTTCGGTTCTGGAACTTGGACTGGCTCTCCTTGCTCCCCAGCCTGCCGATGGCCTGTGTGGGACCGCGAGATCCTGTGAGTTAATGAACTCCCCTCTCTGTCTATATCTATCCTGTTGGTTCTGTCCCTCTAGAGAACCCTAATACAGCGACTGCTGGGCTCCGTCTCCCTCCCAGACAAGGCAGGTGACCGTGGGCTTTCTCCAGCGCGGGGCCCCACGTCTCACCTAAGGGACTGTGCAGGGTCAGCACCCCTGTCAGGGCTGGGACCGTTGCCCAGATTCTTCAGTTCTGAGAAGGCAAAGACGGTGCTGTTTGATGCAGGTGTTGCTGGGTTGAAGAGCCTTGGCTCCGGCCTCTCCCAATCTCCAGGGAGCACAGAGTCCACCAGAGCGTTTGGATCTTTTCAGAATCACACCCACTCTTTGAGCCCTAGTAGAGGGGAGCCAGCAGGCAGTCCACCCCAGCTCCACGCCTCTGGCCTCACTGCAGCATGGGGAGCAGGTGGGGGCATGCGTCCTCCTTCAGGTCGGTGTAAGTTCTATTACTTCTGGAGGATGTGGCTCTTTCATTTCAGCATGGATGTCATGTTCTTTCCTTTTGGTGTTTTCTATTAATTTGATGGTAACTGGAGAGAGGTTCTTGATAAGTGCCCACTTAGCTTAACTCTGAAATTTTTAGAAACCTCTTCCACTTTTCTCAGGAGTTAAAATGTTTCTTTCCGGGCTGGGTGTGGTGGCTCATCCCGGTAATCCCAGCACTTTTCGAGGCCGAGATGGGAGGATCACCTGAGGTCGGGAGTTCAAGACCAGCCTGACCAACATGGAGAAACCCCGTCTCTAAAAATACAAAATTAGCCAGGCGTAGTGGCACATACCTGTAATTCCAGCTACTCAGAAAGCTGAGCCAGGAGAATTGCTTGAACCCAATGGGTGGAGGTTGTGGTGAGCCAAGATCATACCATTGTACTCTAGCCTGGGCAACAAGAGTGAAACTCCGTCTCAAAAAAAAAAAAAAGTTTCTTTTCAGAACAACGGGGCTGGCCATGTGGTTCTGTTTTTTCCAGATTCATGTAGGTCATGTCCCCATTATGAAAGTAATACAGAGTTAAGTGAGGAAGTTGAAAACATCGAAAAGTATAGACTGAATATTCCGTAGCCGCGAGAGGAAGCCACTGTCCTCAGTCACCTACGTGGCCGGCTCTGTGCAAGGGCGCTGCTTTAGCAGTAATGTGGCATAGCTCTGCCGTGCTCCCACTGTCTCATCTGATCTGAAGCTCCCGGCTGACCTGCCACACGTGTCCTGTGACGGCCGGGCCCTGGCCACGCACTCACCCTCGTGTCAGCCTCGGCCTCACTCTCGAACTCGCACCTGTCGAAACCCCAGCACGCCTGCTCTGCTCCCGCCTCCTGGTCTTGCCTACCCTCGGAGCTCTGTCGGTTTTGAGTCTCTACACCGTGGCCGTTAGCAGCGTCAGCATTTGCTGCTTTGCCCTACAGGTGCCATTTAACGTATTTATGACTGGGCACGATTCCTCATGCCTGTAATCCCAGCACTTAGAAAGTCAAGGAGGGTGGATCACCTGAGGTCAGGAGCTTGAGACCAGCCTGGCCAACATGGTGAAATCCCATGTCTACTAAAGATACAAAGATTAGCCAGGGGTGGTGGCGGGCGCCTGTAATCCCAGCTACTCAGGAGGCTGAGACAGGAGACTGGCTTGATCCCAGGAAGCGGAGGTTGCAGTGAGGGAAGATCACGCCACTGCACTCCAGCCTGGGTGACAGAGTAAAAGTATGTCTCAAAAAAAAAAAAAAAAGATATTTATGTGCCTTCCCTTCCTAAAAAGGGTTGGAACCCCTCCAGGACACACACATCTTACTTTTCCTTCTTTTTTTTTTTAATTGTTTTTTCAGACAGAGTCCTGCTCTGTAGCTCAGGCTGTAGTGCGGTGGCACGATCTCGGCTCACCGCAACCTCCGCCTCCCGGGTCCTGGTTCAAGCGATTCTCCTGTGTCAGCCTCCTGAGTAGCTGGGATTACAGGCACGTGCCACCATGCCCAGCTAATTTTTGTATTTTTAGTAGAGACGGGGTTTCACCATGTTGTCCAGGCCAGTCTTGAACTCCTGACCTCGTGATCTGCCAGCCTCGGCCTCTCAGAGTGTTGTTGGGACTACAGGCGTGAGCCACTGTGCCCGACCACATCTTCCTTTTCTAGATGCCTGTTCATGGCACCTGGGGACGCCCCTGGGGAAACCCCTCCAAGACCCAATGATGTGTGGGGCCTTGGGGCTGCCTTACGCTTTTTGCGCTCCTCATTGGCGATAGCTCGGGTCTTGGTGTAGAGCGCGCGCGCTGTCTGCAGCTCCTCCTCCTTCTGCCTGCGCTCCCTCACCACGAGTGAGTGGTGGTCGTGGTTCTTCTCCAGGGCCTTCTGCAGGTGCACCAGGTGCTGCTGCACCTCGTAGAGATTCACCCCCAGCTCCTGCCGCTGGGCTTGGCTCTGCTTGGTGGCCACCACCTGGACCAAACAGGGAAGCAGGGTCACCAGGACGCAGGCATCCAGCCGGGGTGGGAGGCTGGATGGATACACACCAGCTCTTGAAGGTCCAGTTTCAGCTTTTCAATCTGTCGGTTCAGGTAGTTCTTCAGGGCAGCCTGGAATCTTATCATCAGGGGCTAGAACAACAGAAAAGCACATGTGGTTACCTTCCTGGTTGCCCTTCTGCCCCTCCCAGGCAGGGCTCAGCCAGGTGGCCGAAAGTCTCCCTCTGGCAGGGCACACACGACTTCCATGCGGAGGGCTCCCCGCTTCTGCTTGGGACCCATACTCTGGAAGCCACAAATTAAAGGCACCTCATGGTCTCATCTCAGGCACTTGCAGAGCTGGGTGCATATTTTGGCAAAATGATGGTGAGCTGGGCCAGAGGGTGGGGTGGAGCAGTGGTCTGGGGAGGGAACTTCCCCATGCAGCCCCAGCATCTTCCTGCAGCTCCTGGAGCCCTGCAGCTTTCCTGATGGGTGAATGAAATCAACATTTGCCTTTCCCCTTGCCAGTGGGTGGGGCAGGGAGCCGTGATCCAATTGGCACCCTCAAGGCAGTGGCTCCTAAGATGGGCACTTTTACCCCTTAACCACACTCCCAACATTTGGCACTGACTGGAGACTTTTTTTTTTTTTTTTTTCTGTCACCCAGGCTGGAGTGCAATTTCAGCTCACTGCAACCTCCACTTCCAGGTTCAAGCGATTCTCCTGCCTCAGCCTCCCGAGTAGCTGGGGTTACAGGTGCTCGACATCACGCCCGGCTAATTTTTTTTTGTATTTTAAGTACAGATGAGGTTTCACCATGTTGGCCAGGCTGGACTCGAACTCCTGACCTCAGGTGATCCACACACCTTGGACTCCCAAAGTGCTGAGATTACAGGTGTGAGCCACTGTGCCCGGCCTGGAGACATTTTTGTCACAACCAAGGGGGGATGCTCCTGGCATGTAGTGGTGGTGGGGCTCAGGGTTGCTGTTCAATACCATGCAAGACACAGAGCAGAGTGACCCGGCCCCGGGGGGTGGCGGTGCTGGGGCTGAGAAACACAGGCTTAGGCATATGAACCTCAGAGGAGACTACCCTATGAAGTGGCAGGTCAAATGGGTGAGATACAAGTACAGTATTCAGGATCAGGAGTGGGCCACGATGCAGGCAGAGAAAGCGGCCTGCGTCACTCTCCATCTGTGTAGGCAAAAACAAAACCTGGGAAGGCTTCCTTACGTGGTCTGGGTCCAAAACCACCAGTTGGGACCCTTCTTGGTCTTCCGCTTCCTCGTCACTCTCTTCGGACTCCGTTCTCTCCGCCATGGCCCCTTCCTCGCTGCTGGACTGTGGGATCTGGTCCCAGGACTCTGGCAGGTCTCCTTCCCTGGGGGGGGCATCAGGCTCCCCTGGGGGGATCAATGGGGGAGGGACAGAGACACCATTGCAGAGCTGCTGGAGATAAGGCTCAGTGATTCTTTTTTTTTTTCTGAGACTTGCTCTGTCACCCAGGCTGGAGTGCAGTGGCACGACCTTGGCTCACTACAACATCTGCCTCCTGGGTTCAAGTGATTCTCCTGCCTCAGCCCCCTGAGTAGCTGGGACCACAGGCACACGCCACCATGCCTGGCTAATTTTTGTATTTTTTAGTAGAGGCAGGGTTTCACCATGTTGGCCAGACTGGGCTTGAAATCATGATCTGCGTGCCTCAGTCTCCCAAAGTGCTGGGATTACAGGTGTGAGCCTCCATGCCTGGCCAAGGCTCAGTGATTCTATTCTGGGGCATCAATGGCACAGCGGCTGTCATGCCTTAGGCAGCATAATGGGAAAGTGACAGAAAAGCATCCGAACGTCCTGTGGGTTGGAAACATCATTCACTGAATTGTCTGTTCATGGACTCCACACATTCCAGAGAAAGGGTCCCATTTTAAAGGTAGGCAGGAAAGAAATTATTTTAGAGAGGCTTTTTTATACATAAACAGTGAATAGAAAGATAGCCACTTAACTAATAGATTAGATTTGAAATTTTTTTTTTTGAGACAGAGGTTCACTCTGTCACCCAGGCTGGAGTGTGGTGGGGCGATCTTGACTCACTGCAACCTCTGCCTCCCAGGTTCAAGCAATTCTCCTGCCTCAGCCTCCCAAGTAGCTGGGATTACAGGTGTGCCCCACTATGCCCAGCTAATTTTTTGTGTTTTTAGTAAAGACGGGGTTTCACCCTGTTAGCCAGGATGGTTTCAATCTCCTGACCTTGTGATCCACCCGCCTCAGCCTCCCAAAGTGCTCGGATTACAGGTGTGAGCCACCGAGCCCAGCCTGAATTTTTTAAAAAATGTGAACCAGCTGATAAGACTGCCAAAGAGGCCGAGCGCGGTGGCTCAGGCCTGTAATCCCAGCACTTTGGGAGGCCAAGGCAGGTGGATCACGAGGTCAAGAGATCCAGACCATCCTGGCCAACGTAGTGAAACCCCGTCTCCCCTAAAATACAAAAATTAGCTGGGCAAGGTGGTGTGTGCCTGTAGTCCCAGCTACTCGGAGGCCGAGGCAGAAGAAATGCTTGAACCCAGGAGATGGAGGTTGCAGTGAGCCAAGATCACACCACTGAATTCCAGCCTCGTGCCTGGTGACAGAGTGAGAGACTCTGTCTCAAAAAAAAAAAAAAAAAAGACTGCAAAAGAAAGGAAATAATAAATGAGGCTCTAGTTTTGGCTTTTCCATGCTTCCAGGTTGCAGAGATCCCTGTTCTGTTTGTTACTTATTTATTTATTTACAGACAGGGTATTGCTCTGTTGCCCAGGCTGGAGTACAGTGGTACAGTCTCAGCTCACTGCAACCTCTGCCTCCTGGGTTCAAGCGATTCTCCTGCCTCAGCTTCCCTCACTCCCTCAGGAGTGGCGAGCTGCTGGGGTTACAGGTGCACACACTGTGCCCGGCTAATTGTGTTTTTTTTTGTTTTTTGTTTGTTTTTGAGACAGAGTCTCACTCTTGTTGCCCAGGCTGGAGTGCAGTGGCTTGATCTCAGCTCATTGCAACCTCTGCCTCCCAGGTTTAGGTGATTTTCCTGCCTCAGCCTCCTGAGTAGCTGGGATTACAGGAGCCCACGACCACACCCAGCTAATTTTTGTATTTTTTAGTAGAGACAAGGTTTCACCATGTTGGCCAGGCTGGTCTTGAACTCCCAACCTTAGGTGATCCACCAGCTTTGGCCTCCCAAAGTGTTGGGATTACAGGTGTGAGCCACTGTGCCCAGCCTGCTTTTTCCTAGTTTAGATATGTGCGTTTTCATGTCACTTGCAAGTAATGCAAGGTTTTGGACCAACTGCACGTCAGTATCACAGGGAATCTGCAACTTCCTGATCTGCCCTCCCATGTCCACAGTGCTGGGATGCCAGGACCACATAAGAAGACAGGGGTTCTGGAAGCCTTTGAAAGTTCACAGACAGACGCAGGCCTGGGGGTGCTGTCACAGCCCTCCTCCCTCTGAGACCAGGAGGCAGCGAGAAGGGGCCGTCAGGGGATGGCGCTGGGCATAGCTGTATCTCGGCGAAGGCCGAGTTCTGCCACCTAATTGGACCAGTGCCTTCATGCCCTTAGGGGACCTGCCTGTAAAATAGAGAATGGCTCCTACTTCACTGGTCACTGTTAGGGTTCAATGAGATCAAACAGTCACTGTCCAATAAGTGTTATCTGTATCTGTTAATAACATTTTTATCTTTTTATCAGCTCACAGCCACCCGGAAAACAGGTAACCCATGACCCGAGTGGTGTCACTTGCACGGAAGGGCCGATGCAGGTTGCTCCTTGCCAGGGCAGGGTGACCTTGGAGTGGGGGGCACGGCACCTGGCTCCAGTGAGAAGAACTCCTCCAGGTCTGAGGACTCCATGCTGCTCCCCTGGCTCAGCCGGAAGCGGTGCCGGTGCCTCGCGCCTGTCAGGAAGACCTTCGGTGGGGGCTCCTCTGTGGACCCTGTCTACAGGAAGAACAATCCAAACTAACTCAACGAGGGCTGAATGGCCACTGAGGAAGTATTCAATTTTAATTCATTACCTTTGTGAAAGTTGTCAGAATCAAAATACAGACACCTGTGTTTAAAAAGAACCTGGCCGGGCGTGGTGGCTCACATCTTTGATCCCAGCACTTTGGGTGGCTGAGGAGGGTGGATCACCTTAGGTCAGGAGTTCGAGACCAGCCTGGCCAACATGGTGAAACCCCGTCTCTGCTAAAAATACAAAAATTAGCCAGGCGAGGTGGTGCACGCCTGTAATCCCAGCTACTGGGGAGGCTGAGTCAGGAGAATTCCTTGAACCTGGGAAGTAGAGGTTGCAGTGAGCCAAGATCATACCACTGCACTCCAGCCTGGGCGACAGAGGGAGACTCTATCCCCAAACCACCCCCCCACCAAAAAAAAAAACCCCGAAAAACAGAGCCGGGGAAAGCCAGTAAGGGAAAGATTTCTCATAACAAAAGCTATCACAAAAGACTCTGCAAAATCCACAATGCTGCATAAAGGTCATCACAACCTTTCAAAAAAAAAAAAAAACACTTCTGCAAGGACAGCTACCCAGCAACTGCCTGTCCAAACTTGGACTGATGCCACCCTGTCACTCATCCTTACAGCCCAGGGGAATTATTGCAAAACAATGATGTCATCCTCCTCATTTTTCCCATATCAACTTTGATTTTCTGAATGCAAACAGTTTACTATGGAACCCGAATTCCCATTGTAATGCCCTATCCCCAAATAAATATCATTTTCCTTTACAGAACCTCCCTCTTTTTGTTATAATCGGATGATACATTGCTCAAAACTTAACATAATTGTCAAAGTAATAGGAAATCATTTGGATATAAAGATCATTTGACTTTCACAAATGTTAAAAATGGAAAACAACTAACTCTCCCCACAGAAGGAATTCAGAAGAGGTTTCCCTGGCTCACACCTGTAATCCCAGCATGCTGGGAGGCCAAAGCAGAAAGACTGGAGTTTGAGACCAGCCTGGGCAACATAGCAAGACCCCATCACTAAATAAAATATTTAAAAAGTTATCCCAGCTACTCTGGAGGCTAAGGAGGGAGGACCACTTGAGCTCAGAAGTTGGGGGTTGCAGTGAACTATGATTGCAACACTGCACTCCAGCCTAGGCGACAGAGTGAGACCCTTACTCTATAAAAATAATAATAATAAAGGAGTGGTTTCTGCCTGTCTGGATCTGTAGCTAAGTATAAACACGTGGGCTTGAGAACGCATGAGTTGTGGGATCTTTTGCTTCCACGTGCTGGGCACCATGAAGATGGAAACTGCCTGTCTGAGCACCTGCTTCATGAAAGCATGCAGAAAAGCCTCGGCTCCCGGCCGGGGTCTCCCACAGGGACTGTTTCCTCTTTTCTCCTTTCAAAGCAGCCCCCTTTAGGGACATTTCCATGAGAAAATGTCTTCCTTTCATAAAAAACACCTGGCTTGATTTTAGCTTTATTTATTTACTTGTTTGCTTATTAATTTACTTTTGGGATGGGGTCTTGCTCTGTTGCCCAGGCTGGAGTGCAGGGCTATGATCTCTGCTCACTGCAACCTCCACCTCCTGGGTTCAAGTGATTCTTGTGCCTCAGCCTCCCGAGTAGCTGGGATTACAGGTGCGCACCACTGCACCTGGCTAACTTTTGCATTTTTAGTAGAGATGGGGTTTCACCATGTTGTCCACACTGGTCTCGATCTCCAGGCCTCAAGTGATCCAAGTGCTGGGATTACAGGCGTGAGCCACTGCACCTGGCCTCCCCTCCATTTTAGCTTTAAAAGAGACTTTTGCAGTTACTCCTACTGACAATAATGATCGCTGATGAACGGTTGGATGTTGGTAAGAACAGATGGTAAGTCAGGGTCCAGCTGCCCATCAACAACACAGTGTTACAAAGCTCATCTCACGCTGCCCTTGCCATAACCCACACGTCAGGTTCTAGTTATTTCTGTTATCCATAGCAGGAGGCAGCCACACAGATGCTAAAGAGTTTGCACAGGCAGCCCCGGCTACGTTCAGCCCCGGCTGCCTCTGCTTCCAGCCCATGCATGGCCTCCCTGCGCTTCCTCAGATGGTGTTGACTCTAGAAACTATTTCTGAGGCATCTGGAACTATGACAACATTAACAAGAGCCCAGGGTCGACACCCATCTCCAGAGTGTGCAGCAGGGGCTTCTCCTGAGGAGAGGTTGCTGGGCGTCTACGCACACACCTGGATACCACTCCCCCCCCGCCCCCCGCTGTCCTACTCTAAAGACCAAGAGCCGGGGCAGCAGGGCTTGCTCAGAGGCTGTCCTTGCCCTTTGTTCAGTGTATTTTCTAGAAACTAGGCCCAAGGATGGAAGTGGGTTTACAGCTCAACAAGTGACCTAGACTTCACTTCAACAGAGGTGGAGACCCTCGTTTTGTTGTTAAATTCTTTTTTTTTTTTCCCGGATGGGGTCTGTCACCCAGGCTGGAGTGCAGCATGATCTTGGCTCACTGCGATCTCTGACCCACCAGGCTCAAGTGGGTCTTGTGCCTCAGCATCCTGAGTAGCTGGGACTACAGGCACCACCACACCCGGCTGATTTTTGTATTTTCAGTAGAGATGGGGATCTTGCCATGTTGGGTAGGCTGGTCTCGAACTCCTGGTCTCAAGTGATTGGCCTGCCTCGGCCTCTGAGTACTGGGATTACAGCCATGAGTCACTATGCCTGGCCTGTTGTTGATAAATTTTTAAAAGTGGTTTCAATTTTATATTTGTCACTTGTGATCATAAAACTTAATTAGGGCTTACCAAATCCTGAACCAAGCGATTCTCCAAAGTGACTTTTAGAAAGTCTTCGAGGTTTCCAGGGTAGGTGAGTGGGAGGGATGGATGCTTTCTGATTCAGAACGGTGGCCTTGAAGCAAGAACTACCACTTGTCACAACAGCTGGGTGACGATGCAGTGACCTTTCACCCCTCAGTTTCCTCATCTGTACAATGGGTACAATCATCGTTCCTACCTCTCAGGGTTGTCAGGATTCTGAGACAACACAGATCCAGGTAGGGAACAGTGTCTAGCCCATAGTCGGAGCTCAGAAGTATAAAGCATCCTCTTCCCCCACCTCCCTTCCACACTCCTCTCTCCTCTTCCAGAACAATTGAAACCTAAGCTATGCTGGGGGTGGGGGCAGCTAAGGCAGTCAAAGTGGGGGCTGGTGACGTGCAGGGGGATAGACTGCATCAGTGAATACAGTAAGGATCACGGGAGAGGCTTCTCCCTGTGGGAGAAAGGAGCTACAAATATGGAAGAGGAGGCCAGGCACCGTGGCTCATGCCTGTAATTCCAGCACTTTGTGAGGCCGAGGTGGGAAGACCGACTGAGCCCAGGAGTTCTAGACTAGCCTGGGCAACATGGTGAAACCCCCTCTCTACAAAAAATGCAGAAATTAGCCGGGCATGATGGTGAGTGCCTGTAGTCCCAGCTACTTGGGTGAGACTCTGTTTCAAAAAAAAAAAAAAAAGAAGAGGAGAAAATCGGGAGGGATCCCTTATGGAGGTGAGATGGAATTAGAGGTACTGTTGTGAGCCAAGGCCAGGGCGGGGATGTATGCCGATAAATACAGATGTGATTGTACGTCTGCGTACATGTTGCATGTATAAACGTGGGGGAAGTCTGTACAGTACAAGCACACACCCTACCTCCTGCCACTGAGAGGGCCTGGGGACAGCGACACCCCAGCGTCCACGAGGACCCCAGCATCCAAGTCATACCTTCTAAGTTCTATTTTCCACTAACAGAAACAGGGCTCCTGGAGGAATGTCTGATTCTGAGGCTGGGTAGTCTATGCCAGAAAGCAAGGGAGTCCTCACAGAAGGATGGAGGCGCCTCGGAGGGCACAAAAGCTGCTTTCAGTGGCTGTCACTGGCCAAGCTGAGCATCAAAATACGTAATGTGTGTTATAACCCAGTGAATCACACAGAGAGGCCTGAGTCTACACAGATGGAAGAATATGAATAAACCGAGGGTTTAATGAGGAACAGGCATTCACATTGCTCCAGAGCGCTCCCTGTGTTGATCTCAGAATGCGGGGTTGCTTTAACTTCTGAAAACCAGTCAATGTGATCTACCAGATTAACTAACTAAAAAGGAAAACACAGTCTTCTTTCTTCGTTTTTTTTTTTTGTTTTAGATAAAGTCTCACTCTGTTACCCAGGCTGGAGTGCAGGGGTGTGATCTCAGATCACTGCAATCTCCGCTTCCTGGACTCAAGCGATTCTTCTGCTTCAGCCTCCCGAGTAAGAGACAACAAGTGTGGCCCATTACACCTGGCAAATTTTTATATTTTTAGTAGCGATGGGGTTTCACCATATTAGCCAGGCTGGTCTCGAATTCCTGACCTCAGGTGATCCACTCACCTTGGCCTCCCAAAGTGCTGGGATTACAGGTTTGAGCCACTGCACCTGGCCTTGCTGAGAAATTTCTAACAGGGATTGCAATTTGTATTTACAGTGTATCCCCAAGTTCCCTGCATAGGGTGACAAACCCTGTGGGCTGTGAGATACTGGCACAAAACAGAACTCAGGGCTACTCACCAATCTGCCCACCGCTGACCCAGGGGTGACCTGGCCCATTTGTACCGACGGGCCTAAGACTCCGTGGGATGGCTCTGCAGAGGTGACCCTTCCTTCTCTGGATTCTGATGGACCTGTGGCCTCTGGGTGGGATCCTTCGAGACCAGCCTCCCTGCTAGGCCTCTCACATGACTCCTCTCCGGGCGGTTCCCCAGGAGGACTGAAATATGAGTAAGTCGTAGCTGTAGCACTGATTTCCCTTTTGGGGGATGCAGCTTCCATAAAGTCATATTCCTCTTTGCTTTCAGCATCTCCATAAGACTCAATTTCCTCTTCCACTGTGGCTTCCTCTTCGATTGCAACGCCCCCTTCAGCCTCAACCTCCTCTTCAATTGCAGCTTCTGCTGGGGCTGTGACTTCTTCAGGGCGCTCTGTGATACCAGCAGGTCCTTCAACTTCAGCCTCGACCTCCTCTTCAATTGCAGCTTCCGCTGGGGCTGTGACTTCTTCAGGGCGCTCTGTGCTACCAGCAGTTTCTTCACTTTTCTGGCCATTGTTGTTCTCTAGTGGTGACCCCTGCAAAGGTGAGGCAGGAAAAAAATCAGGAAACAAAGTATAAAGGACCTTGTGAGGTTTTATTCTTTATAGTGTAATTACACCAATGGGAAAACTGCATTTATATCCTTCTCACCATCACTAAGAGATGTTTCAAGCTTCAATGTATCTGTTCTGTTTTCTTTTCTTTTTTTTTTGTTTTTGGTGACAAGGTCTCAGTCTGTCACCCAGGCTGGAGTGCAATGGCACGTTCTTGGCTCACTGCAACCTCCACCTCCTGGGTGCAAGTGATTCTCCTGCCTCAGCCTCCCGAATAGCTGGGATTACAGGCACACACCACCACGCCTGGCTAATTTTTATGTTTTTATTAGAGACGGGGTTTTATCAGGTTGGCCTGGGTGGTCTCAAACTCCTGACCTCAGGTGATCCACCTGCCTTGGCCTCCCAAAGTGCTGGGATTACAGGCATGAGCCACCGTGCCTGGCCTCTAACTCTCTTTAATTCCTAGTAAACACAAGCCCAGAATAACTTCCCACAGGGCATTTTACCATGTCGCCTTCATCATCCCCTTCCTTCTCTCCCCCAGAAGCTGATCCATCTTCCGGATGAGACCTGGTTTTAGAGAAATAATTGAACAGTTTCAAGCAATCGTTTTCTTTTTCTTGGCACTTTCCACCTCCTGAATTCTGCCTGTCTCTTGATTTACTCATTATTTCTTGGCCTCCCCTGCAGGCTGTTGTCATGACCTGGTCCTATTTTTCAGGAACCACAGCACTAGTTCGTGCCTGTCTGGTGGCGGAGGTGCCAGAAACACAAAGCTCCATGAATGAATGAAAAATATAATTCATAAAACATCGAAGGAACAGCAGGATTAGCTCATCCCAGAAAAGTTGTGTCTGGGACAGAACCGGGGAAACGAAATAGATAGTAAAGTAGCGTGATCAGGGTGAGCGTTCTAGGGACCCGGAGTATCTCCATGATTTATGTAGCACAAGAATGCCGTGGTTCACTTTAAATATATATATATAAATATATGCTTCTTTTGAAAATTAAAGATCCAAGCTATTTTTTTTTTTTTTTTGAGACGGAGTTTCGCTCTTGTTTCCCAGGCTGGAGTGCAATGGCGCCATCTCGGCTCACTGCAACCTCCGCCTCCTGGGTTCAGGCAATTCTCCTGCCTCAGCCTCCTGAGTAGCTGGGACTACAGGCGTGCAGCACCATGTCCAGCTAATTTTTTGTATTTTTAGTAGAGACGGGGTTTCACCATGTTGACCAGGATGGTCTTGATCTCTTGACCTCGTGATCCACCCGCCTCGGCCTCCCAAAGTGCTGGGATTACAGGCTTGAGCCACCGAGCCCGGCCTGATCCAAGCTATTTTTATCTGTCAAAGGAATACAGATACATTCAAGACAGACAGTGATAGTGTCCTGTGGTCTTCCCTTTCCTTCCCAAGATAATCATCGGTAATATTTAGGACTACAGTCTTTCAACATTTTTTTTTTCTGTGCTTTAAACACACACACCCTTTATTAGAGATCAAACTATACCTCCTGTTTTACATTTATGCCTATCAGTTTATTAATACCTTTAGTCTTTCTGTGTCAGTACCTACAGACCCACATTAAAAAAAAATGAAAGAATATGGAAATGTCTAAGGTAAAAAGGCCAATTTTTTTTTTTCAAATTGTTTCTATCCTCTTAAACAGCCTAAGTAAGCAGAGGCCGGGTGGCAGAGGTGGGTGGATTTTCACCCAGCCGCCCTCCCTGTGCACGCCCAGTGCTTCCACCCAGGCCCCAGGAGGGTGACTGCGGTCCATCGCGGGGCCGCCTAGCCGCAGGGACCTCTCCCATCGTGGGTCACCCCCCAAGCCGGCGAGAGGGGATCCGTCCTTGCAAGAGAAAGGAGTGGGACCGGCCTGATCTCCGGCCACAGCGAGTGGCCCAGGCGCAAGGTCAGGGGCTGCATCCGACAGACCCATGCCCTGCAAGACCCTCTGCTCTCAGGAGGGCTCCGCGCAGGGATCGCTACGCCGAGTGGTTGCCATGGTGACTGCAGAGCCAGCGGGTCCGAGTTTGAGACAGAGTCCCGCGCTTAGAGTAGTGGAAAGAGGGAGGCTAGGAGAGGACAAAGGGACAGGAGGGGGGAAGTGAGAAGGATTGGCGGGGGTGGGGGCATGAACGCGGTGGATAGGAAAGGCCAGCAAAACGGCGAGAGAAGGAGGACACAGACGAGAGGAAGGGGCAGTGGAGGCGAAGGGGCGAGGCAGGGGGCGACGCGGGGGCCACCAGGCGCGGTGACCGGGGAGCGCGGCCTGGAGGCTCCAAGACCCGCGGCCCCTCGACCCCGCTTACCGGTCGGCCGCGCCGCCGGGCTCCGCCATCTCGCGTTGCTAGGCGACGCTGTCAACATCCGGCGGGGCCAGGACCACGCGCGCGGCGAGGGCGGGGGCCTCCGGGGGCGAAACGGCCTTTGTGCCACCTCCGAGGTGTCATCCCTTAGACTACTACGATCAGAGCACGACGGTGCATTTCCTTGATCGCTCTCTGCGCCCGGGTCCCGCCTCGCCCGCACTCGTTTCTGTAAAGCGACAGCGGCGTCTGCGTGCGCCCAGCGGGCGTCTCGAGGCCCTGGAGGGACCGGCCGGGCACCCCGGGACTCCGTACTGCTAAGCGCCGGGGAGTGGCCGGCGGGCTGGGGTACCGGAGGTCGGGTGCCCCGCGCCTGGCGCGCTTCTCCATCTCCGGCCCTGGGGGGCTCCGGTGCTCCTCTCCAGGGGTCCTACGGAGAGTCCTTGGGAAGTAGGGACGCCCGGGGGTCTTCCCGAGGGTGTCGTCCCTTCCTAGCCCCAAACAGGAGAAATTTCCGAAATTTCCCTGCAGAGGGCAGCAGCGGAGGGCAATCGCGCTCGCGGAGCGTCCGAGGGGCCCTATGTCTTCCCCGGGGGCGCGGGGCTCCGGCCGGGGCACAGTTCCTGGGCCGGGGCTCGGTGAGGCCTGAGGGAGGGCCAGCAGCGAACTAGGGGCTTGCGCCCAGGGCTGGGCCAGAAGGCGGGCGGGAACCCGGCCGGGGGCGGGCCTGGGGGCGGGCCGGGGGCCGGGCCTCCCCGTGCGTCCCCGCCCCGCCGCGCCTCACTGGCGGCGGCAGCGGCGGAGGCGACGGTGGCGGCTCTCAGAGCCGGCGCGAATCCGGCCCCCGCAGCGGGACCCGGGTGGGTATCGGAGCCCGGACGGGGCCGCGGGGGCGGGGTCCGAGGGGTCCACGGAGTCCCGGGCAGGGCTCTTAGGCGGAGCTGGGGCGGGGGCGCGCGGGGCGCGTGGGGCACGTGGGGCGCGTGGGCCTGCAGCCGCCGGACCGGGGAGGGGCCGGAGTCCGGCCGCAGTCCTTGGGGCGCAGGGCGCCAGGAGGAGCGGGGGCGTTGCGGGAGGATCCCGATCACACAGGGGCACCCAGGGACTCCCCCCGCGGCGGGTGAGGGCACCGGGGGCCCGGAACGGGCCTAATTCGGGGAGACTGGTCCCCGCCTGCCTGGAGCCGTGGGCCGGGGAACTTGCGGTCTTTGTCTGGCTGGATCGGCGGAGAATAGGCATGGGAACTTGTGGGGTGCCAGCGCGCGCCCACACAGCCCCCGGAGTGTGCGTCTCCCCAGCGGCGCGCGCTCAGCGTTCCGGGCCTGTAGGGCTAGGCGGTCTGGGCTGCTTGAGATCCGCGTGTCGGGATACTCACTTCCGTTCCGCCTGGGCTCGCCTCCCTTGTTCTTTTGGGAAGAAAGAAAAAAAAAAAGAACGAAAGGAAGGAAAGAGAAAAAGAAAAAAAAAAAGGCAACTGAAGATTGCGAAACGTAACCTAGGGGATCTGCCGGAAGCCACTGAATGATGAAATCCTGTGATTCCCACACTGGGAAGCTGGTGTTGCATGCTGACCACAAAGTAGTAGATTCGATTCAGAAATAGAAAATGAATAGAAAAGACCTAACAAAAGTTAGTCTTGTCTTCCTTATGGTAAAGTTTGTTCTATTGCCTGGGTCGAGTTCATATGAGAAGCTGGGCTGATTGGCCAGCCTCTGCGACTTGAGCCTAAAGATCTACTTTGTTTTCTACCGAAGACACCTAATTCCTTTATTTGGAATAAAAAGGGAAATCGGTCTTCAAGATGCTCACGTGAGGCAGCATGTTGCCAGAGGGTGGGTGCAGAGACGGGGGCTGGGGATTCCATTCCAAATCTGCTTCCGATCGATCAGAGCACGTGTTCAAATCCATGCCTCAGTTTTAGCAAATCCTCATTAGAAACGTTAACAGTAAAATTGGTGAATACTAAACACTTTTAAGAACCACGAAAGCTTTTGCAAATGAAGAGTAAAGTGAGGAGTAACTTTTAGTATTAACTACAAAGTTCACAAATGGTTGTTTGTATCCTGAGTGGGGTGGTTGTGTTTTCTTTTGCGCATATTTTTTTGTAAGTGGCATTTTTATGGTGAGACTGTGGCTAAAGAAAGTTTTTATGCCTGGACACTGTGGCTTATGCAGGTAATCCCAGCACTTTGGGAGGACGGATGAGGCTGGCAGATTACCTGAGGTCAGGAGTTCGAGGCCAGCCTTGCCAACAAGCTGAAACCGCATCTCTACTAAAAGTACAAAAATTAGCCCGGTGTGGTAGCTCCAGCCTGTAATCCCAGCTACTTGGGTGAGGGTGAGGTAGGAGAATCGCTTGAACTTGGGAGGCGAAGGTTGCAGTGAGCTGAGATGTGCCACTGCGCCCCAGCCCAGGTGACAGAGCAAGACTGTGTCTCAAAAAAAAAAAAGAAAGTTTTTATCTGTGGAATTATTTAATTCTCTTGCAATTATGGTGACTGTGTTAGCAGTTCCTAATTATCATGCATGCATTCACTTAACCCACAAAACAAGCTTATGAAGTGAGGACTGCAGATATGCCCATTTGCAGATGGGAACAGTGATACTTAGAGAAGTAACTGCCCCTAGTTCATGCAGTAAGAGTGACAGAAGTAGGCCTTAGGCCCAGCACATCCCGGCTCTAGAAAACCATTGTACCACTGCCTCCTCTCATGTGGTGGGTGCCCACCATTCATCTACAGACATCCTGCCAAGTGGTTGATAGAAGTGCAGGAAGGTGGGACTAATCCCATGTCCTCACTAGCTGCTAATCTCAGTTCACTTTAGTCTGGAAGGCATCCCCCAGGCTTCAGGACAAAGGCGTTGTTTGCAGAACCTACCTACAATTGCACTGCCCAGTTTTGGGGAGTAAGGTGCAGTGGTTAAGAACATGGCCTAGAAAGATGGACTGCTGTGTTCGAATACCAACCCTGGACCGGGTGTGGTGGCCAACACCTGTAATTCCTGTACTTGGGAGAATCACTTGGATCTAGAAGTTCAAGACCACCTTGAGCAACCTAGAAAGACCCTATCTCTACAAAAAGTGAACAGATTAGCTGGGCACGCTGGTGAGTGCCTATGGTCCCAGCTACTTGGGAGGCCAGGTGGGAGGATAGCTTGAGCCCGGGAGGTCAAGGTCACAGTGAGCCATCATCAGCCTCTGCATTCCAGCCTGGGCGATAGAGTGAGACTCTGTTTCAAAAAAAACCAAAACACTAAAAAAACCCAACTCCTCTGGCACATACTTTAGTGCCTTAATTTCCCCATCTGTAAAGTAGGAATAACAGTACTACCTACTTCAAAGACTTGGTGCAAGGATTTTGGGAAGCATTGAATTCCTGACGCATCTTAAATTCCTGTTGATACTAATGACCATTATTTGGATTTTCCACATTTAACTAGATTGACCCAAAACATTTTGTGTTTGTGCTTTGACTCCTCAGTCCACATTTGTTGGTCCATCAGGTGGAAAGTGACTCCAGGCAGACGTAGGATTCACCGTTTGTGCATATTTGTACTCTTTGTACCTCGGCCGGGGGCTGGGTCCCTGCAGGATGCTGTGGGGAGCAGAGCTGATCAGGTTGCCTGGCAACACCATCTCCTGTGCAGATTTTAGCTCCCCTTCTTCCCTGGCTGAGGGACCCTGATTTTGTCACAGGCCTAAATTCTCTTGTAAGATCAGCTACTTCGTTTCATCCAGCATTAGGTGGTGGGGGTGGAGGGCCCTGGGATGTGAAGGTGACAGGGACAGAGAGTGATGTTATGATGGAATTGTTCGTTGTACATCATTTTTATTGCATTTGCATTATATTCGGTTGTTGATGAGGCCAGCGCACAGGAGAGAGCACAAGTTTGTACCTTCCCAAAAATACGGGGCGAAGATGTGGGAAGCCTTTTTCCATTCATACCCGTGGTGGTGTTTTCGATCCTATTGGCTTTATTGGTGTTTTTATCCTGTCTGTCCTTTGAGCACCTGGTCTTGCTTCTCTAATAAATCTGCTTTTATAGCTGTCTGTGGCATCTGATTTGAAATACGTTCTTTACTCTGTCTTTGGTACTTACATAACCATCCTCAGAGGATGAGAGAAATCGGGCCACTGGAAGACTAAGTTCGATGTCTGCTTGAGGTGGCTTCCGTCATGCGAATAACAGAAAAGAGAAGAGAAAGAATAGAAATCCACTGTCCGGCCAGGGCGGCCTGTCCTTCTCTTGCTGAGCCTTGGGCAGTGAGTCTGCAGGTGTTGGAAGGGGATGCTGCTTGTGTCTGCTGCTCTGCCTGGCTGCAGACGCTGAATGTGGCAGTATTTTCTCCATGGTCGCTCTGGATTGGCCACAGTGAAGCCAGTGTACTGCAGGTGCCAAGCCCGCTTCAGCCGTGGGCTGCTTTGCACGTTGAGTGGGCCTGAATTCAGTGGTCTGATACAGTTTGTCATTACTTTAGCCTTCTGGAAGTGAGGGGAAGGGCGTTCGTTACAGATGTCATTTGGCAGCCTCTTGCCTTTTGTCTTCTGTAACTAAAATGCTTTCTCTAAGCAGGATCAGTTGTGTTGCTCTTGGGGGTTGTTAATACGTCCTCTCAACCTGAGTTTAGTTTTGTGATGCATTTGCTCCCTTCACTCGCAGGTGGTGAGAAGCTTCAGGCATCGGTGTTTGCAGGATGCAGAGAAGTAGGAGGTAGCTGAGCCAGCCTCCGGGCGGTGTTTGGTTTACTGGCTGGGTCTGCATCTTCCCTTACCGTTTGGGCTTAGTCTTGCCTTGGTCCCAGATCCAGGCTCACCTCTGAGTTGAGTTTCTTCTCCGAGGCCTGACTTCCTTGGCTCTTTGGGGTGAAAATCAGATTTTGAAACTTACCATCAAGGGTGTAGATATGGCAGGTGATCTCTCCTTGGAGGCAGAGGCTTTGTGGTTTTCCGGGGAGTGGGTGCTAGTCGGGGAGACTGCTGGACAGTTGCAAAAGGAGTCACAGCCACACAGGCCACCGGGTTTTCCCTTACTGTGGTTTCGGTGATGGTCCCATCCGGTTACAGGGTCTTGTTTCCCTATGGTCCAAGATCCCAGCCCTGCAGTGAATGCCCCAAGCCCTAGTTCCTTCATTTTAAATACAACTTGCTGTCCTGTTCTCGCTTCTGTGTAGAGGCTCATCTTTGGGCCCAGCCTTTCCGGGTACATCCTGAACGTGGCTTCTGTGTGCAGCCAGTGTCTTTCTCTTCCGAATTAATCCTGTAACTTGAAGTTCAGCACAGCTGGGAGAAGTCATAGCGGCCTCGCAGGGGCTTATCCTGGTGATGAGACTGAAGGAGCTGCCTTCCCTAAGCCCTGCTGCCCGGGGCCTGAGGCCTGAGCTGGGCTGCCCGTAGGATTCCATATCACCCTTTGACTTGCAAAGCTTGGGGTTCCCAGAAAGATGCGCAGGGCCCCTGCCTGGCTCTGGGCAGGTAGCGGGAGCTGAGGCCTCATCCAAGGCATGTCAGCAGCAGATGTTTTCCAGGGGGAGGAGGAGCTCAATCCATGTTTGCATGTATCTGGCTCGTGTTGAATATGGTGTCGCCGTTTCCCTGTTCTTTGTTACTTGGGCTTTCAGGGCAAAGCAGATGAACCAGTTTCTGCTGGCCACGTGGCAGGTGACCGGGCTCAGTGCATTTTGCTCCTGAGCAGCGTGGTGGGGACACAGCCAGGAGAATAATCGTCTGTGGGCTTCACCCGTGGCCTCCACACCCTGCCTACCTCTGTCCCTGCCTGTCACTAGTGGGCCTGAGCTGCGTCCCTCTGGTGAGTGGGAACTGTCAGCTCCACAGGTTTCCAGGACCAGGTCTGTCCTGCTGACCACTGCATCCTGGCCCCTGACCCAAGGTGGCTCTGAGGTCAGTGCACGGCACAGAATGAGCAAGAGAAGAGGGTGGGGCCACACCTCTTCCCTGGTGGCTCCAGGCTGCCTCCAGGAGGTTTCTGGAAGAGACTTTTGCATCTCTGTTCTTTTTGTTTTCCTGTTTGGGAACTGATAGAGCCCTTTAGGCCAGAACAGGAAACCCAGGCCTGGGTTGGAGGCAGCTCCCTGGGCAGGTCCTGGGCACCAGCCTGCAGCTCCCCTGTGTCCATTCTCCCTGCCCTCAGGGACATCGGGGCTCAGGCGTGCTCCTCTCCTCAGCTCTAGGCCGCGGCCCTCACCCCACTGCTTAAAGAGTAGTCACTCTGCCTGGGGGCTTCACAGTCAGTGGGTGAGCAGGTTGGAGGTCCCCCAGCTCCTTACAGTGTCCTCAGCTTGGTATGGTTGGCAGAAGAATGGCCCCCAAAGATGCCCATGTCCTAATCCAGGGAATTTGTAAATATGTTAGGTTACCTGGCCACGGATTAAAGTTGGGAATGGAATTAAGGTTGCTCATCAGTTGACCTTGAGATGGGAGATGGTCCTGGGTTATCTGGGTGGGCCTGGTGCCATCGCAGGATCAGGCAGGAGAGTCAGGGTCAGAGAGATGAGGTGTGAGAAGGACTCTGCCGGCCACTGCTGGCCTTGAAGACCCAGGGAGGGGCCGAGAGCCAAGGAGTGCGGGCGGTCTCTAGAAGCTGAAAAAGGCAAGGAAACAGACTCTCCTTTAGAGCCTCCCCGCCTGAGACCATTCCAGATTTCAGGCCCAGGACTACAAGGTCATGCATTGGGTTGTTTTAGCCGCTAAGTTTGTGTCCTTTGTCACGGCAGCCACGGAAGCTCGCCTCCTCATGGAATGAGGGCTTTCAGAAGCCAGGAGGGGAGACTGTCGTGTCATTTCTTTATCTGTGTTTGTTCACTTCTGGTGTTCTCGTGACTTTGCCACTTTCTACATTGAGGAGGACTCTCTTTTCTAGGGTATAAATCACCCAAATGTTGGGAAATAATTTTGGATAACAGATGTCTTAACCTCATGCCCTGTAAATATTTCCTAGAGAAGGCCCCTCCCCACCACCACACAGAGTCACAAAATCTCGGGCTGCTCCAGGCCAAGTTTCAGTGGCCACGTGGCTCCTAGGGGAGGGAAAAGGACCATGTGTGGTTAACAGCAGGCCCACAGCTGCGCCCTGTGTCAGCTCCAACCTGGCAGCCCAGTTCCCAACAGCATTGTGAAAGACGAAGTCCACCGTCCCTCTCCTCCCCGGTCCTCCCCGGTCCTCCCCTCTCTTCTTGGGGCTCCTGGGATTTCCCACGTCTTTCCCTTGCAGGCAGCTCCCCCGGTTCCAGGCACCTCGAAGCGCTCTTGTCCTGGAAGCAGGCTTCAGCCACCTTTATCACCAGTCTAACACCCCCACCAGCTGCAGGCGCTGAGACTCCATGGTCCTTGAAGGTGTGCCCTGATTCTTAAAGAGTTGCAGGTTTCTGGGAAAGAATGTCTGGTGGAGGAGTTTCTGCAGAGTTTTTTGATTTATGAGCCTGTGTATTTTTGTTGAGGGATGACCAAGTTGTTCCTTCCTCTTGAATTACACAATGGCCTATTTTGCAGAAATCTGGCCCTACCTACTTGCCACCAGTGGCTTCGAGTCGCACAGAAGTCAAGTGGTCATCATACCCTGTTCTGATGGTTCAGAACCAGCACCGGCACTTTTACTGTTTACTTTTAAAATCATTCTTCTATTTTTTTTTTTTTTTTTTTTTGAGACAGAGTCTTACTCTGTCACCCAGGCTGGAGTGCAGTGGCACGATCTCGGCTCACTGCAACCTCCAACTCCCATGTTCAAGCGATTCTCCTGCCTCAGCCTCCCGAGCAACTGGGATTACAGGCGCGGGCCATCATACCCAGCTAATTTTTGTGTTTTTAGTAGAGGCGGGGTGTCACCATGTTTGCCAGGCTGGTCTTGAACTCCTGACCTCAGGTGATCTGCCTGCCTCAGCCTCCCAAAGTGCTGGGATTACAGGCAGGAGCCACTGCCTGGCTATTGGGTTTTTTTTTTTGTACACTCAAGCTGAGATGCAAGTTGTAGATCCTGGCCTCACTCCATCTGTGAATTCTTTGTGCCAATCCTTTCCATCAACAAAAACAAGGCATGGGGAACCTTAACGAAGATGGCATTCCGGGAGGCACGTTATAAAAGGAACGCCTTGGAGGTGTCACGCACTCAGGAGCTCATAACCGAAAATACAAACTGACAAGGACATAACTGTTTCAAAATACAGATATGAAGTGGATGCCTTCGAGGGGAACGAGGTTCTCATTGCCAAGGATCTACCCTTAGCTGCTTATCTCTTTTGTTTTTTTTGAGACGAAGTCTCGCTCTGTTGCCCAGGTTGGAGTGCAGTGATGGGATCTCGGCTCACTGCAACCTCCATCTCTCGGGTTCAAGTGATTCTCCCGCCTCCAAGTAGCTGGGATTACAGACATGCACCACCAGGCCTGGCTGCTTTTTGTAGTTTTATTAGAGATGGAGTTTCGCCATGTTGACCAGGCTGATCTCGAACCCCTGACCTCAAGTGATCTGCCTGCCTCAGCCTTCCTAAGTGCTGGGATTATAGGCAGGAGCCACCACAACTGGCCTTTTTTTTTTTTTTTAGACAGGGTCTTGTTCTGTCACCAAGGCTGCAGTGCAGTGGCACAATGACAGCTCATTGCAGCCTCGACCTCCTAGGCTTAAGTGATCCTCCCACCTCAGCCTCCTGAGACTATAGGCACAGGCCACAAAGCCTGGCTAATTTTTAAAATGTTTTTGTAGGGATGGGGTTTCTCCATGTCACCCAGGCTAGGCCTGAACTCCTGGGTTCAAGTGGTCCTCCCTCAGCCTCCTGAGTAGCTGGAACCATAGACATACTCCACCATGCTCAGCTAATGTTCGCATTTTTTGTAGAGATAGGGTTTCACCATGTTGCCCAAGCTGGTCTCGAACTCCTGGGCTCAGGCCATCTGCCTGCCTTGGATTCCCAAATACGGTTAGGATTACAGACATGAGCTACCATGCCCGGACTCCTTAGTGTCTTCTCTGTCCATCTTCATCTCTCAGGATTTGGGGAGGGGCTTTGTAGTAATCCTCACAAGGTGCTTTGAGCATTTTGCGTTGCTATTTTCATTAATTCTGAGTCCTTCCTGGAGACTGGAGAAGCCTGGTGTCTCTTCTTCGCTGCAGGCCTGGCTCTCCCCCTTTCCAGCGTTCACTCATTTTGCGTGGTAGGAGCTCTGCTGGCTGCCCCCGCCTCTGTTTGTGTACTCATGAGAAGACATCTGGCCCTTAAGAAGAGCCCAGGCCTGCAGAAGGGGACCTGGGTGTCCCCCTTGCTCTGAGCTCCATACTGGGGCAGGCTTTCTGACATCCAGCTTCCTCGCCTCCCAGGATGAATGGTTATCTTTGTTCACCTCAGACCCCACAGGACACCACGCCCCTAAGGTCCCTAAGGTCATGGGTGCAAACTGCTCTGCACCACTGTGAGCAAAGGCCCTTCAAAGTCGTGCGTCTTGCAGATCCAAGGACATTAGGAAACTCTCCCGTCAGACAACTCTGGCTCTGGCAGCCAGGCTCTCAGTCCAGGAACCAGATGGTCTCTGACTCTGCTCTCTGTAGCCTGTTGCCAACGCCTGCCTGCTCTCTGCATTGCTCCACACAGCTCCACCCTCGTCCACGCCTCCTCCACGCCTCTTTGGATGCAAGCTTCCTGGTCTCAGGCCTCTTTCTGTTTTAAGCTAATAGATTCTCCCCTCCCCGAGAAGATGACGTCTGTTTGTTTTGGAGAGAGAGTCTTGCTCTGTCACCCAGGCTGGAGTGCAGTGGCACAATCTTGGCTAACTGCAACCCCCACCTCCTGGGTTTAGCAATTCTTGTGCCTCAGCCTCCTGAGTAACTGGGATTGCAGGCACACGCCACCACGCCTGGCTGATTTTTGTATTAGCAATGGGGTTTCGCCACTGTATCTGCCAGGCTGGTCTCGAACTCTGGACCTCAAGTGATCTTCCTACCTTGGCTTCCCAAAGTGTTAGGATTATAGGTGGGAGCCACCATGCCCGGCTGTCCCTTTCTTCTTAGTAGTGAATAATACTCCAGTATTTGGGTGACCACAGTTTGTTTGTTTAGTCACCTGTTGGAGAACATCTTGGTTGCTTCCAGGTGTTGGTAATCATGAGTAAAGCTGCTCTAAACAGCTGTGTGCAGTTTCCGAGTGGTGGACTTTATTGTTTAGAGCAGTTGTAGGTTTACAGAAGAATGAGCAGAAGGTGCAGAGTGCTGTGTGTGGCGAGATGGGGGAGTGGGGGCCACCGCTTCCCTGTGGGGCTTCCTGTCTCATGGATCCAGAGTCCTTAAGAAGGGCTGGATGCCATTCTCTGCATTTCTGTTCCTGCTGTGTGAGGAAGGAACCGTGTGACACCGCCAGGTGAACATTCCATGGTCCCTGGCTCTTACAGACACAACCAAGGGACCAGAGACCACTGTCCTGGACAAGCCAGTGGCCATTAGTGCCACTCTAGCAGGAGGGTGCTTCTAGAGGGGGTGGCTCCTGGCAGGGGAGTCCTCCCAGCAAGGAGGTGCTTCTAGCAGAGAAGTGCTCCAAGCAGGGGGTTGCTCCTAACAGGGAGGTGCTCCAATAGCAGGGAGGTGCTCCTGACAGGGAGGTGCTCCAATAGCAGGGAGGTGCTCCTAGCAGGGAGGTGCTCCTGACAGGGAGATGCTCCAATAGCAGGGAGGTGCTCCTGACAGGGAGGTGCTCCAATAGCAGGGAGGTGCTCCTAGCAGGGAGGTGCTCCAATAGCAGGGAGGTGCTCCAATAGCAGGGAGGTGCTCCTGACAGGGAGGTGCTCCAAGAAGGGGGGTGCTCCAAGCAGGGGGGTGTTCCTAGCAGGGAGGTGCTCCAAGAAGGGAGGTGCTCCAAGCAGGGGGGTGCTCCTAGCAGGGAGGTGCTCCAAGAAGGTGGGTGCTCCTAACAGGGAGGTGCTCCAAGCAGGGGGATGCTCCTAGCAGGGAGGTGCTCCTAGCAGGGGGGTGCTCCAAGCAGGGGGGGCTCTTCTAGCAGGGGGATGCTCCCAGCAGGCAGGCCCTGAAGCCCAGGGGACAGGGCTGTTGCAAGGCTCTCTAGGGCTCTCTGGGGGGCATTTGCCAGGCCCCTTATTCAGTCCTCAGAGCCCAGGCGCCCCCCCCCCCCGCCCAGCTCACAGTGCCTGCACTTCCTGCCGCTTGATGACAGGTGGCTGACGTGCTTACAAACCCAGGACAGCCGAGCTAGCCGAGATAGCCGAGCTAGCCGAGATAGCCGAGCGTGGGGCTTGGTAGGGAGGCTCCTGCGGCCCTGGATCCACCTGGGGCTTCCCTAATCCTGGAGGCAGCTGGGAAGGAGTGGGGCCAGGCAGCGGCTGGGGGTCAACACTGGTGCTGGTGGAGAATGGAGGCAAAGCTGGTATAGCAGAGGGTGTCTGTTCACGGTGGGTGTCATGGTGGGGGTGTGTGTGTCTGGTGTGTGTGTTTCATGGTGTGTGTCATGAGGTGTGTGTCATAGTGTGTGTGCCTCTGTCATGGTATGTGTGCATCTGTGGTGTGTGTCTATGGTGTATGTGGAATGTTATGTAATGCGCATATATGGTGCGTGTGTGTAGTGTGTGCTTGTGGGGTTGTGTGTAGTGTGTGTCTATGGTGTGTGTGCAGTGTGCCTGTGGTGTGTGGTGTATGTATCTATGGTGTTTGTGTGGTGTGTGTCTACAGTGTGTATCTATGGGGTGTGTGGTGTGTGTGTGTCTATGGTGTGTGGTGTGTATGTAGTGTTTGTGTCTATGATGTGTATGTAGTATGTGCTGTGTGTCTATGGTGTATGACGTGTATGGTATGTCTTTGGTGTGTGGTATGTGTGGTGTGTATGTAGTTTGTGTCTGGTGTAGTGTGTGGCATGTGTGTATGATGTGTGTGGTATGTGTGTCTGTGGTGTATCATGTGTGGTATGTGTGTCTGGTGTGTATGTAGTGTGTGTTATGGTGTGTATGTAGTGTGTGTGTCTATGATGTGTGTGTCTATGGTGTGGTGTGTGTGAGGTATGTCTATGGTATGTGTGTAGTGTGTGTGTCTGGTGTGTGGTGTGTGTGGCATGTGTGTCTATGGTGTATATGTAATGTGTATGTCTATGGTGTGTGTGTCTATGATGTGTGTGTAGTGTGTGTGACTATGGTGTGTTGTGTGGTATGTCTATGGTGTATGTGTCTGGTGTGTGACGTGTGTGTCTGTGATGTGTGTGTAGTGTGTCTGCTGTGTGTGTGGTGGGTGCACACATGTGGGTGCACACACATGGCCTCCGACTCCTCTGGGGCGGGAGCAGCAGCCATGGGTTTGGGATCTCCACGAGGCTGGGGGTCCGAGGGGTGTGCCCCCTGCAGCCCTGCCTGTCGGGTCAGAGATGGGGCCTCTGGTTGGGGCGGGGGCTGTGGGGGCTGTGGATAGCGCCGGGGAGGGCTGCTTGGCCCACAGCTGTGCTTTGTTGCTGGAAGCTTCTTCTCCCTAGCTGGCTGGTGAGGGATTTGGGCCCGTGCACTCCCCGCAGGAGTTGGGTCTCACCCGAACTCCCCAAGGGCTGCGTCCTGAGCTGCTGTGTTTTTTCCTCTGGCCTCATCCTGGAGGGACCTGGGAGCCCTGTCCCAGGAGCTCGTTCCTCCCCATCCTCTGACAGGGTCGGGTTAAACTCAGATCTCTCTTCCCTGGCTGGAGGACTCGGTGGAGCTGCAGAATGAGGGCGCTGCCAAGGTGGATTTTGGAACCTGAATGGAAATTCATACTGTGGCTGGAGATGCTGGCGGGGAGATGAGGGCAGCCTCGACACACTCGGCTGTGACTGTGGCTGTGACTGTGGCTGGGCTGGGGGGAGGGAAGCCCCCGGGGAATCCAGGCGGGTCACTGAGGGAGCAGGGCCACGCCCTGAGCCCCGGAGCCTGGCGGCAGTTCTTCCTCCTGGCCTGCACCCGGGTGAGGAACCTCTGGAAGGACCAGGTGGCCCTGACCATCTCTTTAAGCAGTGGCCACGCAAAGCAGAATCGAGATCCGGGGAGAAATGGCCGCAGGGGTCGTGGGCCTCTGCAGGGAATGGTCTCCAGTGAGCTTGCCCTAGGCTCCTGGGAAACGGTGGCTGCACTGAGTGAGACTGCGGGGCATCAGGAGGGAATGGAGGGCATTGGCTGCCTGGGCACGGTACCATGGTAGCGCCCAGCAGCCGTCACCAGGGCCCATTGGCAGTACCCCTGGAGGGCCGCCTGACCATTAAGGGAGAGGAGCTGCTGGGCTTGGTCTCTGGAAGGGACATCCTGTGACTTTCTGAAAATGTGTTTTATTCGGCAGGGTGGAGGGGCGGCCTAGGGGAGGAAATTAAAACCACCCCACCTGTCCATCTCACGCTAAACCTTGCCTGTGACCAGCGTTACTCTCACCAGAGCGTGTTAGAGTGTGAGAACTGCACGGGTGTCCGGGTCACAGCCAAGGCACCTCTTTTAAAATTGTCCATAAAGTTTTATATAATAAATGTCCCTGGCAAGGCACAGTGGCTAACACCTGTAATCCCAGCATTTGGGAGGCCGAGGCAGGCAGGTCACCTGAGGTCAGGAGTTCAAGACCAGGCTGGCCAACGTGGAGAAACCCCATCTCTACCAAGAATACAAAAATTAGCCAGATGTGATGGCGGGCACCTGTAATCCCAGCTACATGGAAGGCTGAGGCAGGAGGATAGGCTGAACTTGGGAAGCGGAGGTTGTTGTGAGCCAAGATTGTGCCATTGCACTCCATCCTAGGTGGCAGAGTGAGACTCTGTCTCAAAAAAAACCAAACCAAAACAAACAAACAAAAAACAGGGATGGGTGTGGAGGCTCACACCTGTAATCCCAGCACTTTGGGAGACCGAGGTGGGCAGACCACCTGAGGTCAGGAGTTTGAGACCAGCCTGGCCAACATGGTGAAATCCTGTCTCTACTAAAAAAAATACAAAAATTAGCTAGGCGTGGTGGTTCATTGAACATAGAAGAAAATATAGACCAATGTTTAAAGATCTTTAGCTTGTAAAGGATTATATTAAGTATAAAAGTCATAAAGGAAATCACTAAGAAAAAGTTACCATCAGTTTACATAAGTTTAAAACTTCTGTGTGTCAAAATAGATAATATCAATAAAAGGTAAACAACAAGTTAGGAGAAATACATGCAACAAATACAGCAAAGGATAATGATCTTTGCTATATAAAGAGTTCCTACGTATCAATGAAAATTCCATCTTAGTTTAATCTCTGTGTTACGAATATTAAGAATTCCACTACCCCAGCAGAAAAATTGGCAGAGCACACTGACAGATAATTCACAGGTGAACACAAATGTCTAATAAATATAGGATAATCTGTCACCCGGGGTGTGGTAGGTAGTGCAGTCCTGTTCAGTGCATCCTCCTGGGCTCAAGTGATCTGCCTCAGTCTCCCAAGTAGCTGGGACTACAGGCACACACCACCACACCCAGCTAATTTTTAAATTTTTTGTAGAGGTGGGATCTCGTTATGTTGCCCAGGCTGGTTTTGAACTCTCGGGCTTGAGCAACCCTCCCGCCTTGGCCTCCCAAATTGTTGGAATTACAGGTGTGAACCACTGTGCCCGGCCAGAACACCATTTTTCTGTTCCGAACCTGGTGACGATTTAAATCCCTGGTAGCACGCTTACATTTTAGAGAACCCACTGGGCAATAGGTGTTGGGGTCCAGTTTATCCTCCTGGGGAAACAGTGGTCCTGGAAATAATGAGGATATAGATGAAGATTTATGTATTAAAAAGTGGAGTTGATTATTTAAGTAGCCACTGGTTGGAAGCCGAATGCCTCGCCATGGCAGCTGGTTCTATGAAGATGGAGGGCTGGCATTTGTAATTGTTATTTATTTATTTTGAGATGGAGTCTCGCTCTGTCCCCCTGGCTGGAGTGACTGCAGTGGCGAAATCTAGGCTTGCTACAGCCTCTACCTCCTAGGCTCAAGCAGTTCTCCCTGCCTCAGCCTCCTGAGTAGCTGGGACTATAGGCACTCACCCCTATGCCCGATTAATTTTTGTTATTTTTTAGTAGAGACGGGGTTTCACCATGTTGGCCAGGCTGGTCTTGAACTCCTGACCTCAGATGATCCGCCGGCCTCGGCCTCCCAAAATGCTGGGATGATAGGCATGAACCACCACACCTGGCTTTATAATTTTTGAATGTGGTGTGTTTATTTGCTAGGACTGACCTCACAAAGTGGCAGGGACCGGGTGGCTTGAACAATAGAACTTTTCTCTCTGACAGCTCTGGAGACAGGAAGTCCAAGACGAAGGTGTTGGCAGGCTCTCTTCCTTCCTCCAGGCCTGCCCCTTGCTGGTAGGTGCAATCTTTGTATTCACACAGCACTCCTTGTATACAGGCACCTGTCCCCTGACTTCCTCTTTTTATAAAGACATGGGTCATATTGACCTCAGGGTAACTTGATCACCTCTATAAAGACACTGTCTTCTAAAACAGTTTCATTCTTGGGTACTGGGGTTTCAGACTTCAACACGGGAATTTTAGAAGATAGACCTCAATCCTAAAATTTATTATATCATAAATATATTTCACCTGGGAAAGTATATTTATGATCCAACTGAAAGCAAGATATGATATAATTCCAGGGAGTGGGTTTTTTAATTAATTCATTCATTACAGGGCACAGAAGATAGAAAATACACAAATGTCTTAGGATTATGTAATTTAAGAAACTCATATTCTTCCTTTTACTTCTCTGAGTGTGTTTCATAACTAAAAAAAAAGTTTAAAAAAACATGTCAAGGATTCTCCATTTCCAATTTGATGGTGACCAGAGTTTGGAAACTAGGTTAAATTTCAATGAGATAGCCTTGCAAAAGAGCAAATACATCTTATTTTATTATTTATTTAGTTAGTTTTTTGAGACGGAGTCTTGCTCTGTTGCCCAGGCTGGAGTGCAGTGGTACGATCTCGGCTCATTGCAACCTCTGCCTCCCAGGTTCAAGCAATTCTCCTGCCTCAGCCTCCCGAGTAGCTGGGACTACAGGCGCCCACCGCCACGCCTGGCTAATTTTTTGTATTTTAGTAGAGATGGGTTTACTGTGTTGCCCAGGCTGGTCTCCAATTCCTGGGCTCAGGCAATTGGCCCACCTCGGCCTCCCGAGGTGCAGGGATTATAGGTGTGAGCTACCGCACCCGGCCGCAGATACATTTTAAAAATAAGTGGAATTGTTTTTAGAGAGCAAATAGTCTTGTCTAATGTTTAACAGACATTCTCCATGTCTCCAAAGAGCCCAGACTCTCCAGAACAATCTGAGAGGGGCAGGGTATTGCCCTGGTGCTCTCACGTGGCAGTTGAGGGAGGAGCCAGAGTTCTGCACGTTGGGGACAGAGGTCTCCTACTCCAGGGTTTCCCGCTCACTGAATGACCCTGGGTACTCAGAACCTGTCGTCTCATCTGCAAAACTGGGCTCTTGGGATGCACCTCCCAGAGCCATGGTGAGATTCCACATCTCATGGGATGGGAGAAAAAACACTGTATTTTGAACACTTGTATTTTGGAATCTCTTTTAAAACTTCTAGCACATTCTTTTGATTATCCTCGTGCTGGGAAAACATTTTCACGTAAAGAGGTTTTTGATGTGGAGAAGCAGCTGAGAGCTGTGTGTAGCCAGCTCTGGTGACTGGGGCCGTCACCCTGAATAATGCTGCATGAAACACAGAAGGAAGCGCTAGCCCTGCTGTGGCCTCATCCACTGTGGACACCACGGCCAGGCAGGCTACGGTGCATCCAAAATGTGGCTGGGCAGAACTCTGATGTGCCTAAGTACAAAATGCACAGCAGACTTTGAAGACTTTAAGGACATAAAATAGTTCGGGCGCAGTGGCTCATGCCTGTAATACCAACACTTTGGAAGGCTGAGGCAGGAGGATCACTTGAGGCCAGAAGTTCAAGACCAGTCTGTGTAACAAAGTGAGACCTCATCTCTACCAAAAATAAAAAAAAACTATTGGGTCATGGTGGCATGCGTCTGTAGTCCAAGCTGAAATAATATTTTGGATATACTGTGTTAAAAATTACTAAAATTAATTTCACTTGGATTTTTTTTTTTAAGTTTTAAAATGTGGCTACCAGAAAATTTAAAATTGTATATGTGTCTCTGGTAATGTTTTTTGTGGACGTGGCTGGTCTAGAGAAAGGGGAGTAATTTTCTTGAATGGCTTATTAACTGACCTTGCAATTCTTAAAGAATTGTTAAATTCTAAAAATATTCTGGACAGCGTTAGAATAGAACATAGCTTTTGCAAGTGATCATTGAGAAGGACAGTACATTTTTTGATTTGTAGTTTGCAGTGTGACTTTTTTTAAAAGTTTCATCACTTGGTTGTCATATGTCACTTTGTGGCATGGCCAGGAGTGGCCAGAAGGCTTCCTGGAGAGGCTGATCCGGAGCTGGTTTGGATAGGCAGAGGAGAGTGCCCGGGTTTGGTCAGATGGTCTATGCTGGGGCACTGCCATCTGCAACGCTCAGACCAAAGCCAGCTTTCCACGTGTCTTGTACAGCCTGTGAGTTAGGGATGGTTTTTACATTTTTTAGGGGGTTAAAAAAGTGGAAAAAATTTTTTTTAGGACATGTGAAAAATGATCTAGAATATAAGCCTCCATGTCTGTCAATAAAGCTTCGCTGTTACAGTGAAACGGGTCACTTACTGTCTGTGGCTGCTCCTGCACCCTAAGGGCAGAGCCGAGTGGTTGCCATGGAGACTGTCGGGCCCGGGGTGGGTGGGGCAGAACAAGTTTGCTGACCCCTGCACCAAGGGTCGACCTTCTGCAGCCTTCATTGGGCATTTGTGGGGGTATAAGAAGGGGTGGCTTGGGAGAGCTGAGTGGATGAGGGCCCTGGACATGGTGGAGCTCAGGCAGAGGGCATCCATGGCTCACGGCTGAGGAGGTGAAGCTCTGTCCTCAGCCCCAGGACTGGTGATGTTCACAAGTGACGCTGACATCGGGATCTCTGAGATGGGGAATGGGAATGAAAGGCACAGGAATGGGAAGGCCACTCCTGAGCTGGCTGGAACATCTTCGAATATTGTGCTTGGAAAGTCAGCAGCCGTGGAGACGCTTGGAAATACACACACGGGGTTGGGGGAGGCTGAAGCACAGAGGGGGGCAGAGGAGGGAGAGGCAGAGAGGGCTGTGCAGCCTGGTCCTAGGATGGCGGCCAGCACCACTGCGATTTGCCCCCTGTGTCCTGCCAGAGTGGAGCCAGTTCTCGGTCCCCTTACCCACTCACCCACCCTCCGGGTGATCCAGAACCCCGCCAAGTGCTGGACGTGAAAAGAACTTGATTTAGGGGCCTCCCTCAAGCAGCTCTGGATCTTTGGATCCAAAGTGTAAAAAAACTCAGAAAATTCAAAGAACGAGATAATATACCCGGAGACCCTCCACCAGTGGATACTTTTTAACTTTTTATTGTGGTGAAATACATATAACATAAAACTTACCACTTTGATCTTTTTTTTTTTTTTTTTTTTTTTGAGACGGAGTTTCGCTCTTGTTACCCAGACTGGAGGGCAATGGCACAATCTCACCGCAACCTCTGCCTTCTGGGTTCGAGCAATTCTGCCTCAGCTTCCCGAGTAGCTGGGACTACAGGCGCCCACCACCATGCCCAGCTAATTTTTTTGTACTTTTAGTAGCGACGGGGTTTCACCTTGTTGACCAGGATGGTCTCGATCTCTTGACCTCGTGATCCACCTGCCTCGGCCTCCCAAAGTGCTGGGATTATAGGTGTGAGCCACTACACCCGGCCACTTTGACCGTTTTAAAGTATCAGGTTCAGCCGCATTGATGTGGTAGAGCTGCCGCTGCTGTCCTCTAGGATGCTTTCATCATCCCAAGCTGAAGCCCTGTCCCCTTAAATGCCACCTCCCTGTCCCCCTCCTCCCCTGGCCCCCGCGGTTCCGCTTCCCGTCTAGGAGCCTGACCACTCTAGCGCCTCACGTAGGTGGGATCCTGCAGTACTTGCCTTTTTTTCTTTTGGTCTTGCTCCATAGCCCAGGCTGGAGTGCAGTGGCGCGATTTCGGCTCACTGCAGCCTCCTCCTCCCGGGTCCTGGCTCCCGGTTCAAGCGATTCTGCCTCAGCCTCCCGACTAGCTGGGACTACAGGCACCCGCCACCATGCCCAGCTGATTTTTGTATTTTTAGTAGAGACGGGGTTTCACCATATTGGCCAGGCTGGTCTTGAACTCCTGACCTCGTGATCTGCCCACCTCAGCCTCCCAAAGTGTTGGGATTACAGGCCCCCATGCCCAGCTGAGCACTCGCCTCTTGTGACCTGTCTGTTTCACTCAGCACAGTGTTTTTGGGGCTCATCCGTGCTGTAGCAGGTATCAGAGTTTTCTTTCTTTTCAAGGCCAAATAATATTTCACTGGACCACATTTGCTTTATTCACTTCCAGTTGCTAATTCTTATGTTGGCTTCAAGTCTTTTTTCCCTTCAAAGAGATGAAGGTGAAGCCCCTCTGAGACTGTTCTCTCTCAGCCCCCCGACCTCTGCAGACTTTTGTGAAGGCGGCCTGCATGCAGCCCAGCTGTGGTCGGAGTCCTGGACATCCGCCGTCAGTGACCAGGATGCAGCATGGCTCTGTGCCTGCTTTTTTGGTGACGGAGTCCCACTCTGTTGTCCAGGCTGGAGTGCAGTGACGCAATCCCAGCTCACTGCAACTTCCACCTCCCTGGTTCAAGCGATTCTTCTGTCTCAGCCTCCCGAGTAGCTGGAATTACAGGCTTGTGCCACCACCCCTGGCTAATGTTTTTTGTATTTTCAGTAGAGACGGGGTTTTGCCATGTTGGGCAGACCGGTCTCAAACTCCTGACCTCAGATGATCCACCCACCTTGGCTTCCCAGCATGTTGGGATTACAGGCGTGAGCCCCTGTGCCAGGCCGTGCCTGCCTCTTCATCGACATGGTCATTCCCTGGTGTGTCTTGGTGTGTGTGTTTGTGAGCTCCATGGGTGTACAGAAGTCTCATTGGTTCTCATCAGCCGTTTAGACGTTTGGTGGTTTCTGGCCATTTAGACGTTTGGTTGGTAGAAACTGGCTGTAAAGTGTTGGAGGAGGTGTCTCCTTGGGTTTCCCCAGGCAGAGCCATCAAGTGTTTTAGGTCACATCGCACAGTATATACACGTTATACGCCCCAGGCTGTCACCCACGCAGGTGTGTCCTCATGGAGCAGACTCTCCCTGACCCAGTGCTGAGCCTGGCCACGGCCAGTGTTGGATGCCATTTTCTATATTTTTCTCCTTTTATTCCTCTTATGCTGGTGTTGACCCATTAACTTGATTTCAGGATCTACAATAGGGCTGCAAATTGCAGTCTGAAGAACTTCCCTCAGGTAGTTCCTAAAGGTGGACTTTTGGGTGGGTCAGGGCTTCTCAGGGATGCGGGATCCTGCCAGGTCTGTCTCGCCTTGGAGGAGACAGGGCTGGTGAGAGCTCCCCTTTCCCTCATCCTCTCCAACATGAAGTCGTTTTAGACTTAAAATTGCTCTTTGCCGGTCTGTTGGGTGTTGAATTTTTATTTGAAACTGAGAATCTTGCCAGGAGTGGTGGCTCACGTCTGTAATCCCAGCACTTTGGGAGGCTGAGGCAGGTGGATCACCTGAGATCAGGCATTCGAGACCGGCCTGACAAATATAGTGAAACCTTGTCTCTACTAAAAAAAAAATACAAAAATTAGCTGGGTGTGGTGGTGCACACCTGTAATCCCAGCTATTTGGGAGGCTGAGACAGGAGAATCTTGAACCCGGGAGGCAGAGGTTGCAGTGAGCTGAGATTGCAGCACTGCACTCCAACCTGGGCGACAGAGTGAGACCCAGTCTGAAAAAGAAAAATAAGAAACTGAGAATCTTTTTACATGTTTATCAGTGCTCTGGCATTTTTCTTGTGTGGAGCACCCATTTTTTCTGTTGAGATGTTGCTCCTTTTCACTATGAATTTGTAGGAATTCTTTATATATTCTGGATAATAATCCTTTTGTTTATAAAATTTCCTTCTTTCTTTTTCTTGAGACAGAGTCTCACTCTGTCACCCAGGCTGGAGTGCAGGGGTATGATCTCGGCTCACTACAACCTCCACCTCTCAGGTTCAAGCGATTTTCCTGCATGAGCTTCCCAAGTAGCTGGGATTACAGGTGCCCACCACCACACCTGGCTAATTTTTATATTTTTGGTAGAGATGGTGTTTCACCATGTTGGCCAGGCTGGTCTCGATCGCTTTACCTCAAGTGATCCGCCTGCCTCGGCCTCCCAAAGTGCTGGGATTACAGGTGTGAGCCACTGAGCTCAGCCTATTTATTTCTTTTTGATGAATTGGAAGGGCTCATTTGTGCTGACGCAGGAGGGAAGCTGAGAAAAGAGAACACCTGGAGGGTTTTATGAAATGGTTGAGGTGGGAACAGGGTTCCCGTAGCTTAGTGGTTCTGCTTGGGAGGGATTTTGCCCCCCAGGGCACATTTGGCAAAGCCTGGAGATGTTCTGGCTGTTTTCCTGGGAAGGGAGGTACTGGTGGCATCCATGGGTTGAGTCCCTGTGACGCACAGGTGGCCTGGCCGAGGTGGAGAATGTGGCCTGCCCTGTACGGGAGCTGTGCACCAGCAGGAAGCGCTCCTGTGGTTAACCACCATCCACCAGGTGCCGAGGCCACATGGTCTGCTGTGAGGTGGGATGCAAGTCCACGCCCTTGACCATCTCCTCTGTCTTCCTCCCCAGGCAGGTCTTGTTGAGCCCTGCCTGGGCCAAAGCGTGCGGAGGATGGAAACACTTGCCCAGCAATGTCTCTGGGCCGCCTCCTTCGCCGGGCCTCCTCCAAAGCCTCGGACCTCCTGACCCTCACCCCGGCTGGCAGCAGCAGCGGGTCCCCCTCCGTCCTGGATGGAGAGATCATCTACTCCAAGAACAATGTCTGCGTGCACCCCCCGGAGGGGCTGCAGGGGCTGGGGGAGCACCACCCAGGTGAGCTGGGCCAGCAGGCTCCAGGGTCTCACGGCCCCGGTTTTCCAAGGCCCTAGGCCACACACAGAAGAAAGACAAGTGCATTTGGTTCCTTTTCCAGAATGTGTAACTAGCTGCAGCTGTCCTCACAGAAGCAGGCTCTGGGGTATTAGGTCCGGCTCATGGCAGGCTGGGTGAGACCCTCAGCCCTGCTGCTTTCAGAGGGGGGGACAAAAAGATGGTTAGTGATCCCTGAGGCCTGCCTGGCCCCTTGTCGTTCATGCAAATGACTTGCAGCAACAAATAAATGTACTGGCCGGGAGCTGGTGGCTCACACTTGTAATCCCAGCACTTTGGGAGGCTGAGGCGGACGGATCACGAGGTCAGAAGTTCGAGACCAGCCTGGCCAACATGGGAAAACCCTGTCTCTACTAAACATACAAAAAATTAGCCAGGCGTAGTGGCGCACACCTGTAATCCCGGCTATTTGGGAGGCTGAGGCAGGAGAATCCCTTGAACCCAGAAGGCAAAGTTTGCGGTGAGCTGAGATCGCATCATTGCACTCCAACCTGGGTGACAAGGTGGAACTCTGTCTCCAAAAAGAAGACCAAATAAGTGCATTGCTTTCTTCATCTGTTGCTTTATTTGACTTGCACAGCAACCTCATGAGAGTGGCCAGGGCCCAGCAGGCCCCGTGGATGGGTAGGACGCAGGCATTGAGAGAGGCTGAGCGGCTCTTGGCCGCACAGTGCCGTCTGCGAAGGCGGTGAGGCTGCAGGGCTCTCTGGACTCTCTCTTCTCATTTCTTCCTGTCGCCCCCCCCCTTCCCCGGCTGCCAAAAGGATGTTTCAGGGCCCCCGTGTCCTGTGGCCTGGCTGTGGCCTGCACTGGCACGCCCTAACGTTTGCTTGGCCAGGGCAAGGATACAGAGAGAAGCCCCAGATAAGACGGCAGAATATTAACACGATTACCGAAGCATGGTGGTTCGCGCCTATAATCCTAGCACTTTGGGAGGCCGAGGCAGGAGGATTGCTTGAACTCAGGAGTTTGAGACCAGCCTGGGCAACAGAGCTAGACTTCATCTCTATTAAAAAAAAAAAAACAAGTTCAGCCGGATGCGGTGGCTCACGCCTGTAACCCCAGCACTTTGTGAGGCTGAGGCGGGCGGATCACAAGGTCAAGAGATGGAGACCAGCCTGGCCCATAAGGTGAAACCCCTCTCTGCTAAAAAACAAAAAATCAGCCAGTGTGGTGGCGTGCGCCTGTAGTCCCATCTACTTGGGAGGCTGAGGTGGGAGGGTCGATTGAGCCTGGAAGGTGGAGGTTGCAGTGAGCTGAGATGGTGCAACTGCACTCCAGCTTGAGACAGAGCAAGACTGTCTTGAAAACAAAAACACAAAACCAGAAAGGCAAATGGCAGGCCACAGCTCGGGGACCAGTGCCCGGGGACCTGCTGGAGCGTGTGTTCTTAGAAAGCATGTGGAGCTGGACCTCATTTCAAGCTCCATTGTTTCCCCCTGGTGCTTTTGCTCAGGGCCAGGCTGTATCTGAAGCCCGACTGGCGCTTTACTAAAGGGCAGTGGCATCCAGGAGCCGCTGCCAGAGGTGCCATAAGGGCCTGATCCACAGCATCCCAGCCTCTAACGCACCATCCCCTTGGCTCCTCACAGGTTACCTGTGCTTGTACATGGAGAAGGATGAGATGCTGGGAGCCACCCTCATCCTGGCATGGGTCCCCAACTCTCGCATCCAGAGGCAGGATGAGGAGGCCCTGCGCTACATCACACCAGAGAGCTCCCCCATTCGCAAGGCACCCCGCCCTCGGGGCCGGCGTGCCCGGAGCTCGGGGGCCTCCCACCAGCCCTCTCCCACGGAGCTGCGGCCCACCCTGACCCCCAAAGATGAGGACATCCTGGTGGTGGCCCAGAGTATTCCGGACGGTGTGCTGGCCAGCCCTGCGCCAGAGGACGACGAGAAGCTGGCACAGGGCTTGGCGGTGGACGGTGCCCGGCCAGCCTTGCAGCCTGCCTGCAGCCCCTCCAGGATCTTGTCAACAGTCAGTTCGCAGGATGGCACTGAGGAGGGGCGGGAGCCACGGCCCGAGGCCGGGGAGGAGGATGGCTCCCTGGAGCTGTCCGCTGAGGGCGTGAGCAGGGACAGCTCCTTCGACTCGGACTCAGACGCCTTCTCCTCGCCCTTCTGCCTCTCACCCATCAGTGCAGCTCTGGCCGAAAACCGTGGCTCCGTGTTTCTGGAAAGCGACAGCAGGTGAGTTCCTGGCTCTGGGCAGGGGCTCTCGGGAGGCCCCCAAGGCCTGACCAGGGCGGGAAGCAGTCACCTGCGGTGCCGGGTAAGCACTGGAGGCATCTGCCCGACCCACCTGCGGCTGCGGCAGGAGCCCCGTGGGCTCTGAAGCGGGTGCCACGGGGTTTCCACATTCTCCCTCCTTGCTTTTGGCAGCCTCGACCCTGCCAGGTCTGCCCGGTCCATGACCGAGGCCAGGTCCCCTGGAGTCCTGGTCCCTGTTCCCATCGCCGGGAGGGCAAGAGATTGTCACTTCCCAAGTGAGTGCCCGAGAGGTCCGGTGGCATCGTGAGGCTCACGCACAAGGCTGGCCCAAGCCCAGATATGCTGCTCTGCTTGGTCCCAGCCTCCTGTTCCACCCTGGAGCCCACCGGGCTCGTGACCTGCCCCTGGAGGTCCCCGGAGGTGTCAGCCTCCCTCTGTCTTGTAACTGTAGAGGAGGGAATGTAGCCCCAGGCAGTGTTGAACATGGTCACCAGACTTGGCTACGCTGTGCACCCGGGGAGTCTGCCCAGAGCACCTGGACCCCTTGGTGGCCACCCTAGCGGACCCCCTGCGGTGGGCCCCCTGGGCCTTGGAGCCCAAAGAGACTTTCCTGAGTGGGAAGGGTTGCATATTGCCATGAGAGTCCTCCTGGCCTTGCGGTGGGCGTCAGTGTGGTCACCTAGGCCTGGAACCCCCAGAGCCAGCATAGAGGGCCCGTGTCCGACTCACACAGCCCCTTCCTATGCCCTAGCTATGGTCCTTACGCTCATTAGATTTCTAGGCAAATAATGGTGCTGACCACAGACAACAGTCAGGGCTGACATCAGCCAGTGAGCAGGTCAGTAACTACTGAGCTCGTGGTGTGAGCCGGGCGCATGTTGGATGCAGGCGGCCCAGGCCTTGCCTGGGTGCTGGACACCATGGGCTATGGATGGTGCATGTGTGTGCTCTGCACAACCCCATGCCCCTCGAGGTGGGCCCTCATATTATTCCTGGTATGGAAGGGGAAAGGCAGGCTCGGAGAAGGTCAGTGACTGGCCAGAGGTCACCCAGCCAGTGCCTGGGCCAGGCTGGGATTTGAACCCAGCTGGGTCTGCGCCAGACCTGCAGCGTGAAAGATCACCCCAGGCTGATTTAGCCCAGGATCAGCGGGGCATGATGCAGGGACCCAAGCTTTGCAGCCTCAGCAGGGGTGACTGTGGGGCGGGTTTTCCGTGATCACGTCCCTCCAATAAGATGTGGTCCATTCGAGCCCCAAGGTGAACCGGTAACTCTTATCTCAGTTATTTGAGAGTGCAGATAAAAGGAAGCCATTAGCTTCCAGGTCCCAGGAGGCTCACTGAGCTGGGTGGCGTCCTGGGCTGGGGAACCCGGCTGCGTGGGTTCTGGTCCTGGCCTGGGTCCCGCCGTCTGGACTCAGTCACAGCTCCCCCTGGTGGTGCCAAGCCGACGGTGCAGCAGAACCTGTGGGCCTCCCCAGGGCCCAGCTGAAGGGGAGGTCCCAGCTGTGTCCCAGAGAGGTGGTAGGCTTGAGGCTGAGGACTCAGTGGCAGAACCCCAGCCAGAACCTGGCCAGTCAGCTCTGTCCAGCAGCCCCTTTCGTAGGGCGCTCAGGCTTAGGAGCTGGAAACTTGAGTGCTGGTTGAATCCTGGCACCACTGGTTAGTGTGAAGCTGGAAAAGTCCTTACTCTTCTTGGAGGCTTGGTTTCCCCGTTTGTAAGATGAGGCTGGTGATAGCTACCCTCCGGGGGTATTGTGAGAATGCACCCTGTTCCCCTTTCCTCACCCTCCGCCTTGGTGGTTCTTCAACCTGGCTGTAAGTGTGTGTGTGTGTGGGGATTCTGGGGGGAAGCCTTTGTCCAACGCTGATGCCCAGGTACCTCCAGGCTCTTCTAGAGCAGTGATTCTCACCGATTCTGTCCCCAGGGTGTGTGGCAATGCCAGGAGACACTTTTTGTCACACCAAGAGTGGGAGTGAATTGGCATCAGCGGACAGTGGTCAGGAGTGCCATGCACTCACTCTGGAAGCCAAGCTACCCCTCTGACTGGGACCCGCCAGGGGCCGCCCATCGTTTTCAGGATGAAGTGCCATCTCTTTCACAAAGGGTCCAAGGCCCGTCACCATCTGGCCCCTGCTGAATGATGGTGCTCCCTCTTCCTCCGCCCACTGGGCACACCTTCAAGTTCATGGTCCCCTCTGCCTCTGGATCTCCTGGGCTCTCTTAGCCACATGCCTTTAGTCAGGGATCCCCTCTGCCCAGGCTTCCTCCTTCCCATCTCTCCTAACTGACCAGCTTTTATGTGTGAGGGGTAGGGGGTCTATTAATTAACTGGACTCAGCTCCAGCCGACGGGGCACCTTCATGCCAGCTTTTGGGGAGGCTTTGCCATTTGTGGGCCAAGGAGGGTGCTCCCCATGGCCCCCTTCTCTGCTCTGCTGTGGAGTCCCCACTGAGAATACACCCTGTCTGCCTGTCCGTCCCCAGCTGATGGGAGACAGATGGTGGTGAAGGAACAAGTTCTGGAGCCTGACAGATCTGTTTCTAGTCCTGGCATCACCCCGAGTTGTATGTGATCTTGTGGCCGTTACCTCCCACGTCCAAAATGCAGATGCCTCAAGGGTCTGAATTGCGGCCAAGAGCCTCCTTGTAGGGCGGAGTCTGCATGAAGGTTGAGCGCCAGCCTGGGGTATGGTGTCAGCGAGCCTGGCCTGGGACCTGTCCCGTTCCCACCTGGAGGCTGTGCTGGGGGGTGCTGCTCCTGACCAAGGCTCAGAAAATGCCTCTTGGCCGCGGCTCGCCCCTCAGGCCCCTGTTAGCCGGCTCCAGGGGAGGCCTGATGAACATGGTGAGGTGCAGCTTTGTGCTGGGATGAGGTGGATGTGGATGGGACTCTCACCCCCACCCCAGAAGTGTGTGCTTCAGTCTTGAGGCTGGAGTGAAAACAGCCTGTCTCCAAGACAGACTGCTGAGAGCTTGTTTATTTTTAAAAAGTAGATATGGAGGCCGGTTGCTGTGACTCACACCTGTAATCTCAGCACTTTGGGAGGCCAAGGTAGGTGGATCACTTGAGGCTAGGAGTTCAAGACCAGCCTGGGAAAAATGGCAAAACCTTGTCTCTATAAAAAATATGAAACAATTAGCTGGGCATAGTGGTGTGAGCCTATGATCCCAGCTACTCGGGAGGGAGGCTGAGACAGGAGGATCACTTGAGCCTGGGAGTCGGAGGCTGCAGTGAGCTGTGATCACACCACTGCACGCTATCCTGGGTAACAGAGACATACCCTGTCTGAAAAAAAAAAAGGAAAAAGAACAGACATGGATTCTGGAAGGGACTGGGCAGGCTCTGCACTTCCCCGGCCTTTCCTTGCTCCTCTGCACTTCCTGGTCCCCACAGCATGGTAGACCCTGGAAGCAGACTTGGTGCTCCTCACTCCCTCCACATCCCCCAGGACCTTCATGTGAAGGGACTGGAGATCCTTGGCTAAGACAGTTAATTGTCCTGGATGCTATAGAGCAGGCGTCCCCAGCCCCGCTGCCCATGAGAATGCCCTGGGCAGCTTTAAAAATCCTGATGCCCAGGCTGCACCCAGACCAATTAAACCAGGGCTGCTGGAGCGGTGCCCAGGCATCGGAATTTTCTGAACTCCCTGGGAGTTTGTGAAGTTCAGGCAGCATTGAGAACCCCTGATGCGAAGGGGCGCAGAGAGAGAGAGAGAGAGAGAGAGAGAGAGAGAGAGAGAGAGAGAGAGAGAGAGAGAGAGGGAGAGAGAGAGAGATGAGAGAGAGAGAGAGAAAGAGAGACAGAGAGAGAGAGTGCACACAGAGAGAGAGCCCAAGTCTGGTGCCCTGGGGTGGTGGGGGGGACAGAGAGAGACAAGGATGGTGGAGAGAGTGGGGGGAGGAGATAGCGCTAGCACGCTTGGTGTTCAGGGCTGAGGCCCCCAGAGAACTGGCCACTCTGCAGGGGTGTTGGTGTTGAGGAGTCGGGGGTACCCATTGCCACTTTGAGGGGTGGGGGGGTCTATTAATTAACTGGGAGTTGAGTCCCCCCGGGGTGGGCAGAGCAGGTAGGCTGGCTCGAGGGTCCCCTCTAGTGGCAGATCTGAAGAACTGCACGTGCAGGCTGCGTGTCTGGCTGGGATTGGCCAGGAGGGCCAACTCCCCGACCCCTCTCCAGAGCTGAGGGTCCCTCACGCATCTGGTTATTTGCAGGTAGTTCACAGAAGAGCTGCAGGGTTAGAAATGGCAGTGTCCCCCGGGACACATTTGTGTGCTACCTGTAGGGTAGGGCTAGGCGGGGCCTGATTGCTAGAAGGTGAGCCCACCTACCAAACCCAGAGGGCTCCTTTGGAACCCCCAGCCCCCAGCAAAGCCACGGCCTGGAAATCCTTGACCAAGAGAGTATTCAAGGCTGACTTGGGGGACGGGTGATGAGAGAGCTGTTGTGGCCAATGCATCGTCCCGCCTCCCTGCCCTGAGACTCCGAGACCCTGAGCTTCCCCTCAGGAAGTCTCGGTCCTGTAGCCTCAGTGTCGGAAAGCAAGGCTCTGGGGTGTGCTGGGGAGGGTGACCAGCAGGCACGACTGGTCATCCTGCCCTTGGTTTCTGTGCTGGAAGGTGCTGTCCAGTCTAAAAGGCCAGTTGGGCGAGGGTGTGGGGAAACAGGGTGCCATGGGGCCAGGACCGTGTCCACTGACCCTACCCTGGGCATGTGCATTGGTGACATGGATAGAGAACTGAAACAAGCCTGGGCAACATAGCAAGATCCCGTCTCTACCAAAAAAAGAAAATCAGCTGGGTGTGATGGGGCACACTTTTGGTCTTAGCTACTCTGGAGGTTGAGGCAGGAGGATTGCTTGAGCTGGGGAGGTGGCAGCTGCAGTCAGCTCTGATCGCACCAGTGCACACAGGCCTGGGTGACAGGGTGAAACCTTGTCTCAAAAAAGAAAAGAAAACCAGATTCTGCTTCCTAAGTGAAAATGTCTCTTCTGGACCTCATCCTAACAAAGAATCCAAATTATAGAAAGAAAAACAGCAGTGGCTGGGTGTGTGGCTCACCTTTAACCCCAGCACTTTGGGAGGCTGAGACAGGCAGATCACCTGAGGTTGGAGTATGAGGCCAGTGTGGCCAATACAGTGAAACCCCGTCTCCACTAAAAATACAAAAATTAGTTCAGCATGGTGGCACACGCCTGTAATAATCCCAGCTACTTGGGAGGCGGAGGCACGAGAATAGCTTGAACTTGAGAGGCAGATGTTGCAGTGAGCTGAGATCATGCCCCTGCACTTCAGCCTGGCAACAGAGCTAGACCTTGTCTTAAAAAGAAAAAAACAAAAGTAGAAAGCCAAAAGTGTCTGTGTGAAGATTGTTCATCGCAGTTTCTTACAGTGGGGAAAAAGGAGCAGAACCTAGGAATCCAGCAGCCGAGGAGGTGGATTGACTGAGGTCACTCTGTTGGATCAGGGAGTCCCACACCTGGGCTCATGAGTCCCTGAAATCTTACCCCACTTTTATTTATTTACTTTTTATGAGGAGGGGGCACCATTTGACTTCCCAAAAGGTCTGTGACCCGTCAAAGGTTTGGAAGTACGGTGCTGCCAGATAGAAGAACATGTGGCCGGGCGCCGTGGCTCACGCCTGTAATCCCAGCACTTTGGGAGGCCGAGGCGGGTGGATCACGAGGTCAAGAGATCGAGACCATCCTGGTCAACATGGTGAAACCCCGTCTCTACTAAAAATACAAAAATGAGCTGGGCATGGTGGCACGCACCTGTAGTCCCAGCTACTTGGGAGGCTGAGGCAGGAGAATTGCTTGAACCCAGGAGGCGGAGGTTGTGGTGAGCCGAGATCGCGCCATTGCACTCCAGTCTGGGTAACAAGAGCGAAACTCCGTCTCAAAAAAAAAAAAAAGAATTACATGTGGCATTGACAAGGACTGTGAAACAGACCACGCCATACTGCAGAGAGGAAGTTTACAGCGACTCAGACACGAAGCAGGACGAAGCTTATGATTTTGCACATTGCAGCTGGACTCTGTGAAGAGGCTTGAGGTGCGCAGGAGGCCCTCAGGGCAGGGCTGCCCAGGAGAGCTTCTGGCAGGACAAACGGAACCCAGGTCCATGCCATCCGCATAGTGGCCGCTGGCTTCATGCAGCTCATGAACACTTGACGTTTTTCAAGTGCAACCGAGCAACTGAATTTTTAATTGTGCATAATACTGATTAATAAAATTGTTTTTAACTACATTTGGTTTTAGAGACAGAGTCTCGCTCTATTGCTCAGGGTGGAGCACAGCAGCAGCAGCACGGTCACAGCTTGCTGCTGACTCCACGTCCTGGGCTTAAGCGGTCCTCCCACTTTCGCCTTCCCAGGAGCTGGGATTGCAGGCGTGTGCCACCATGCCCAGTTCATTGATTTTATGTTTTAGAAACAGAGTCCCGCTATGTTGCCCCGGCTGTTTTCAAACTCCTAGGCTTAAGTGACCCTCCTGCCTGGGCCTCTTACACAGGCACAAGCCACATGCCTGGCCCTGATTGATGCAGATTTGAATAGCCCTGCGTACTTGCTAATTAATGAAGAGCCCCCAGGGCGAGCTGGTCGCGGAGGTCCCCCTGGTGTCACCTCTGCAGCCAACCTGCCACCTTGGGTCCAGTGCTGCCAGCAGGGTTTCTCCCTGGGGAAGCGAGTGCTTACTTCTCTCTCTCCCTGGGTCCTCGGCATGCGTTCTCGGGCGGCCAGCCCAGGCAGTGACAGGGTTTGGGGTGTTGGGATGGGCTGGGTGGCTTGGCCTCAGGGTTTGGCCACTTAGTACTGTGGTTTCTGTCCTGCAGTTCCCGCCAGGTCAGACGCAGTCCAGGAGGGTTGGTGTGGCCTCAGGCGGGCACAGGCTGGGAGCAATGTGCTGCCCACTCCGGGGTCCTGCCAGGACTCCTTGACCCCCGCTTTCCTCTTGCCCTTTCCCACACCCACTGGGCACTTCACCTCAAACATTGCCGCTTCCCACCTAACTCCCTGCAGCTGGAATGTTCTCTCTCTTGCTGAAACGCCAGCCCACCTGAAGGCGGAAAAGACTTTCTTCTCCGTGAACCCTGCTGGGACCTGAGTTTTCTCTCTGGAGAACTCAAGGCCCTGGGCAGTGGTGTTCCCTAGTGCGCCGCAGCACGGTTCCCTAGTGCGCCACAGCAGGGTTCCTGGGCGCTTCCTCGAGGGGTCCTCCCCGTGCCTGAGCCACAGTTCCCGGGCGCGTCCTCGTGGGGTCCTCCCCGTGCCTGAGCCACAGTTCCCGGGCGCTTCCTCGAGGGGTCCTCCTGGTGCCTGAGCCACTGTTCCCGGGCGCTTCCTTGCGGGGTCCTCCCCGTGCCTGAGCCAGCCCCATCAGCAGAGTGTCCTGCAATGAACACGGTCCTGTGCTTGTCCCTGCTCCCCACTGTGTGTGGCCACCACGCCCTGGAAACACAGCAGATGTGGCCAAGCGACTGGACTTCTGTCTTTTTATCTTCAGTGAATGTGAAGTTTGATAGCCATGGAGGCGAGGCCTCCACACCAGACAGCACAGGTCTGGATGGAGCATTCATGGGAGGATGGAAGGTGGACCCTAGAAATGTAGCAACTCTCCTGGCAGAGCAGGCCTGAAAAACTCTCTGTCAAAAGGAATGGGGGAGGCCGGGTGAGGTGGCTCACACCTGTAATCCCAGCATTGTGGGAGACTGAGGCCGGCGGATCGGTCAAGAGATCGAGACCATTGGGGCCAACGTGGTGAAACCTCGTCTTTACTAAAATAAAAAAATTAACTGGGCATGGTGGCCCGTGTCTGTAGTCCCAGCTAGTCGGGATGCTGAGGCAGGAGAATCGCTCAAACCCGGGAGGCCGAGGTTATAGTGAGCCGAGATCAAGCCACAGCACTCCAGCCTGGTGACAGAACAAGACTCCATCTCAAAAAAAAAAGGAATGGGGGAAGACAAGACGAGGCCCTCTCCACTCCCTCAGGGTGGCTGCTGTCATGGGGGTGAAGCCACAGCTAGAGCCTGGAGCCAGCCGGTACTTGGACAGCAGACCTCAAGGGGCAGCCACTGCCCGCCTGACATGGCTTCCCTGGCAGATGCCGGCCCACTCTGCAGGGCATGTGAGGTGGATATAAGTGCTTTTGCCTTAAGGAGGAAAAGGCTCCCTGTCGACAGAGTATCAGCGACAGTGGCTGAATTATTAATGGCCTTACCGTTCACGCTTGCTCCCGAACGGCACAGAGGACAGAAACGAGACTCTCGGGGAAGAATCCAGGCTCTGAGAATGAGCTAGAATCAATGAGCTAGCTCGGGTCGGGGAGGACCAGTGCTGGGAAGCATCCTCATAGGATCTCCCACGGAAGGCCCTGGGAGTGTCTCCTCAGCCTTGCAAAGCTCCGCTCCTGCTCCGATCGGCAATTTCCTAAACCGTCCTGCAGTTCCTTTTCTACCCAACCCTCCAGGCAAGGCTGAGGTGAAATGGAAACTCCAGGAGGTGGGCGAGGAAGTGAGCGGTGACACGTGGATCAGAACGAAGTGAGCGGTGACACATAGATTGGAACGCACTTTGCCCCTTCCCGTCTCTGTTAGGGGTGCAACAGCTGCCCAGCAAATCAGAGCCTGGAGTGAGAGAGAAGGGGACTCAAAGTGGGGGGATGAGGAGGGGAGAAGGAGAGGGAAGAGTGGGGGCAGGTGGGAAGGGCACATGGCAGGGTCCAGGGCAGGAGACAGCAAGGAGGGACAAGGGGTAAGTGGGGAGGGAGGGCTGTGCATGTGTTAGGGGCCACTCCAGCAGCAGTGGGGGCCAAGGGTGGGTGCAGCACATATGTCCAAGGACTGCTGCCACCTGGAGGAAGGGGCAACAGGGTCCCAGAGAGACCTTGAAGATGGGGTGGCTAGGAGCTGGAAGGGCCACATCCTTCACTCCTCCCAAATTTCAGGATCAAAACCCTGATCCCAGTGGTGGGCCAACCCAGGCACCCTGGGATGTCCTGGGAGCGCCCGTCGCCCCCTGAGGATGCTCCAGGAACCCCCGCCACCTCCCGGCCCCAGCACAGCCTGGCAGCCAGGAAGCCAGCAGCTCCTGAAGATCTGTTGTTTGGGTTTGTTTGTGCTTCTGTAACCGGGAGCTGAGATTTATTTCTTTAAAACATCCCGTTGCCCGACACCCTGCAATCTGTTGTGCGTGTCGTTCAGACTCATCTCGTCTTGTTTCTGTAGCACTTGGCAGGCTCTGTGCAGCGTTCTTCCCTCCCCCAGACTCCCCCCGCCAAGCCAAGGTGGCCACCAGCAGCTGCTCTGCCTGTGCCTGGAGGGTGGCTTAGGCTGGGGGTCCCAGGGAAGCTGCTACTGGAAGGGCAGTTGGCTGGTCCAAGCCCCGTGGACTGGCGTGGGGCCACTGTCAGCCTAGAAATGGCTTCAGGACATTGCCTGTTCCCGGGGGACTTGCTGCCAGGCGGAGAAGCCAAGCAGAACCCCAGCCAAGCTCCGGCCTCCTCCCTGGCTGCCCCTCGGCTCTGGGAGCTTGGAGGGGCTGCCAAAGAATTCGGCCGGGACTCCACCATGCCCAGCCCTCTGGTGTGCGACTCTGGCTTTGGCTCACACACAATGTCTAGACAGGGAAGGGGCTGGCTGGCTTGGCTGGGCGAGGCCTGTAGGCAGGCGATCTTTGTGATCAGATGCCCAGCTGTGAATCCAAGCCCTCACTCAAGACCCCTAGGGGTGGGCTTGGGGGTTGTTGAACGGCTCTGTGCCTCAGTTTACTCCTCTGTGAAGTGAGGGCATTGTCATTGTGGGGGCTCAGGAATGCTGTGCCTGTAAAGCTTAGCACAGGGGGCTCCACACAGGGCAGGGAAACAGTCATCACCACTGTATACCTGGCGGAGGTGCCAGGCCCGTTCATTGTGCTTGTATATCGGTGTCCTGGGGCTGCTGTGACTAAGGACCACAAACTGGGCGCTCAAGACAAGAGAAATTCGTCCTCTCACGGTCCTGGAGGCCAGAAGTCCAAAATCAAGGTGTCTGCAGAGCCACGCCCCCTCTGAAGTCTAGGGGAGGCTCCTTCCTGCTCTCTTCCAGTTTGGGTGGCTGCAGGCGTTCCTTGGCTTATGGCCACGTCGCTCTGACCCCTGCCTCTGTTGCCACATGGACAGAATGTGTCCCTTTGTGTACCCTCTCTTTTTCTCACAGATGCCAGTGGTTAGATAGGGCCCACCCAAATCCAGTGTGACCTTGCGTTAGCTTGGTGACATCGCAGAGACCCTATTTCTGAATAAGGTCACATTGGGAGGTTCTGTGTGGACACAAATCTAGGGGAACACTGTTCGCTGCGGCATGTGCTTTACGGGTGCTGACCTGAATCCTGGAAGCAGCTCCCGACGTCGGTGTGGTGATCACCCTGTTTTAGTAAGAATGGAGATGCAGAGCTCCGGTCTCCAGCACAAAGTGACGGCTGAGCAGTGAGTCTGGTGAAAAACAAAAAGCAAAAAACCAAATGCAGCCAGGGCCTGGAGCAGCCCCTCATTTCTGTCATCTGTCAGTTGTTCCTCATGGCCCAAACTCGTCAACTCCTAGAGCTGAGCAGGTGGGTCTGCTCAGGAGTCCTCAGACAGGTTGCTGTGGGGGAGGGGCTCTGCAAAGATGATATAGAAATGGGCTTCAGAAGGGACAAAAGGGATTGTGCTTATTTTAGAAATTTGGGAGTGGCTGGGCCTGGTGGCTCACACCTGTAATCCCAGCTCTTTGAGAGGCCAGGACTGGTGGATCATCTGAGGTCAGGAGTTTGAGACCAGTCTGGCCAACATGGCGAAACCCCATCTCTGCTAAAAATACAAAAAATTAGCTGGGCATGGTGGTGGGCGCCTGTAATCCCAGCTACGTGGGAGGCTGGGGCAGGAGAATCGCTTAAACCCAGGAGGCAGAAGTTGCACTGAGCCAAGATTGCAGCCTAGGCAACAGAGTGATACTCCATCTCAAAAAAAAAGGAAGGAAGGAAGGAAGGAAAATAAATAAATAAATGTGGGGGAAAGCACTAAGAAGGGAAGTATTTGTGATCTCTGCTCTCTCTGGTGTTGCTGTTATGATTTTGGTTGGTTTTCTTCCTGGCCTTTCAAAGTTGGGAATTGTAATTATCTATTCCAGGGGTTGACACGTGGGCCAGGCAGCAAGTATTTTCTGCTTTTGGGGCCGAAGAGTCTTGGCCCCAGCTTTTCAACTCCGCCCTTGTATTGTGGAAGCCACTACACAATGTATGTTAATTGGCATAGCTGTGTTCCATTAAATTTTTTTCTCTTCTGAGACAGTCTGGCTCTATCGCCCAGGCTGCAGTATGGCGGCGCAATCTTGGCTCACTGCAACCTCCGCCTCCTGAGTTCAAGCGATTCTCCTGTCTCAGCCTCCCAAGTAGCCAGGGTTACAGGAGCACACCACCACACCTGGCTGTCTTTTTCTTTTCTTTTTTTTTTTTTAAGAGGAAGTCTCACTCTGTCACCCGGCTGGAGTGGGTTCTTGGCTCACTGCGACTTCTGCTTCCCGGGTTCACGGGATCCTCCTGCCTTAGCCTCCCGAGTAGCTGGGACTTTAGGCGCACGCCCCCACACCCAGCTAATTTTTGTATCTTTAGTAGAGACGACGTTTCACCATGTTGGCCAGGGTGGTCTACGTCTTTTGTGATCTCGTGATCCGCTCGCTCACCTCGGCCTCCCAAAGTGGTGGGATTACAGGTATGAGCCACTGCAACCAGCCCTAATTTTTGTATTTTTACTGGAGATGGGGTTTTGCTATGTTGGCCAGGCTGGTCTTGAACTCCTGACCCTAGGTCATCTACCTGCCTCAGCCTCCCAGAGTGCTGGGATTACAGGAGTGAGCTACTGCTCCCGCCCTATTAACATTTTATTAAGGATACTAAAAGAGGAATTTCATATAATTTTCATGTGTTGTGAAATATTCTCCTTTGGCTCTTTTTCAACATTTTAAAATGTTCGAAACCACCCTTCACACGGAAACCTGCACGTGAGTGTTCGTCACAGCTCTGTCAACATGCCGGATGGAAGCAGTCAGGATACCCAGCAGTGGGTGGGTGGACGAGCGAATGGTGACGCATCTCTGCATGGGAATACTGTTTACCGACAAAAAGAAATGAGCTGTCAAGCCTTGAGCAGGCGTGGAGGAGGCTGAAATGTACGTGGCTTCCTGAAAGAAGCCAATCTGGGCTGGGTGTGGTGGCTCACACCTTTAATCCCAGCACCGTGGGAGGCTGAGGCAGGTGGATCACTTGAGCTCAGGAGACCAGCCTGGGCACCGTGGTGAAACCTCGTTTCTACAAAATAATAGTAATAATGCAAAAATTAGCATGGCGGCTCACACCTGTAGTCCCAGCTACCTGGGGGCTGAGGCAGAAGGATTGCTTGAGCCCAGTAGGCGGAGGTTGTAGTGAGCTGAGATCACGATACTGCACTCTGGGTGACAGAGTGAGACCCTGTCAGAAAGAAAAGAAAGAAAGAGAGAGAGAGTAAGGAAGTGGAAAGAAAGAGGAAAGGAAGAAAGGAAGAAAGAAAGAACGAGGAAGGAAGGAAGCAAAGAAAGAAAGAGAAAGAAAGGAAGGAAGGAAGAAGCCAGTCTGAAAGGCTGCAAATGCCATGATTCCAGCTCTAGGACATTCTAGACAAGGCAAAAGTAGGAAGACAGCAAACAGATCAGCAGCTGCCGGGGCCTCAAGGGGAGAAAAGGATAAATGGGCTGATGCTGGATTCCAAGGGCAGCGACACTATTCTTTATTTTCATTTTATTATTATTATTATTTTTTGAGACAGAGTTTCATTCTTTTTGCCCAGGCTGGAGTGCAGTGGCGAAATCTTGGCTCACTCCAACTTCCACCTCCCAGGCTCAAGTGATTCTCCTGCCTCAACCTCCCAAGTAGCTGGGATTACAGGCACACATCACCACGCCTGGCTAATTTTGTATTTTTAGTAGAAACGGGTTTTCACCTTGTTGACCAGGGTGGTCTCGAACTCCTGACCTCAGGTGATCTGCCCGCCTCAGCCTCCCACAGTGCTGAGATTACAGGCGTGAGCCACTGTGGCCTGCTGCAGCAACACTATTCTGTGTGAGGCTGCAATGGTGGCTCTTGCCACCGCGTCTGTGAAACCCCAGAGATCCAACATCAAGAGTGAACCCTAGTAGAAGCTGCGAACATCGGTTATTACTGAAAATGTATCGATACTGGCTCATCAGTTATAGCAAATGTACCACACAAATTTGCCAGACATGAATAGTATGGGAAAGTGTGTGTATACTGGGGGGTGTGTAGGGGAACTCGCTGTCCTCTGCTCAGTTTTTCTGTGAACATAAAATTGCTCTAAAAAAGAAAGTCTATTCATTTACAAAAGTCTGAGTTCATGGGCTGTGCAGAGGCAGAGGGTGGCCTCAACTCGGCCCACCGGCCACGGTCTTCCAACCCCGGGTTTAGGCCAGCCGTGCCCGATAGAAATGTAATGTGAGCCACCTCTTTGATTTAAACTTTTCTGTTAGCCACATTTAAAAGCTTCTATTCTGAAATAACTACAGGAAGTTGCAAAAACAAAAGGGTACCGGGAGGCCCAATGCAGCCTTCACCCACTTCCCCCTGTGGTGACATCCTGCAGAGAAGCCTAGTACACTCTCTCAGCCAGGAAACTGGGGTGGGTACAGTCCATGGTCTCACGGGCGTGACAGGTACCCCTCTGTGCTTGTGTATGTAGAATCCTGTGCCACTGGGTCACACGTAGCTTCCTGCAACTGCCACCACTAGCTAGACGAAGAGCCACTGCCCTCCTCCGTGCTGCCCTGGCACAGAGCTAGCCAGCTCCCAAACCCCTGACAGCCACTCCTCTAGAAGAATTGTACATGATTGGAGTCCTGCATTATGTCAGTTTTCAGACGGACTGTGTTTGCCCAGCATCATCCCGTGAAGCTGTCGTGTGTGTGTTGAGAACGTGTTCCTCTTTACTGCTGAGTAGCAGTAGTCCGAGGCGTGGATCTCCATCATCCATGAGCTCGCGCACTAAAGGGCATGAACCATTGCTTCCTGTTCAGGGGTGACTGTGAATAAAGCTACTAGGAACATTCACCTGTGGGGTTTTGTTTAAATCTAAGTTTTCATTTCTCTAGGATAAACTCCCAGGGATGCACTTGCCGAGTCATATGTGGATTGATTGTATGATTAGTTTTTTGTTTGTTTTTTGAGACAGGGTCTTCCTCTGTTGCCCAGGCTGGAATGCAGTGGCGCTATCTCGACTCACTGCAAGCTCCACTTACCGGGTATAAGCAATTACCCGGCCTCAGCCTCCCGAGTAGCTGGGATTACAGGCACACACCACCATGCTTGGCTAATTTTTTTTTTTTTTGCATTTTTTTTAGTAGAGACGGGGTTTCACCATGTTGGCTGGGCTGGTCTCGAACTCCTGACCTCAGACAATCTGGGGTCACAGGCTGGGATTACAGGCATGAGCCACTGTGCCTGGCTGATTAATTTTTTAAAATAGTTTTTTACTTAGTAAAAAATAGAGACAGGTTTTCTGCCATGTTTCCCAGGCTGGTCTCGAACTCCTGGGTTCAAGCAATCTTCCCGCCTCGGCCTCTCAAAGTGCTGGCATTGCAGGCGTGAGTCACCATACCCAGCCTGTGTGGTTAGTTTTTAAAGAAATTGCTAAGCTGCTGTATAGAGTGGCTGTACCATTTTACACTCGCACCAGCAACTTAGGAATGCCTAGTTTCTCCACACCCTCATCTGTTTTTAGGGTTGTCAATATTACTTTTTTAAGCATCCTGCTGGGTGTGTAGTGACATCTTATTGTGGTTTTAATCAGCATTTCCCTAATGGCTCATGATGTCGAATATCTGTTTGTGCGTTTATTTGCCATCCAGGTATCTGATTCTTTGGTGGAAGGCCTCTTTGTCTCTTAAGCATCTTATATCTCAATAATATGTACTGAAAGGCTTCTGGGGACCTCCAACCAACGTAGGTTGGAGGATTTTGAAAAAAGTCATGATATGGTTTATTATGGCAACCAGAAGTGATCATTTTGTTCTGGGGACAGGTAATAACCTGCCTTTTTTCTTCCGATTAGTACATGATTTCTTTTGCGGCTGTAATAAAGCAATGGATACAAATGCTTCATTGCAGCGAAGACAGATACCCAAAGAGACAGGAGACAGTCTAGTCCACGTTTTGTCTGTTTACTACTGAGTTCTGAGGGTTGGTTATACATTCTAGAAGCCAGTCCTTTGCTGGGTGTCTGGACTGCACATATTTCTCCCTGTCTCTGCAGGTTTTTTTTTTTTTTCATCCTCTTAACAGGATCTTTCACAAAGCAAAAGATTTTAATTTTGATGAAATACAGGCTGTCATTTTTCCTTTTATGAATCATGCTTTTGATGTCAAGCTCAAGAACTCCTGAGCTGGCTTGAGATCCTGAGGGCTTTCTCTAGTTATTTTCCTGAAAGTTGTACAAGGTCCGTTTATTTTTTTGCCTGTGGTGCGCAGTCGCTCCTGCACCGTTTGTTAAGAGGCCGCTCTCCCTTCATCGAAGTGCTTTGCTCTTTTGTCCAATATCAGTTGGGCATATTTGTGTGGGTCTTTTTTTTTTTTGAGACAGAGTTTCAAAAAAACTGTCACCCAGGCTGGAGTATAGTGGTGCAATCTTGGCTCACTGCTACCTCTGCCTCCTGGTTCAAACTATTCTCCTGCATCAGCCTCCCAAGTGTATCTGGGTTTACAGGTGTCCGCCACCACCCTTGGATAATTTTTGTATTTTTAGTAGAGACGAGGTTTCTACATGTTGGCCAGGCTGGTTTCAAACTCCTGACCTCAGGTAATCCTCCCACCTTGGCCTCCCAAAATGCTGGGATTACAGGTATGAGCCACTGCACCTGGCTAGGTCTTATAGGTACATTTTTTTTTTTTTTTTTTGAGACGGAGTTTCAGTTTGTCACCCGGTCTGGAGTGCCATGGTGCCATCTCACCTCACTACAACCTCCACCTCCCGGGTTCCAGCAATTCTCCTGCCTCAGCCTCCAGAGTAGCTGGAACTACAGGAGTGCATTACGACGCCTGGCTAATTTTTGTATTTTTAGTAGAGATGGGTTTTCACCATGTTGGCCAGGCTGGTCTTGAACTCCTGACCTGGGGTGATCCACCGTCTTGGCCTCCCAAAGTGCTGGGATTACAGGTGTGAGCCACCACGCCCAGCCATAGCTACATTTTTAAAAGTGAAAAAAAAAAAGAAAAACAAAAATGGTGAAATAGTTTTGTAAATTACCCAGCATATTCAAAATAGTGTCGTTCCTATGTGTGATCAGTATATACAGCCGCCAATGGGAGGTGTTTTACGTTCTCTCTGTTTACTGAGTCCTGGGAACCCTGCGTGTACTTTACGCCAAGAACACGTCTCGATGTGGACTCCCCACATTTCAAGTGCAATGCCACGTGTGGCCTGGGGTCACTGCTATGACCAGCACGGGTCTAACAGATTGGTGACCTGCTTTTTTAAAAAAACATTCTCTGGCCAGCCCTTCCTCATAGACTCCCTCTTTCTTTGTCCTTGATGGTTGGACGGCTTCTAAGAGGAGAGGGTTTCATTTCCTCTCCTGGGGGGTTCGCAGCCTTCGCACCCCCTGGCTCTGAGCTGGGATTTCAGAAGTCACCAGCCGGGTGTGTCCCCCAAGGGAGCTGGATTCTGAAGAGATGTCGGTGGAGCCGCTGCATCTGGTGGGCTGCCTTAAAACCATGCTGTTGTTGACTGTCTTCTGAAGGACTGACAGCTCTTTGAAAAGCTGACCTTTCTAGTAAAACTGTCAGGACAGGGAGGAAATAAGAGCGTCAACCCTCCTGAAGCAAAAGGAAGGAAGTTCAGGCTCCTGGAGAGGCCGCGCTCCCGGGGGACGGGTGCTCCCTGCGTCAGGAAGGCTGGCCAAGGTCAGGGAAATGAAACTTGTCAGCCTTTCCCACCGCAGCTCGCAAACCAAGACAGCTGCTCTGGGAGGCCTTGACGCAACCCTGGCTGGTGGTTGCACGGGGGCTGGGGCTCCTGCTGCTCTCCAGGCCTGAGCTGCTCTGAAAACACAGAGCTGCCCTTGGGAGCAGGAGCCAGAGGCCCCTGGGTCCCAGCTCTTGCATCAGCAGCCCTGGCAGGGGCCCCACAGGCCACCTGAGCTTCTGAGAGATCTGAGCATGAGGTCACGGGCGCCCAGAGGCGGTGACGTGGCAGCACCTATCTCCCAGTGCATAGGGGACCTCACACGATGCCTTTGGGGACCCACGCCTGGCTGTTGCAATGTAACCCAAAACCTGATGAAATCTTCCCTAAAAGTTGCGGGTAGTAGGGGCGGAGGACCTTTTGTCTTGTGGTCAAAAGACTCCCGTATATCCTTCCCAGCAGAGTAAACAGAAGGGGATGTTCACGTGGCCCTTCCCATCCAAATAAGATTCCCTAAACACCTGTAAGGTGGGGGCAGAGGACACAGGGCTTCTGGTGCCCCTCCACCAAAATGCTCCCTGGCCTCAGGGAACTGCTTTGGGAACCTGAAAGTAAGGTTTCCCTGACCATCAAGCAGACACTCGGCCACACTCCTTGAAACTGGCTGGTGGAAGCAGGTGGCCTGGGGCATATCCCTGACCTTATTACCCCTAGGTGGTGACAGAGATGGTTTTTAAGTGTGGGACCCTGGAGTCAAGTTCTTGGCCGCATTCCAGCTCTGCCTGGCTGTGTGCTGTTGGGTCATTACCCTCATCGCCTCAGTTTCCTTTCTGCACAATGGGGCTGGTGCTGGTGACAGTCCCCACCCCACAGACTGTCATGAGAAGTAGCCTCTGGACAGGTCCTGAGAGTTGAGGCTATCTCCATGCCATCCACTGGGAATGATGCTGGCCTGGTACTGTACAGTCTCACTCTGCTGTCCCCAGGAGGTGGGTGGGGTTGAGACCGGCCCCCAGGGTTACATGGACAAATGCCACTTCGGTTACATTTTGTTCACTGGTTTCCAAAATGAGGTGCAGGCCCTGCAGAGAAAGCAGGCTTTTCCTGAGGGGCGCTGGAGCTCCAGGAAGATAGGTGCCCGGGCTGGGGTGACATGAGACCAGAGTTGGAAATGGGAATGTTCTGGAAGGAGGGAGAGGGCTCATGGCTACTATGTGATCACTGGACGAGGAGCCCTGCGATATGTATCAGGCAGGGAGGGGGACAGGAGAGGCAACCTGGGACTCCAAAAACCAGGTGGATGGTACATGTGGCCTCTCCTGGGAACCTCGGACTGGCAGTTGGAGCAGACTCTGGTAGATCGTAATGGCATCAGGGTCTGTCTTGCCGCTGTAAATATTTAAACACTGGGAGGATTATTTTTGGTAGCTCAGTCTCTCTCTCAGCCTGGCAGGCGGCCGGGACGGGTGTCGAGTGACATCGGGTGCAAGGCTACTACCCGCCCCCTCACCGACCCAGGCTCCCTCCATGTGTACGTTCACCTTTCCAACAGCCAAAGTTTGATATGGGTCTTGGTTTCCCGTTCTGGGAGATGTGGAGAGATGGTCTTAGGCTGCTCCTTCAGCAGGATCAATAGGGAGTCCTTGTCCACGCAGTTTCCTGACTGCGGTTGAAAGGGACGGGTCTATGTAGGCCAAGAACAGCAATGGGGTGTGGGGTCAGGAGCCCAGCCGGGGCACCCCGGGGAGGGCTGCCTCTGCCAGACCCAACCCGGGTGAAAGGACGCATTATGTACCCCCAGCACGAGGGGAGCCTGCAGAGAGGTGGCTTTGTAGGGCCCACGGGGGGAAAGTGCTTCCCGGCAGGCCAGGCGGTGGCCATGGCTGGGGACAGGCTTGGACACAGGGCATTGAGGTCTGGTGAGAATGGGGGGGCCAGTAGGCCCCTGGCCCTTTGCAGGGTGTTGCCCATTTCCTCCCACCCCGGAACTGGGCTTGGCCCACACAGCCCCACCACCACCCCTGAGCTGCCAGGGTCCCTGTGAAGATGGCGGCACCACCCCTTGGAAAATCTATCTGCTGGGAGGTGGTGGAGGTGGCACTCCTGCTCAGGGAGGGATTCCGGTGCCCAGCAGATGGCAGGCTTCCCCCAGATCAGCCCAGGGCTGGCTGCTGCCTGCAGTGCACACCCCCGCCCTCCCCCTCCCCTCCCCTCCTGCCCCACCCCCGCCTGCCTATGGCTGGAAGGTGGCGCTGCCTGCGTCCCTCCCCACCTAACCTCCCTCTTGCCTCCCTGCCTCCTTCCCAGCAGATTTGATGAACCCTAAATCACGTGGATATTAACTAGCAAGTGCTCTCGAGCAGTTCTGAGGACTGGGCTGGGGTACACGTTTGCTGGGGCCAGGCCCTCAGTCAGGGTCACCCAGACACCACTTCTACGCCCTGTCCACTTTCAGCAGCTTCTGTCTTCCCCAGTGAGTTTCTGCCTCTTCTCTGGATGTCTGGTGTGTGAAGAGGTGGAGAGCCTCCAGCACGACCTCACCCCTCCACCTTGCGCCAACCTCAGCCTCCCCGGACACCACACGAAACCCAGACATGTTTGACCTCTGGCCCCAAAGCAGAGATGCTGGGCGATAGGGTGGGCAGGAATCCTGACACGGCCAGAGGCAGCCTGATTTCTGGCATTCCTGCTCTCCCTGGGTGGACACAGGGACCTCTGGGACAGCCCAGCTGGGTATCTGGGACAGCCTTGTCGAGAATTTACTTTGCAAACCTTTTGCTTGTTAAAATTATTCCATAGATGATTCATGGTCATATAGAAGTGTTAGAGAAAAGTGAAGGAGCTCAAACAGACATGTGTCCACCCTTGCCCATGGCAGCACTGTCCATCGTAGCCCAAGGTGGAAGTGCCCAAGTTCTCACTGATGGTGACTAGAGAAACGTGGTGTGTTACTTCACATGCTTCCAGTAGGATGTTCATGCACACGGATGTTCACACACACGTTCCACACGCTTCCAGTGGGATGTTCACACACACTTTCTACACGTGCCCAGTGGGGTGTTCACTTCACACACATTCCACACACACCCAGTGGGATGTTCAGCCTTGGGAAGGAAATTCTGACATACACTACAACATGGATGAGTTGAGGACGTTGTGCCGAGTGAAACCAGCAAGACACAAGCGCTCAAATCTGTGTCCGATTTGTGATTCCACTCCTGTCTGCGATTCCACACCTGTTCAGCCCCTGGAGTTGTCAGGCTCAGATATGGAAAGAATGGGGTGCCAGGGGCTGAGGGAGGGGACACTGGGGAGCTGGCGTTTCATGGGGACAGAACTTCAGTTTGGGAAGAAGAGTTCTGCAGATGGGATGAGTGGTGTGATGGTTGCACAGGAATGGGAATGGCGTAATTGCCATGGAGCTCTATGTTAAAAACGCATAAGGTGCTGAATTTTATGTTATGGACAATTTACCACAATAAACAGGGAGAAGGAAAAATAAGCTCTTTTAAGGTGACTGGGACTGTGAGAAACAACCTTTGGTGCACGTTTTCCAGGCTTTCGAGAACTGACTTTTTGGATTAGGTCTGTGAACCTGTGTTAGGTGGTCCCCACCCCAACAATTGGTCATGAACTTCAAGCATTGGGAAATGACGCTGGAGGTGCTGCCCAGGCTCACCTCTGCCCCGGCTGGAACGGGAGGCTGGCATGGGGCAGGTGCCGTGCTGTGGCTGGAGCGCCGGCCAGGAGCGTGGGCTCCCATCACCTGGAGCCGGCCCCTCATTAGCTGGGCACCTGAGACCCGTCACTGCACACGCCTGGTGAGAGCACCGGCTGCTGCCCACATGGCTCATTCAGGCTGACTTGAAGCCTCTGTCCCAGCAGCTGAAAGTCAAATCTGGTTGTTAGGCTCCGAAAGCTGGTTCATGTCAGAGACCTGACATGAAGTGTGGGAAAACCTTGACAAAAGCTTCCAGAGCCCGTCAAGATTAGATCAGGAAGTAACACTTTACCTAGTAAGCCTAGAAAAATAGACTCTCCCTGTTGTCTCTGAGAATTTGGAAATCTGCACGCAGGTTTCTGGGCATGGACAATGCACAGAGGCCTGGCCATCCCAGGATCATGGGGACTGCTTGGCTGACTTTCGGGAACCCAGAGGGGGTCATCACAGAAGGGCTGGAGTGGCCATGAGGGTAGGGCAGGTCCCTCTCCACCCTTCTTGACCCCAGTAAGCTTTTCATTGCCATTCTCTGGTGGGACTCTTGAGGGCCGGGGCTGAGGCTGCTCTGCTCTGCTTGTAGAGTGAGGATGTCATGTATTTGAATGGAGGTTGTGGTGTCTTGGCCTCTCAGCCTTTGGCGGTGCCAGTGTCTGGGCAGAAGCAGCCACAGTTGCTGGAGAATGAATGGGCAGTATCGAGAACAGTTCCGAACTGCATGAGGTCGGTTCGCCATGCCAGACTGTTGGGTAGAGGCGTCTTTATGAGGACTCCGTCCGTGGCAGGGAAGCGAACCCTGGCTTTCCATCCTGGAAATACCCCAGCGCAGTGTTTGCATGGGAGCCCGTTACTCAAAGCAGGGACAGAGAGAAGGGCCCGATCCAGGCCACTGTGCAGGAGCCGTCAGAGCAGGGCAAGCCAGAAGCCCAGGACTCTTCCGAACCAACCGCTGAGGGGGCTTTGCTGCCTCAAGGGAGAAAACCCGTTGGGCAGGACCGGGGAGGGATTCTGGCTTTGGGGACTTTGCTGTAGGTATCTCATGGGCGAAAGCTGTTCCTGTGCTGGTCAATTTTGTTTTCTTTCCTTTTTTTTTTTAAGATGGAGTTTTTTCTTATTGCCTAGGCTGGAGTGCAATGGTGTGATCTTGGCTCCCTACGACCTCCACCTCCTGGGTTCAACCGATTCTCCTGCCTCAGCCTCATGAGCAGCTGGGATTACAGGCACGCGCCACTGCGGCCAGCTAATTTTCGTATTTTTAGTAGAGATGGGGTTTTACCAAGTTGGTCAGGCCGGTCTCAAACTCCCAACCTCGGGATCCGCCCACCTCGGCCTCCCAAAGTGCTGAGTTTTCAGGCATGAGCCGCTGCACAGCTGCCAGTTTTGTTTTCATCTGCTGTGGGGCACATGGTGCTGCATTTGAGCGTTTGAGTGATCCTCCACATCTGGGGGGTCCTTTGGGCCATGGGGAGCCCCGAGAGGGACTGGCAGGTGTTTGGGAGTTTGTGTCTGTGTCACAGATGATGGACAAGTTTCCCTAATCATGGTGTTTTTTCAGGCTAAGAGACTTCCTTTGGGGAAACCTTTTTCTGTTTTACTGATGAAAGATTTTCCCTCGGTGGGAGGACTGAGGGTGCTGGGTCCTGAGGGAGGGCATGGGGCCAGTGGGCAGGTGTGGGCTGGGGAGGGTGGCACCGTCTGGCCCAGCAGAGCCTGGAAGACGGGACCATGCTGAGGAATTCCATGGGGCTGTCCGGGCTACACGGCGCCATGCTTGGTGGGATTGGACTTTGAGTTTCTGTGAGAAAACAAGCAGGGGCCTCCTAAGTTTTGCTTTGAGGTTGACGACTGATTAAAGGGCCAACATCTGGTGCATAGAACCCTCCAGAAAGAGTCTTTTGGCCCCAATGTTAATTTTTCCCCCTTTTTGGAGTGGATTTGTTAAGTTGCTGGTGTGTGTTGACAGAATTGTTTGGTGCAGGCAGGTGGGTTCACCAGGACCCTGGTTGGCATGCAGGGAGGTGGGCAACTGTGGGCTCTGGGTGTGTTTGACTTTCAACCATGGTCTTATGATTGGGCCACCTCTGTCCAATTTCTGCCCTCTGTACCCCTTGGGCACATGCCCAGTGGAGCTTGGACCTGTCTCACAGGTGTCTACAGTTGACAAAAGGAAAAGGTTTCAGTTTGGGAAAATCATCCACAGCCGCAGCCAGGGAGAGGCTCGTGGGCTGGTGACTTCTCGGGGTGGTGTTTGTTCCGCACGGTGGTTTTGCCCTGTGACTTTGGGGCATACATCAAAGGCTCGGCGGATGCCTGCTTGCTGAAGAGCCACGGCCCGGGCTGGTGGCCAGACAAGCAGCTCCCAGGTAGGTGTCAGGGAAAACAGCCAGACTGGTAAATAAAATGGGTTCTGGGAGCACTACCACCCATCTCCCTCCTAAACACACAGTTTCACAGAGAAGAACTTGGAAGTATTTTGTTTGAATCAGAAGAAAATATTGAATATCATCTCGTTCTCCTCCACCTAATTTTTTTAAAAATCACATTCAGAATTGCTGGGCAACCTCGTTTCCCAACATTTAAGATTCTTGCCTCGAGGTCACATGCAGGCATCAAATCCAAGGTCGTGGGAGGGTTTCTCTGAGCCTTTGCGTCCCCCAACACCCCGCCCCCATCCCCGCCCCCGCCCCCTGCGTTGATCTGTGTTAAAAGCTTCAGGAAGGGAAATTCCTCACCAATCTGTAAGCCGCTGTTTGTAGGAGCACCTAAACCCTGCGGAACCCACGTCTCACAACACTGACTTAACACCCTTTCCCCCGAGAACCCGCTCCCTGCAGCACCTAGGGTTCTGCCCACAGAGCGAGGCCAAGGCTGGGAGTGGAAAATGCCCACCCGGGGCCACCTTCATGGGGACACCCCCATCCCCCACCTTCACTCAGAAAGAGTAATGACTCCCAGTCACCAGGCAAATTCCTGTAACCGTTTACTCTAGTTTAAAAAGAGGTCAGGCATGGTGGCTCATGCCTATAATCCTAGCACTTTGGGAGGCCGAAGCAGGAGGCATGCTTGAGCCCAGGAGTTCAAAGTCAGCCTGGACAACATATCGAGACCCCATCTATACAAAACCTACAAAATGTAGCTGTGCATGGTGGAATGCCCCTGGGGTCCCAGCTACTGGGGAGGCTGAAGTGGGAGGATTGCTTGAGACCAGGAGGTGGAGACAGGTTGCAGTGAGCTATGATGGCACCACAGCACTCCAGCCTGGGTGGCAGAGCAAGACCCAGTCTGAAAAAAAAAATTTTTTAAAGAAATGCTTATTTCCCGCTCCCACCCAGACCACGATGCTCTGAACAGTTTTCTCCATTGGCTGAGTTTGGGACTGAGGCCTGGAAAGACCTTCTTGTCTCCTTCCCCTGGCTGGCGGCTGGTTCTGCCTTGGGCAGTGACGCTGGGCACAGCCCCATGACCCATCCCAGCCCTGACCTTTTGTGGCCCTCAAGGGAGATTTTCTGGTCCCACCTCGAATTCAGGGTCCCTCTGTGGAAGCAAAATGTATCTCAGGTGGATTTGCTGCAAGGCCGTCCGGGGAAGAGAGCTGAGTAAACACAGCAGCAGAGGCCGGAGGGTGAGAGGGGACGGCTGACCGCAGTCCAGCTCCTCCAGTGTGTCACCCCCTCCCAGCCCTGCACTGGCCCAGCCTCGGGCTTCTCATTCACCCCCACCTTCCCATGGACCTGATTGGAGGCATCATCTCCCACTACAGGCTCAGGCCTTGGAATGGAAAACCCGACCAGGATATTGGTTTCCGCCAGGAAGCTCATTCACCTGCCACGGTGGCTCTGCTCATTAATAAGAGGCAGAGAACCTGGGCGCCTCGGGTATTGGTCACTCCATCAGGGCAGACATCCCCGTTGCCATTCATCCTTCAAAGGCCAGGCTCTGGCAGGAGATGGTGTGTATGGTCTCTCTTTGGTCTTTTCTGATGGAAAGGCCTGGGGTAGGGAGTCATCACATGATTGCTCCGCAGGAAGGGCCCTCTAAAAATATCCTGGCCCCTCAGCTGGGCGTGGTGGCTCACACCTGTAAACCCAGAACTCTGGGAGGCTGAGGCTGGTAGATCAAAAGGTCAGGAGATTGAGACCAGCCTGGCTATACATGGTGAAACCCCGTCTCTACAAAAAATACAAAAATTAGCGAGGCGTGATGATGCACACTTACAATGCCAGCTACTTGGGAGGCTGAGGCAGGAGAATCACTTGAACCTGGGAGGCGGAGGTTGCAGTGAGCCGAGATGGTGCCATTGCACTCTTGCCTGGTGTCAGAGCCAGACTTCGTCTCAAAAAAAAAAAAAAAAAAATCCTGGGGCCTCTCACCCACTGTTGCAACACTGATGCTGACACACTGAGGAATCCGCTCCTGGGCTCTGGTTGGCAACTCTGCACACTTGCACCTGCCTGGATTTTTGTCTACCAGGTGCTCAGACACCACCTTGCATTTAGGACATGAATGTGGCCTTGGGATATAGACCTCAGGCCCAGAGTCCAAGACCAGCGAATAAAGTGAGAGACGGCTTTGCCCCAAGTGGGTGAGGCGGGCCAAGCACACAGGCCTGCCGCCTCCCGCCTCCCACACGTTGGGACATAGGGAACTTGGCAGTGCAGTGATTGATGCAGCTGCTCATCAAAAGCTTTTATTTTCTGATTATCTCTCTGTTTGAGGGATGGCAGATGCCAGTGCAGTCAAAATATAAACAGATTCTAGTCGGGACCCTTCAAAGCAGAAACCAGCCGTTCTGAAGAGCAGAGGACGGTGCCCCTTCTGCCGCCTGGCAGAAGAGTTTCGTTGGGAAAAATGGTTTTTCATAACCTTTCTGCTTTCTTATTTAAATGAAGCTTCGCCGGGAGAGTTTGGTAGTAGCAGAGGGCTCCTGATTGGGTCCCCCTTGACCTCCACAGCCTTGATTGGCAGTTTGTTGCAGGGCTTGAAGGTGTGGCTGCGAGGTGGGAGGCAGCGGAACAAATGCCCTAGGACAGCTGGGCGTCCCCGAGGACCCGGCCGAGGCGGGAGCGTGCGCAATTAGAGAGGTCTTCACACAGAAAGCTAATTAGCTACTAAATGGCATTTAGCGCAGTTTATGATGGGAAGTGCACGTCTGAAAAGCAAATGTAGATGAATGAGGAATAGCGGCCCCTGGACGGGGTCCCTTGGACCCAGCACCAGTCTCAGAGTCTGGGGTGGGGGTTACTGATGTGGACTGGCCGACGTTACCAGGAGCTGCCCCCCATCCCAAGTGTGAGTGCCAGGCTGGTGCGGCTGGGACCGGACTGGGAGAGGCTCCTCGAGGACCTACCTGGCCTTGGAGGGGCAGGCCCACCTTGCACCCATAGCTGAACTTCCCTGTCCAAAGAAAGGGAGTAAACGCATCTTCAGTTTTGGGGAACCGTGTCTGCCTTGGGTTGGATAGTGACTCCCTTCCCCACCAAATTCATGTCCACCCAGAACCTCAGAATATTATGGCCTTACTTGGAAATCGGGTCTTTGCTGATGGGAACAAGGGGGGGATGTAGATGAGGTGGGCCTGGATTAGGGTGGTCCTAAATCCAACAGACTTTACAAGACAGAGACAGCCAGGTGCGGTGGCCCAATGCCTGTAATCCCAGCACTTTGGGAGGCCAAGGTGAGCGAATCACCAGAGGTCGGGTGTTTGAGACCAGCCTGACCAACATGGAGAAACTCCATCTCTACTAAAAATACAAAATTAGCTGGGCGTGGCCCATGCCTGTAATCTCACCTACTCCAGAGGCCTCTGAGGCAGGAGAATCACTTGAACCTGGAAGGTGGAGGTTGCAATGAGCTGAGATGGCGCCTTTCCACTCCAGCCTAGGCAACAAGAGTGAAACTCCATCTCAAAAATAAATAAATAAAATAAAAGACAGAGATGGACACACAGACACTGGAGGGGCAGGGAGGTGGAGGCAGAGGGGGGTGTGATACCACTGCAGGCTTGGGGGCTTCCAGGATCCAGGATGAGCTGGGCAGCTGGAAGAAGCGGGAGGAACCCTCCCCTGGAACCTTCAGAGGGGGCATGGCCCACCCAGACTTGTGGCCTCCGGGACTGTCAGACAGTACATTTCTGTTGTTTTCAGGCCTCTAGTCTGTGCGCCCTCATCCCAGCAGGGAAATATTGTGTCCCCCCAGCTCCATCACGGGCAGTGTCCGAAGCCGAAGGATGGCAGGCCGGGTGCAGGGCAGCCAGAGGGAGGCCTTAGGACCTGCTTTTCGTTTCTGCTACGGGCTGAGTCCGACTTAGGTGTGGTCTTTTCACCAGCTTGTCTTAGTTCCCTGTGGACCCCCTGGATGGATTGCCTGGGGTTATTTTTGTTCGGGGGAGGGTGGATTTTGCTCTTTAAAAAAAAAAAAAAACTTTTGGTGTTTTTCATGTTTTGGAGGGCTTTTGTCTGTTTCTTTCTTTCTTCTTTTTTGTTTTTTTGAGACAGAGTCTCACTCTGTCACCAGGCACCAGGCTGGAGTGCAATGGTGCGACCTTAGCTCACTGCAACCTCCGCCTCCTGGGTTCAAGCAATTCTCCTGCCTCAGCCTCCTGAGTAGCTGGGATTACAGGCACGCGCCACCACGCCCAGCTAATTTTTTTGTATTTTTAGTAGAGACGGGGTTTCACCATGTTGGCCAGGATGGTCTTGATCTCTTGACCTCATGATCCACCCGCCTCGGCCTCCCAAAGTGCTGGGATTACAGGCATGAGCCAACAGGCCCGGCCCTGTCTTCTTTTTTTTAATTGTAAAAGTAGCACCTGCTCCTAAGGAATTCTGGGAGATAAGGAAAAGACCAAGGAAGGGACACCTTCCCACACTTTCCCTGCTGCCCAGCTGTCTGGCCTTAACTTTTTGGTGTATTTCCTTCAGCCTTGTGTTTATTTTTATTTTTTATTTTTGCATCCATTGCTCAAGTTATTTTACAGAGTTGTAGACAGGCGGGCCATATGTAAAATTTAGTTTCTTGGTTTAAATTTTTTAATTTTAGGCCAGGCACAGTGGTTCACACCTGTAATCCTGGCACTATGGGAGACTGAGGTGGGAGGATAATGGGAGGCCTGGGCGACGTCTTGAGAACCCGTCTCCACAAAAAAGAATTTAAAAATTAGCTGGGCTTGCTGGCACAGGCCTGTGGTTCCAGCTACTTGGGAGGCTGAGGAGGGAGGGGGATCACTTGAGCCCAAGAGGTCAAGGCTGCAGTGAGCCGAGATCACACCTCTGCACTCCAGCTTGGGTGACAGAGCAAGACCCTGTCTCTCAACAAATTTAAAAAATTTTAAAAAATTTAAATATTTTGTCATGTTTGATACATGCAAAAAAATATTTGTAGCATGTAAACCATGAAACACGATCATGAAATGAACCCCCATCACCCGGAGCTCCCGTGTCTGAACTAGAGCTTCCCGGAAGGGCAAGGCTCCACTCCTTCCTCTCCAGTGTCATGGTTCTGTTCCCGGGTCTCCAGGAGGAACCGCCTTCCAGAATGCCGTGGGCAGCACTGCCTTCCTCTCCAAAAGCAGGCTTTGTACATGTGTCTCCTCAACAATGCTCCGTTCCATTCTGCCTCAGTTTGAGGCGTAGGAAAGCCTCTGCCTGCCTGAGCTCCTGCAGTTTGCTTACTCCGGCGGCGGGACAGGGGGATGCTGTCTCCATGGCTGTTCCCCAGGTTGTCCACACTCCTGTTGGTGACCGTGTGGTTTAGTTTGTGTTTTTCTCTGTGAATGATGTCGATGTGACAGCTCTTGTGCACATCTTTGGTGCAGAGGAACAGGAGTCCCTTCGAGGGGACACACCTGGGCCCCACTGTGTGCACTCAACCTCCTAAGACACACTGACTGCTTTCCCTGGGGTTGGGCCAGCCGACAGCCCTCTGGGATTACTTAATCTGTCTTGCCATTCTCAGTTCATGCCCTGCCATAAACCTCCACGCCCCGCTGCGTCTTCTGAACGGCCACCGGGTTTCACATTTGCACGGTGGCCTGCTGGTGAGGGACGTGACATTTCACTTGCTCAAGCCCCTTCCATGGACGTGGAGCTGTTCCCAGCTTCTCACTTGCCCTCGATGAACACGTCTGTGCTTGGAGTTTTGCACACAGAGGTGCAGGTGGGTGAGTGTGCACACACAGGGATTCCACGGAATTGTGGATGGCACACAGGTTCCGTGTTTACGTGTACACACACATGTGTGCACAAAGAAGTTCAATGTCATATTATTTATTTTACAGAAAATGAAATAAGAAACATCCCAATCATATCTATAGGGAATTTTTTTTTCTTCGAGATAGAGTCTCGCTCTGTCACCCGGGCTAGAGTACAGTGGTGCAATCTTGGCTCACTACAACCTCCACCTCCTGGTTTCAAGTGATTCCCCTGCCTCCACCTCCCAAATACTTGGGATTACAGGCGCTGGTCACCATGCCCAGCTCATTTTTGTATTTTTAGTAGTGATGGGGTTTCGCCATATTGGCCAGCCTAGTCTTGAACTCCTGACCTCAGGTGATCCGCCTGCCTCAGCCTCAAAAAGTGCTGGGATTACAGGCGTGAGCCCCCGCACCCAGCCTCAGGGAATGTTTAAAGAGATTACGGAATCTGCACACATGTGCACACACAGCTTCAGTGTATTGTGTGCAGACGTGAACACACAGAGAAGTTCAATGTGATATTATTGACTTTACAGACAAATGAGAACGGAAACAACCCAAGTGTTTATCTGTAAGGAATGTTTAAAGAAAAGGTGGAATCTGAAGTGGCTCTCAAAACGAGGGTCAGCTTTTTGCTGCATACCAATAGGGCTAAGGCCCTGGATATATTAACTAAAAAATCCAGGTGTAACACAGTGTCAACAGCATGATCTCACTTTTGCTTTAATACATGTGCATGCATATGTGTGTGCATTGTTCACATGTGTGTGCATTGTGCCCATTGTGTGTGTGCATTGTGTGTGCATTGTGCGTGTGTGTGCCCATGTGTGCACTGTGTTCGTGTGTTCATTGTGAGTGTGTGTGCATGTGTGTACGTGTGTGCACTGTGCGTGTTTGCACTGTGCATGTGTGCACGTGCTGTGTGCATATATGTGCATGTGTGTGCATTGTGCCCATGTGTGTGTGTGCATTGTGTGTGCATTGTGCGTGTGTGTGCCCATGTGTGCACTGTGTTCGTGTGTTCATTGTGAGTGTGTGTGCATGTGTGCACGTGTGTGCACTGTGCGTGTTTGCACTGTGCATGTGTGCACGTGCTGTGTGCATATGTGTGCATTGTGCCCATATGTGTGCATGTGTGTGCATTGGGCACATGTGTGCACCTGTATGCATATGTGTGCATTGTGCCTGTGTGGACGTGTGTGCATGTGCATGCATTGTGCCCGTGTGTGAGCATGGGTGCATGTGTGTGCATTGTTCCCATGTGTGTGCGTGTGTGCATGTTTGCATTGTGCCATGTGTACACTGTGTTCATTGTGCCTGTTTGGGCGTGTGTGCATGTGTGCATTGTGCCCGTGTGTGCGTGTGTGCATGTTTGTGTGCATTGTGCCGTGTGTACACTGTGTTCGTGTGTGTGTTCATTGTGCCTGTGTGGGTGTGTGTTCATGTGTGTGCAGTGTTCATGTGTGTGTATATTGTGCCCGTGTGTGGGCGTGTGTGCATGTTTGCATGCATTGTGCCGTGTGTACACTGTGTTTGTGTGTGTGTTCATTGTGCCTGTGTGGGCGTGTGTGCATGTGTGTGCATTGTGCCCGTGTGTGCAGTGTTCATGTGTGTGTTCATTGTGCCCGTGTGTGGGCGTGTGTGCATGTTTGTGTGCATGTTGCCCGTGTGTGTGTATGTGTGTGTGTGCATGCACACAGGGAAGCCCTGGAGGGCCGGCCCTGCTGTTCCCTGGAGCTCCCTTGGAGGAGTGGGATTGAGGCTGGGCCAAGGCTGCTGCAGGGATGACTGCGGGTTTGCCTTGCACTGTGGCGGGTTCCGCGTTTGTGCAGTGATGAGCAGGTTCTTGCTGAGATGACTGAAGAGCCACGGGAGCCACTGGGAGGGTGGCGTGCCCCTTATCTCCGGCGTGGGGGGTGCTGCTTTGTAGCCCTCCCAGCAGTGGCCTCCCGCTCTGGAAAATGAAGCGTTGCTGGTAGATGGTTAAAAATCCTGTGCATTCGCGTTTCTTTATCACCATCGATCTTGAATATAACTCTGCCTGTTTGTTCAGTTGGTGTCGTCTTTTGTGATGTGTGAGCCAAAGATGGAAGGTGTTAAACATGTCGGGGGCACCCAAAGCCTCCCTGTCCTTATCCCTTCTCCCCTGGAAAGCTCCGAGGAGGTATTAGGTGATTGCTGGAAGTGGAGGCCCAAGGCCTTCTCCCAGCGGGGCCTGGGCAGATGGAGGGTGACCGCACCACCTGGGACGCAGCCTAAGTCCATCGCCACTGCTGGTCAGCAGCCATTGTGCTCTATAGAATTTCCTGTCAGCCAGGGCCCTGGTCCTGGTTTGCGTCAAATCCCCCAAGCCAAGCCAAGCAGTGCATCCATGCAGAAGGTACCCGTCGCCTGAAACCAGACCCAGAGAATAAAAAAAGCCGAGTGTAGATTAAGGAGGGAGCAAGGAAGAGGAAAGGATTTCTACACAAATTCTGTTCTTCCGTCACCCCTGCCATGAGGGGCCAGATACAAAATTCAGCTTTGCCATGTTGAGCATTGGATGGAATTTAAATGAATATTAATGAGTAGCCAAGGTCCTATCAAAGGATGTCCGTGATTGTTATGATGGTTTGTGCTTTGGGGTTGGGATGTTGAATACTCACCAGCCCCTGCAGGGCCTCCCAGGGCCCAGGTCGCATCCCAACCCCTAGCCATGGTCCCAGCAGCTCCCAGTCAGGCTGGGTCAACTCACAGGCTGCCCTTCCAGTCTTCAGGGACAGCAGCGGGGACCAGGGCACACATTCGGGTAGTCCCAGGTGTGTCGCTGAGTCCTGGAAGATTTCTGGGAAGCCCCAAGCAGGCCCGCACACCTCTGCTGTTGGGGCACCAGGAAGCGGTTTGGTGAACGCTGGCGGGGCTGAAATGCTGGACCAAGCTGTGTGGGATGTGGCAGAGCCCAGAGGCTGAGAATCTGGAAGGCTCTGGCTTTCTATTCCCCGTTCCTGCCACCAGCTGTGTCTCTTTGCCAGTCCCTCTGCACTCTGGGCTTCGGTGTCCTGGTTAGGGGGAGGAACAGACAGGGAGGGCCTGGTGACCCTCAAGGTCCTTCAGGGCCTGCGGGTTCTGTGTCTTTTTCTGGACAACCCTGGTTACACCACCCAACAACGTAGCGCCCCAGACTCCCACTTCGTGCTCCCCTGGGAACCTCTCCTTAGTGCCTTGTTCCTCTGGGAAGGAAGGAAAGCTCGGCCTATTAGGTGGAATTTGCTGACCCTACATGATGGTCAGGCAGACCTCACTGTGATGCCAAGAGAGAAGGGGAATTTGGGCTGGAAGCCTGAAAAAGACTTCATGAAATTTAATCAGATGCCTAAGGGGAACACCTAAATTTAGTCAAATTACTATTAGCATTCACTCCATTTTTAAATTGCCTAGGGGAACGTCAGGGAAAAGTTGGGAAGCCACCAGCCTGGGTGGTGATTATTCTGTTTCTGCAGAGCAGTGGGAGGTGCTGGGAGGCATGGAGGTCCTGGTGAACCTTGAGGCCACCCTCCCTGGCATGGTGGCTGCTCCTCTAGGTGCAAATATGCATTGCACAGAGGGTCTGGGGAGGCACCGGTGTCCACAGCTGAGTCGGGCAGGCCTAAGGGCTTCCTGTATTTGGCCAATGGATATGCCAGGAACTGGACCTTGGCCTCAATCAGCCCGAGCTCTGACCTGCAGAGCCCACCTCCTGGATGCCAGAGCCTGTGAATAGCAGGGCCCCACTCAGTGAAGACCTTCCCCTCTTGGCTACCTGGCTAATCTCTGGCCTTGACCTCTGCGTGGTTCTGTAGTCAGGGTGGGCTCTTGGTGGGTGTGAAGGGAGATCAGGGTCCTTTCCTGCTCCTGGTGAGAACCATGGCGTTTGGGGCCCAACAGGTTATAGGGCCATTTCCTTCCTGGGCTGACATTCCAGGAGTGTTTGCAGGGAATGGGAGGTTGACGCATGCCTGTTTATGGCACTGAGTAACCTGGACCTGTGAGAGGAACCATGAGCTTCTTTGTGTCCCCTAAAAGTGTTTAGATAATAATGGAATGTTTGGTCCTGGTCCTGCAGACATGACACAGGTTTTCATGCCCAGGTGCACGGGCTGGAGCTATGCCATCCTCCAAGTCTCCAGCTTTTGCCCTCCTCTCCCTCCCCCTCCAGCCTCTGCCCTCCCCTCCCTCCCCCTCCCTCCCCCTCCATCTCCCCTGGGTTTCCACACATTGCTTCAGCATCACTTGAGAGGGCCACGGATTGGTGGCACTGGGGACGCCTGAGTTCCTGGACCCTCTGCTGGGGTCCAGGGAGTAGGTGTGCGGTCCGGAGCGTGTGTGCTCTGGCCTTCCCTGCCCAGCTCTGGGTGTCGCCCGGGGGCTTCTGTGGGCCTGTCAGGGCCCAGCTCCTGGGGCTCCTCCTTTCCCTAGGTTGTACATAATCTCCCAGGTGTGAGGCTGATCGACTGGCAGAGAGCGTGGAGCCCACAAAGGCGCTTTGATTTAGAATAATCTCATTTGTTTGCCCACGTTAAGCTCCTATAAAATCTAGGGGAAAAAATTTAAACATTCTACTTGGTTTCAGAAAACTCCCTTGGCTGTTTTCTTCCCAGTAATGTATATTTTAAGGGTGAAGTCGGGAGGGAATGAAAACAGAAAGATTGGCTCTCAGAGCTGGATCAGCAGCAGCTGGGAGTGGTCTCTAGACTGCTCGAGCTATTAATTATTTGGCTTTATTTATTAGACATACCCAGCGTCCCTTTGCCTCCAAGCGTATTTGCAAATGCCTTGAGGGAAAAAGACAAACAAATTATTCCTGCCATCGGAGTCTCCTGCCTGTAATGAATGACGCCGCATGATCACGCTGAATGGACGGCATCACGGCCTGAGTCATCACAGTCATAAGTGCACAGCCCCACGGAAGCTCAGAAACTCGTAACAGCCGTGAATCCGTTCAGTGAAATGTTTCTTCATTTGCCCGGGAAATGGACAAGGTCACTCCATTTGACTACAAAAAAAAAAAAAATTAAAACAAAAACAGCACCCAAAGGCCTGGTGTATTCTCCCCTCCTACCTGCCTCAGATTCTTGCTAGCCCATCACAGCACCACCCCGCCCCCATGGCTGGCAAAGGAACAGAAGAAAGGCCGGGCCTGGTTATTTTTCCCTAAACTGTGCTGGTAATCAGCCTGAAGGATGTGCCTGCCCGATTCCTCCGGGTGATTTACACCTTCCCTAATTAGCTCACGTGGTGGCACAGATCGGGGAGTTAATCGCCTTCCCAGTTCCCAGCAGCTCTGGCTCTGAGCGAGGCGCGGCGTGAGGAGCTGAGATTCATCCCCGCCCACTTGGCCCTTCACTCTCTTGCCTCACTGCTCCCAGTCCCTCGGGCCTGAAAAGCCAGGCTGTCTCGGCGCCTGCAGGATGATGACCCTCCCGAGCTCAACCATGGGGCCGGTTCTAGGGCTGGGATGGCAGAATCAGGCCGACTGTGCACTCATCACGTTCCATTATGTCAGAAATGGCAGTTTGAGCCTAGTAGAGCCAGGTTCCCAGGGGTCCCTCAGCACTGAGGCCTCTGACGACGGGCTTAGGAGCCCACCCTGGCAGCAGAAGTCACCGCAGCCACCCGGGGTTTATTGCTCTGCCTCTTCGTCCTGGCAGCAGCATCGATCGCCCTCCTGTGCACAGCCGGCTGGGCTCTGCGAGCAGACCCCAGAGCTGGGCCTGGCGGCCTCTGTGGTCAGCAGGAAGCTGGCAGAGTCCAGCCTCGAGGGTGGATGGATCCAGTACCGCCTTGTGCACATGTGTGTGTGATGCTAATTACGCCAGACGTGCTGCAGTGTGGCTGGGAACAGTTAGCTTACTGTGCATTTTACAAACTGCCAGGATTTTAGAGCCTAATGGGGTTCCTAGAGACCGTAGCCTCCAGCCGACTCATCGCCGTCTCACAGGTGGGGGAAGGAAGGTGTGGACAGAGAACGACTCCTCCGTCTCCCTCATCCTCTTTCATGCCAGGCCCTGTGGGCAAGGGTTGGAGAGATGGCTGAGACCTTGCCCTTGTCTGGGGGACCAAGACACACAAGGGGTCGCAGATACTGGGAAGGGTTCAGGTGGAGGGATGAGGAGTCGGGGAAGGTGATCTCCCCCTCTTTGGAGTCAGAGACCCAGAGGTGGAGGCTGCTGCTCCACACGGACCCCTTCCCATCTCATCCCCTCCTCAGCCTTGTAATCCGTGTGACCTGCACGTCCCTGTGCACCTGCCATCATTGGGATGGGGCAAGGCTTCACGCGTCTTTCCTTTTCTTCTCTTACTGAGGGTGGAGGAGGCAGTGGGGCTTCAGGAAAGCTTTGAACGTGGGGCCAGGGCTCGCCTTGTTGGGGAAGGCAAAGTAGGATATTTTGGTGGATGGATCACTGAGAATGAGTTCCTGGGCAGCAGAGATGCTTGGGTTGAATGCTGGATTTTACTCCTCCCGTTCCTCCTGCCAGAGGGTCCGGGGACTTGTTTTAAGTCACCGGAGCAGCTCAGGAGGCAGGTAGAAACTGCTGTATCCGATGTTCCCTGTAGCCTTCTGCAGGGCAGGCCTCACCTGGACTGTGTGAAGCCGGAGAGGAGGGGACAGGAGGGGCTGGGATGGAGGAGCAGCTTCCACCTCTAGGGTCCGATTCCATAGAGAGGAGCCCTTCGGAGTTTGTTTCAGATGAATGGAAAGGCACCGTCTGTGGAAGAGACTTCAGAAAAATCTCAAGCTTGCTGCTCCCTTTGGCTCCCTGCCTTGGTGGACTTAACCCTCCAGGATAATGACCTGGAAAAGACCGCAGGGCCCAGTGTATGATGGTGGTTTGCAGGCAGCGTCCCTGCTGAGTCAGGAGCTGCAGGGGTCTTGCTGTTTGGATCTCTCCACATTTGCTGGGATCCTCTAAGCTGGTTTAGCACAGGCTGTTTCCCTCACCCTCCTGGGCTTGTCTCTGTTGGGGAGGATGTGGGCACACCGCAGATGCGACCGACACAGTCATTCGTGTTTCAGGCGTGTAAACACACACACTGCACATGCACTGCCGTGACTCTGGCCTTCCTCCATCCTCCTCTCTAGAACCCTTCCTCCCAGATGTTCATCGGGCTTCCTGTCTGTCGGCCAGCATTTGAAAGCCCTGCGTGAGAAAATGCCTTACACTTAAAACATAGCAGAACCTAAAGAGACGTTTCCCTTGCTGCAAGAGAGGCCGCCTGCGACAGTGCAGGGGCAGATGTGAGCAGTGACAGGCCTCTCCGAGCCTCAGTCTTGGCATCCGACAGGTGAGGTGCCGGCAGAGGCGCAGGGGCCCTGGCATAAACCTTTAGCGTTATCACTGCCCTGTTTAGGTTGGTTCTTATTTTATTCCGTCCTCAATCTCAGGTTTGCCCCGGACAAGGGTAAGTAAGGCCAAGGTCACAGGTTGACCTGGATGTGCACGAGGTAGCCTGGCAGGGACAAGACAGAACTTGGAAATGGTTAGCTCTGACCCTGCTGCCTGGCGTCCCCACAGCCTGACCAGCGACGTTACCTGGGAACCTGCAGAAGCTGTGAGGGTGCAGGAGGGTCTGTGCTCACCTCCTGGCCTGGAGAGCTGCCTGCTGGAGCTGCTGCCATCCTGAAGCCAGAGGCTCTGCCCGGTCTCTGCACAGATCCCGTCCATTCCAAAGTGAGGCTCAAGCTCTGCAGGTGTGGGCGGATGCAGGCATTGCCCGAACCCGTGCTGTGCGAAGGTCTGCAGGGAGGGTTAGTGGGCAGCCAGTGGCAGCTTTGGGCTGGCTGGGGGTCCCGAAGCAGTGCATGCTTGGTTGTGGACTGGAGGAAAAATGAAATTTGCCTTTTGCTTTGGGGCGGACCTGTTGTGGGCGGTGGCTCTCTTAATGCACTACCCCCCCCAGCCCTCTGTCACTCATTGATCCTTTGAAATCAGGAGCTGGGGCTCCAGAAAGCATTGCAGTTCTCCCAGTCCCATTCTTTCGAGTAAGCTTTTTGTCTACCTGAACAAGGAATCTTCACAGGGGCTTAAAGAACACCTGGCTGGCTCCAAGCAGCCTTGTAAGTAGGCCATGTAGGAGGCATGGGTTCCCAGGAAAGCTCGCAGCCAGCTGGGGCCAAGGGTATGAATAGGACCCAGCAGAAATACCGGTCGGCCAGAGCTCGGGCTGCACAAAGCTGGGCGTTCAATCCAGGTAGATTACAGGAGATCGGGTTTGTTTTGTTCTTCCTTGAACCCCAAAGACTAGCTTTCCTGACACAGGGTTTGCCAAATGCGAAGGGAAAAACAAAACAAAACGAAATGGAATGCACTGTCCAAAAATCCCAAGCCCTGCTGGAGGGCGAGGAGTGACGCGCACGCTGGCAGATTGTTCCAGGTCTTTGTCGCCTTGCAAGTAGCTTCCCGCCTGCTGGCAGCGGGGAGGACAGAGTGAGGGGGGGAAAGAGCGGACGGCTTCTTCCTCAGGCCTTCTTACCTGTAGAGGACGCAGTTGCTGCAGGGGTGGCGGCTGCAGGGGTGGCTCCAGATGTGGTACAGAGGTCCCCCCAACTCCAGGTCAAAGGTGAAAACTGAGGCCATATCAGGAATTGGACAAGGAGGTGGCCACAAAGTCACTCTGATGGCAAGATGCCCAGGCTTCTCCCTCTGAGTGTTTCTGAACCTATTCCACAGGTGGGACTGAACCTCCTACCAGGCTCCTCAGGGTTAGCCAGCCCTGCTGTGTGGGTGCCACGCCAGAGAAGAGCCTGGGAGGGCCAGGGAAGATAAGGGAATGTGCTTTAGGTGGAGGAAGCCAAGGAACTCTATGACATTCACCTGGTTTTTGTTTTTTAGTTGCAATAAAATACATACATATTAGTATTTACTGCATACATGCCCCTCACTGCAGCTTTGCTTTCTGCAGGTTCGGTTACCCTCAGTCAACCACGATCCAAAAATACTAAATGGGGCATGGCTCATGCCTGTAATCCCAGCACTTTGGGAGGCCAAGGTGGGCAGATCACCTGAGTTAGGAGTTTGAGACCAGCCTGGCCAACGTGGTGAAACCCCGTCTCTATTAAAAATACAAAAATTATCTGGGCATGGTGGTGCATGTCTGTAACCCCAGCTACTTGGGAGGCTGAGGCAGGAGAATCAGTTAAACCCTGGAGGCAGAGGTTGCAGTGAGCTGAGATTAAACCACTGCACTCCAGCCTGGGCGACCTAGTGAGACTTCATCTCAAAAAAAAAAAAAAAAATCAAAAATATTAAAGGGAAAATTACAGAAATAAAGATTTCACGAGCTTTAAATTGCACAGCATTCTGGGGGGTGATGAAGTCTCCCTCCCTCTCCTCCATCCCACCGACTATCTGGGTGATCAGACTGGCTGCCCCAGGATCTCAGTGCTTGTGTTTATTTGACTTAATAACGGCCCCACCACACAAGAGCAGTGACGCTGACAATGTGGGTATGCCAAAGAGAAGCCGTAAAATGCTTCCTTTTCCTGAGAAGGTGGAAGTTCCAACTGAGTACGGAAAAAATAGAATTCTGTGCTGAGGTGGCTAAGATCTATGTTAAGAATGAACTTTTATTACGGGATGTTGTTTTTTTGGGAGGGTTTTATTTTGGTTTTTGTTTGAGGCAGGGTCTTGCTCCATTGCCCAGGCTGGAGTGCAGTGGTGCGATCACGGCTCACTGCAGCCTCCCAAGAGGCTGGAATGATGGCGTGCACCACCATACCTGGATAATCTTTTGTTTTAAGTTTTTTTTTTTTTGAGATGGAGTTTCGCTCTTGTTTCCCAGGCTGGAGTGCAATGGCGCGATCTCGGCTCACCACAACCTCTGCCTCCTGGGTTCAGGCAATTCTCCTGCCTCAGCCTCCTGAGTAGATGGGATTACAGGCACGTGCCACCATGCCCAGCTAATTTTTTGTATTTTTAGTAGAGCCGGGGTTTTACCATGGTGACCAGGATGGTCTCGATCTCTTGACCTCATGATCCACCTGCCTCGGCCTCCCAAAGTGCTGGGATTACAGGCTTGAGCCACCGCGCTCATCCTGTTTTAAATTGTTTATAGAGATGGGGTCTCGCTAAGTTATCCGGGCTGGTTTTGAACTCCTGGGCTCGAGCGACCCACCCATGTCAGCCTCCCAAAGCACTGGGATTACAGGTATGAGACACCGCCCCCGGCCAGTTCCGTTTTATTATTGTTGTGTTCATCTCTTACTGTGCCTAATTTGCAGATTACACCTGATCGTAGGTGTGTATGTATAGGACAAAGGTAGCATTTATAGGGTTTGGCACTGTCCAAGGTTTCAGGCGTCCACTGGGGTCTTAGGTTGTATCCCCCTTGGATAAGAAGGCACCACTATAACATAAAATTTACCATTTTAACCATTTTTGTTTTTTGAGACAGTCTTGCTCTGTTGCCCAGGCTGGAGTGCAGTAGGGGAATCTTGGCTCACTGTAACCTCTGCCTCACAGGCTCAAGCAATTCAGCCTCCCGAGTAGCTGAGGCTCCAGGTAGATGCCACCATGCCTGGCTAATTTTTTGTATTTTTTTTTTTTTTTTTTTGAGACGGAGTTTTGCTCTTGTTACCCAGGCTGGAGTGCAGTGCAATGGCACGATCTTGGCTCACCGCAACCTCCGCCTCCTGGGTTCAGGCAATTCTGCCTCAGCCTCTGAGTAGCTGGGATTACAGGCACACACCACCATGCCCAGCTAATTTTTAAAATATTTTTAGTAGAGACGGGGTTTCACCATGTTGACCAGGATGGTCTCGATCTCTTGACCTCGTGATCCACCCGCCTCGGCCAATTTTTTGTATTTTAATAGAGATGGGATTTCACCATGTTGCCCAGGCTGGTCTTAAACCCCTGAGCTCACACAGTCCATGCACTTTGGCCTCCCAAACTGCTAGGATTACAGATGTGAGCCACCACACCGGACTTAACCATTTTTAAGTGCACACTTCAGTGGCAGTAAGTATATTCACATGGGACACAGCCATCACCACACTCTCCACCTCCAGAACTCTTTCATCTTCCCAAATGGAAACTCTGTTCCCATTAAGCAGCTCCCTATATCCTCTCCCCCAAGCCCCTGGCAGCCTCCTTTCTACCTTCTGTCTCTGAGTTTAATTGCTTGGGGACCCAATAGGAGTGGAATCATGCAGGGTTTGACCTTCTGTGTCTGGCTTCTTTCACTTAGCGTAATGTCAGGCTTCATTCATGCTGTAGCCTGTGTCAGACTCTCCTTTCTTTTTAGCTGGGTGCAGTGCCTCACACCTGCAATCCTAGCACTTTGGGAGGCCAAGATGGATGGATCATGAGGTCAGGAGATCAAGACCAGCCAGGCCAACATGGTGAAACCATGTCTCTACTAAAGATATAAAAATTAGCCGGGTGTGGTGATGTACGCCTGTAATCCCAGCTACTCAGGAGGCCGAGACAGGTGAATCACTTGAACCCGGGAGGCGGAGTTTGCAGTGAGCCAAGATCGTACCACTGCACTCCAGCCTGGACAACAGAGCGAGACTCCACCTCGCGGGGGGCGGGGGAAGAATATCCTTCCTTTTTATAGCTAGATAACCTACCATTGCATGAGGGGATGATGTTTTCTTTCTCCATTCGCTGCTCCATGTTCACTGGGCTGCTTAAGCCTCTGGCCATCACGAATGACGCTGCTGTGAATACGCGAGGATGCTTATCTATTCAAGTCCCTGCTTTCAGTTCTTTTGGAGAACCCTTTTTAAAAATCAACGTCAGGGCCATTTTCAGAGCGCTCCGGCCAGTCCTCCACAAACCTCCTCGTCCCCTCCCCACATGCCCTGTACCCGCTCAGGCTCTGTCTTCCCCACAAAGACCCCCACAGCCAGCCCCCGTGCCACCCACTCCGAGAGGAAGCCTCCTAGAGCCCCCATCCCTGCCCGTGTGGTGCTCCCATCTTACACCTCCCAGCAGCTCATAGTCAAGGTGGTGTCAAAATTGTCCTCGTCCTCAGCTCACCTCCTATGAGGTCCCTGTCTCCTGGTGGGTCAGGGACTGGCTTCCTCAGGTCTTCCTTGAGAGAAGTTGACTGTTGTAGAGAAGACTGATTGACTCTATTTTATGAGTCAAGTTGAAGAATACATTAAAGACGGTTCTTTTCTCATTTCTCCTGAGCCATTATTCCAAAATGGTGTCTTCCAGCAACATGGGAAGACACCTGCAAGTGTGTGTAAATGCTCAGAAGGAACTTTGGAAGAAGAGTCACCCAACTGCTGATCAGGATGCCTTGGGAGACAGGCTTCCAATGCTGATTCTGCACACTTCAGTGTTTTTTAAATTTTTAATTGCAACATGAATTTATTTATTACCTGCAAATGTTAAGCAATTTTAAAAAATACTGGGAGTGTAGGCTGGGTGCAGTATCTCACACCTATAATCCCAGCACTTTGCGAAGCTGAAGTGGGTGGATCACCTGAGGTCAGGAGTTCGAGACCAGTCTGGCCAACATGGTGAACCCCCATCTCTACTAAAAATACAAAAATAAGATGGGCATGGTGGCGAGTGCCTGTAATCCCAGTGACTCAGGAGACTGAGGCACAAGAATGCTTTGAACTCAGGAGGTGGAGGTTGCAGTGAGCCGAGATCACGCCACTGCACTGCAGCCTGGGCGACAGAGCGAGACTCCATCTCAAGAAAAAAGAAAAATACGGGCAGTGTGTATTATTGTAAAATTATTTACAATATGAGATCACTTCCCTTCCCACACTGGGAGGAGTATAAAACTCGGCAATGGAAGAGCAAGCTGAATCTCCGTTTCCAGCGTGGCATCACTTTTGCACTGGGACTCATAGTATAAGGACTGACGCTTTCTCTGGTGTGCTTAGCTTATTTCAGGCATTCATTTCCCTTGGGCTCTCGGCTGGCTCTTCCCCTCCCAAATCCACCTCTCTAGAGTGGCCGTTCCCAGCCCCTCCGCCTCCCACCCTGTGCTCATTCCGCTGGAGCCCCCCATGACCCATTTACCATTTGCTGCCTGGTTCCCCACCAGAATGAAGCTCTGCACAGGTGGGGACCTCATCCCAGTGTCTGCAGGTCAGGGGGCCACTCACAACTTTTTATTGCAGAACAGATGTTTTTTGAGTCCATGCTTTGTACAAGCCCCTTTGCTGGGAGATGTACGAGATAAATCAGACGGGAGAGAGCGGGTGCATAATGACTTTTTATTCACATAGCATGAAAGTCACCCTTTTAGAGTGTGTAGTGCAGTGGCACTTAGTACATTCATGAAGTTGTGTAACGACCATCACAACCTCATTCCAGAACATTTTCATCACCCCAAAAAGAAACCTCACACTCCTTAACAGTCATGCCCCAGCCCTCCCTGCCTCAGCCCTGACAGCCACTAAGCTAGTTTCCGTCTCTGTGGATTTACCTATTCTGGATATGTCATATAAATGGAATCATAGAACTTGTGGCCTTTTGTGACTGTCTCCTTTCGCTTAGCATCGTGTTTTCAGGATTCATCCGTGTCGTAGTGTGTGAGTGCTTCCTTCCTTTTCATAGCTGAACGGGTTTCCATTGTACGGATGCCACGGTTTGTTCAGCCAGTCATCAGTTGATGGACATGTTTATCTTTTTCTCTCTTTGGATACTATGAATAATGCTGCTATGGACATTTGTATACACATTTTTATATGGACATCTGTTTTCTTTTACTTTTTATTTTATTTTTTATTTTTTGAGATGGAGTTTTGCTCTGTCGCCCAGGGTGGAGTGCCGTGGTGTGACCTCGGCACACTGCAACCTCTGCCTCCCAGGTTCAAGCGATTCTCCTGCCTCAGCCTCCTGAGTAGCTGGGATTACAGGCACATGCCACCACTCCCGGCTAATTTTTAGATTTTTTGTAGAGATGGGGTTTCACCATGTTGGCCAGGCTGCTCCTGAACTCCTGGCCACAGGTGATCCACCTGCCTTGGGCTACCGAAGTGCTGGGATTACAGGTGTGAGCCACCAAGCCCGGCCCTATTTTCTATTATCTAGGATATATACCCATGAGTGGAATTTCTTGGTCACATGTTAACAGTATGTTTAATTTTTGAGGACCTACCATCCTGTTTTCCACAATTGGCCGCTCTATTTTATATTCCCATCAGCATGGAATGAGCGTTCCCGCTTCTCTAGGACCTCCTCACCAGCACTTGTGATCCCTTTTTTTTTATTATAGCCATCCCAGTGGGTGTGAAGTGGTATCTTACTGTGGTTTTGACTTGCATTTCTTTTTGTTTGTTTGTCTTGAGACAGAGTCTTGCTCTGTTGCCCAGGCTGGAGTGCAGTGGTGCGATCTTGGCTCATTGCAACCTCCAACTCCTAGGTTCGAGGGATTCTCCTGCCTCAGCCTCTGGAGTAGCTGGGATTACAGGCACCCGCCATCACGCCGGGCTAATTTTTGTATGTTTAGTAGAGACAAGGTTTCACCATGTTGGCCAGGCTGGTCTTGAATTCCTGACCTCAGGTGATCTGCCTGCCTTGGCCTCCCGATGTGCTGGGATTACATGTGTGAGCCACGGCGCCTGGCCTCAATTTGCACTTCTTCAGGGAATAATGATTTGGATAATTTTTCAAGTGCTTATTGGCCATTTATATCTTCACTGGAGATATATCTATTTAAATTCTTTGCCCATTTTTAAATTAAGTCATTTGTCTTTTTATTCCTACATCTTAAGTGTTTTTAAAAAATATTTGGGTACTAGTCCCTTGTCAGATACATGATTTGTAGCTATTTTCCTCCCATTGTATGAGTTGTATTTCACTCTCTTGATAGTGTTCTTTGAGTTTTAAACATTTATGAAGTCAGATGTATCTGTTTTTCTCTCTGGTTGATTGTCCTGTTGATGTCATATCAAAGTGTCTATGTTTTCTTCTAAGAGATTGATAGTTGTAGCTCCTGCACTAGTCGTGATTCCTATTGCAGGTGGAGGCGATGGTCGGACTCCATTCTCTGCATGTGGCTCTCCAGTTGTCTCCATGCTACTTTCTGAAAGGACCATTCTTTTACCCGGCTGGGCACAGTGGTGCATGGCTGTAATCTCAGCACGCCTGTAATCCCTTTGGGAGGCTGAAGCAGACAGATCACTTGAGCTCAGGAGTTCAAGACCAGCCTGGCCAACACAGTGAAACCCTGTCTCTACCCAAAAAATACAAAAATTAGCTGGGTGTAGGGGCGCACTCCTGTAGTCCCAGCTACTCAGATGGTTGAGGCATGAGAATCCCTTGAATTCAGGAGGCGGAGGTTGCAGTGAGCTGAGATCTCGCCACTGCACTCTAGCCTGAGTGAGAGTGAGACCCTGTCTCAAGAAAAAAAAAAAAAAGATTATTCTTTTATCAGTTGAATTGCTTTAGCAAACTCGTTGGAAACAATTTACCATAGATACGTGGGTTTATTTCTGGACTCAATTGTTTTGGTTGTTTTGAAAAATGCAAAAATAAATTAATAAAACAATTCTCTTTACAATACACACACACAAGACTTGTGCACTTAAGACTATAAAAGCCAAAGCAAATTAAAGACCTAAATAATTAGAAAGACATCCCATGTTCATGGATTAGAAGTCTTAATATTGTTACCATGGCAATACTCTCCAAATTGATATGCAGATTCAACTCAACACAATTCTTATCAAAATCTCAGCTGCTTTTTTTTTTTTGCAGGTATCGACAAGTCAATCCTAAATTTATATGGAAATACAGGAGATCCAATATAGCCAAAACAATATTGAAAAATTAGGACTCACACTTCCTAATTTCAAAACTTACTACAAAGCTGCAGTAATCAATATGGCATGATACTGGCATAAGGATAGACATATTGATCAATGGAATAGAATTGAGAGTCCTGAAATAAATCCACATATCTATGGTCAATTGTTTCCAACAAGCTTGCTAAAACAATTCAACTGATAAAAGAATATTTCTTTTTATTTTTTTTGAGACAGGGTCTCACTCTGTCACTCAGGCTAAAATGCAGTGGCAAGATCTTGGCTCACCACAACTTCCGCCTCCCTGAATTTAAGGGAGGCTAAGGCAGAAGAATTGCTTGAATATCAGTGAGCTGCCAGTATCACACCACTGCACTCCAGCCTGGGCGACAGAGTGAGGCTCACCCTCAAAAAAAAATTAGTACCAAAAATTACCTTATTATTTCTGATTATCAGTAGAAATGTATTTAATACCACTGAACTGTACATTTAAAATGATTGAGATGGTACATTTGTTGATAGATATATTTTGACACAATAGAATAATTGGGAAAAGGGAAAAAGTGGCATCTGCTTTGCATCACTCTAGATTCATTTGCCTTTTCTTTCTTTTTTTTTGTTTTTGAGACAGAGTTTCACTGTTCTTACCAAGGCTGGAGTGCAATGGCAGGATCTCGGCTCTCCACAACCCCCACCTCCTGGGTTCAGGCAATTCTCCTGCCTCAGCCTCCCAAGTAGCTGGGACTACAGGAGTGCACCACCGTGCCCAGCTAATTTTTGTATTTTTAGTAGAGACAGGGTTTCACCTTGTTGACCAGGATGGCCTTGATCTCTTGACCTCGTAATCCACCCTCCTTGGCCTTCATTTGCCTTTTCTAGAATTTTATGGACATGGGATCACACAGCATGTGCTCGGTTCATTTGCCTTTTCTAGAATTTTATGGAAATGGGATCACACAGCATGTGCTCGGTTCATTTGCCTTTTCTAGAATTTTATGGAAATGGGATCAGACAGCATGTGCTTGGTTCATTTGCCTTTTCCAGAATTTTGTGGAAATGGGATCACACAGCCTGTGCTGGGTTTTTGTCCTGCTTCTTTCAGTAGGTGTAATTATATTGCCATGCATTCATGTTGCTGTGTGTTATTGCTAAGTAGAATGGCATGGTATGTACAGACCACAATTCATTACTACACTGCGTTGATAACCACTGGGTTGTTTTCAGTTCTTAGCTATTTTATTTCATTATTTTTAATTTTTTTTTTGAGGCGGAGTTTTGCTCTTCTTGCCCAGGCTGGAGTGCAGTGGCGTGATCTCAGCTTACTGCGACCTCTGACTCCAGGGTTCCAGTGATTCTCCTGCCTCAGCCTCCCAAGTAGCTGGGACTACAGGTATGCGCCACCATGCCCAGTTAATGTTTTGTATTTTTGATAGATACAGGGTCTCACCATGTTGGTCAAGCTGGTTTCAAACTCCTGACCTCAGGTAATCCACCTGCCTCACCCTCCCAAAGTGCTGGGATTGTAGGTGTGAGGGATTAGATGCGTAGTGGATCACATCATGTACCTTTAGAGTGCATTGAGGTTTCTATTTGCATTTCTCTAATAATGAATGATGTTGAGCACCTTTTCATGTGCTTATTGACCGTCTGAATATCCTCTTTGGTGAAATGTTTTTTCAAATCTTTTGCCTAAATAGGGGTGTATCTGACTTTTATGAGACACTGCCACCATGCCTGGCCAGTTCTTAGCTATTTTAGATAAAGTTGTTACAAACATTTATGGATAAGACTTTGCATGTGTTTTTATTTCTCTCGGTAAATACTTGGGAATGGAATAACTGGAAATAGGCATGTGTTTAATTTTTAAGAAATTGCCGAACTTTTTCCTAAAGTGGTTGTGCCATGTTGCATCTCACCAGCAGTTCATGAGAGTTCATTAGCTCCTCTGCGTCCTCAGCTACACTTGGTATGATCAGTCTTGTCCGCCATAACCATTCTAACAGGTGAGCAGGAGTCTCTCATTGTGGTTTTAATTCGCATTTCCTTGATTACTGGGGAGGCTGAGTATCTTCTGCTGTAGGCCTTTGTGTCTGGCTTCTTTCACTTAACGCAATACATCTGAGATGCATCCCCATCGCCACGCACATCAGCGGTTTGCTCCTTTTTATTGCTGAAGTGTCTGTGTCGCCTTGTTCACATGTACCATTGCTTGTTTGGCCATTCACCAGTTGAAAGACATTCGTGTTGTTTCTTGTTTCTTGGGACGATGCATAAAACTGCTGTAAACATTCACACACATATTTCATGTGAACATTTTCCATGTATTTTGGGTCAGCACCTGGGGGGGATTGCTGAGTCATTTGGTAGGGGGTATATTTGACTTTATGAGACACTGCCAATTTTCCAGAGTGGCTCTATCATTTGACTTCCCGCCATGACGTAAGATAATTCCGTTGCTTGCCTCCTGGCCAGCACCACAGCGTCAGCTTCATTCCTTTGGGTTTTGTTGTTTGTTTTTTGAGACAGAGTCTCACTCTGTCGCTCAGGCTGGAGTGCAGTGGCATGATCTCGGCTCACTGCAGCCTTATCTCCGGGGTTCAATCAATTCTCCTGCCTCAGCCTCCCGAGTAGCTGGGATTACAGGGAGAGGTGCACCACCACACCTGGATAGTTTTTTTGTATTTTTAGTAGAAACGAGATTTCAGCATGTTTCCCAGGCTGGTCTTGAACCCCTGAGCTTAGGTGACCCTCCCACCTAAGCTTCCCAAAGTGCTGTGATTACAAGCTTTAGCTGCCACATACGGCCTCATTCATTTGTTTTTTAGTCATTCCAATAGATGTGTACTGGATCACATCATGTTCCCTTAGATTGCATTGAGGTTTCCATTTGCATTTCTCTAATAATGAATGATGTTAGCACCTTTTCATGTGCTTAGTGGCCATCTAAATATCCTCATTGGTGAAATGTCTTTTCAAATCTTTTGCCCATTTTTGGATTGTGTTCTTTTTGAGACGGAATCTAGCTCTGTCACCCAGGCTGGAGTGCAGTGGTGCCATCTTGGCTCACTGCAACCTCTGCCTCCGGGTTCAAGCAATTCTCCTGCCTCAGCCTCCCAAGTAGCTGGGACTACAGGCACATGCCACCATGCTGGACTAATTTTTATATTTTTAATAGAGATGGGGTTTCACCATGTTAGCCAGAATGGTCTCAATCTCCTGAAGTCACAATCCACCCACCTCCACCTCCCAGAGTGCTGGGATTACAGGTGTGAGCCACCACACCTAGCGTGTTGTTTTCTTATTACTAAGTTTTGAGGACCTTTTCTGTATTCTGTATAGAATGATGATTTAAAGCATTTAACTGATTTATATGATAAACCCTTTATCATATAAGCATCTGGCAAATGTCTTTTTCCCAGTCTATGGCTTATCTTTTTATTTTCTTAACAATATCTCTTAAAGAATAGAAGGTTTTCATTTTAATGAAGATGAAATTATCCTTTTTTTAAAGTGATGGTCATACATTGGTGTCCAGTCTAAGAAAACTCTAACAACGCTATTGCATTTTAAGAGTTTCTTATACATACTCTGGGTATGAGTTTTTTGTTGACTATTTGTTTTGTGAATATTTTCTCCCAGTCTGTTACTTTCATTTTTGTTTCCTTTAATGGAGTATTTTGATGAAAAAAAAGGTCTTTAATTTTCCAGTTTATTATTTTACAGTTGGTGTTTTTTTGTGTTCTAAGAAACCTGGGCCTATTCCAAGATTACAAAGATTTCTCTCATGCATTCTTCTGGAAGTTTCGTAGTTTAGGTTTCACTTCTAGGTCCATGATCTGTTTTGAGTTAATTTGGGGCTATGATGGGAGGAAAGAGTTGATGTTAATTTTTTTCATGCAGATATCCAGTTGATCCAGTATCATTTGTTGAAAAGCCATCCTTTCTCTGCTGAACTGTCTTTTCACTTTTGTAAATAATCAATATTTTTGGACTCTGTTATGTTGCAGTGATTATTTGCCTATTTCACCATTGTAATCTTTTCACCAGCACCAAACTCTCGTGATGATAGCTTTGTAGGTCTCAAAATCCGATGAATCCTCCAACTTTGTTCTTTTTTATAGTTGCTCTGGTTACACTAGCTCAAAATTTAGGGTCAGCTTATCAATTATAAGTAAAACTTCCTGTTGGAATTTTGATTGGGCTTGTGTCGAATCTGTAGATCAGTTTGGCAAGACTGTCATCCTAACCATGTTGATTTTATTCCATGGACATGGTATATCTCTCCATTTCTTCAGGTCTTATTTGATTTATCTCGGCAATTTTTGTGTTTCTCAGTGTGAAGTTCTTGAAAGTCTTTTGTTAGCTTATTCCTAAGTGTTTTATGTGGGGATTTTTTAAACTACTATAAATGTAATGTTTTATTTATTTCATGTTCCAGTTGTACGCTGCTAGTGTTTAAGGATGCAATTAATTTTTCTCTATTAACCTTTTATCCTACAGTTTTATGAAATTCAGTTATTAGTTCTAAAAGTTGTTTTATAAATTCCATGAGATTTTTCGTGTGAACAGTTGTATCAGCTGAAAATAGGAGCAGTTTTATTCCTTCTTTTCCTGTCTTGATGTCTTTTATTTCCTTTTCTTACCTGATGCAGAGGCCACAGACTCTGTGAGAACATGGACCAGAAGTGGTGGAAGCTGCATCCTTATCTCATTGCTGCTCTTGGGGGAAAGCAATCCCATTTTTGCCACTAGGTGTGATGCTCATGGTGGAATATTTGGGGGTCCCTTTATGGGTTTGAGGAGGTTCTCTTCCATTCATAGTTTGTGGACAGTTTTGTCATAAATGAGCATTGGATTTCTGTCAAGTGCTTTTCTGCATCTGTGCCTGTTTGCCTTTTTTGTGGGCACCTCCAGCTATTTCCTTAGGATTCATTCCTAGAAATGAAAGTGAAAAGTCAAAATGGGTAAGCACTTTTAAGCCTTTGGCATCCTGTTTCCAAATTGCCATTTGGAAATATTTGGTCAGGGCTGGGCGCAGTGGCTCTCGCCTGTAATCCCAGCACTGCGGAAGGCTGAGGTGGGCGGATCATGAGGTCAGGAGTTCGAGATCAGCCTGGGCCAACATGGTGAAACCCCATCTCTTCTAAAAATACAAAAATTAGCCATGCATGGTGGTGGGCACCTGCAATCCCAGCTACTCGGGAGGCTGAGGCTGGAGAATCACTTGAACCTGGAAGGTGGAGGTTGCCGTGGGCCAAGTTCGTGCCATTGCACTCCAATCTGGGCAACGAGAGCAAAAAACTCTGTCTCAAAAAAATAAAGAAATATTTGGTCAATTTATTTTCTTCCTCCCCCTGAGCCAAACCAGAGTGTCAGTTTCCCCAAATCCTTTACTACACTAGATTTTATAATTTGTTAATTGATGCCAATTTCATATACCACCCCCTCCCCATGCTATCTTGTTTCCACTTCCATTTATTTCATTACCCTGGGCCTGGAAATTGTATTGGTTATTTGTATTTATTGTCTACTAAATGTTTTCATTTCCTTTTGCCAGTTTTCTGTTGGACATTGATTTGTTTTCTTTTTAATTTACGTGCTTTTTTACACATTGAAGATGTTCATCTTTCATATATATATATACATCCCAGTTTCTTTGGCTATTCATTGTTTTGTTGTGTTTTTTTTTTAATAGATTTTAATTTTTAGAGCTGTTTTACGTTCACAGCAAAACTGAGTGAAGGGTACAGAGAATTCTCTCTTCCACCCTCTCCCCATACGCACACTCACAGCCTCCCCCACTAGAGTAGTTACAACTCAGGAACCTACACGTCATTATCACCCATAGTTTCTATCGGCATTCACCCTCGGTCTTGTACATGCTATGGGTCTGGACAAATGTATAATGACAGGAGTCACCGTGACCACTCTGGCGTCATGCCAGTGTGTCACTGCCCTAGAAGTTCTCTGCGCTTCACCATCCTCCCTCCCCGCCAGCTCCTGGAAACCACTGATCTTGTCACTGTCTCCGTGGTTTTGTATTTTCCAGAGTGCCTTGGAGTTGGAATTCCACAGGGTGCAGCTTTCACACTGGGTCCCTTCCCTTAGCAAACCTCTTCTAAGATGCAGTGACGCTCCCTCGTGTTGCCTCACAGCTTGACAGCTCATTTCTTTCTAACGATGAATAATATATTCCCTTGTCTAGCTGCATCACAGTTATTTTTATTTTATTTTTTTTTGAGACGGAGTCTTGCTCTTGTTGCCCAGGCTGGAGTGCAGTGGTGCCATCTTGGCTCATTGCAATCTCTGCCTCCCCCAGGTTCAAGCGATTCTCCTGCCTCAGCCTCCTGAGTAGCTGAGATTACAGGCATATTCTACAACACCTGGCTAATTTTTGTATTTTTAGTTGAGACGGGGTTTCACCACATTGGCCAGGCTGGTCTCAACTCCTGACCTAGTGATCTGCCCACCTCGGCCTCCCAAAGTGCTGGGATGATAGGTGTGAGCCACCGTGTCTGGCTGCACCACTGTCATTTAAACTTATGAGTACATTCACTACCAAAGGACATCTTGGTGGCTTACAAGTTTTGGCAGTTATGGGGGACCACCAGAGGGTGGCATTCTTTCCGGCCTCGTCTCCCATCCTCAGCAGCACACAACACACCCTGCTCACTCTTCCAATATCCTCCAATACCTGCACGTCCCTCCCGGCACACTGTGTCCTGCTCAGTCTAAAGGGCAGACCAAGGTCTCCAGAAACCAGACATAACACAGAGACTCGCTTTTGTAGCCACGGGTGGAAGGCCCCATCCCCACTGCTGTGGCCAGGGAAGGCTGGTCAGTTGGAGGGCCAGAGCCAATTTCTAACCAGGCAAGAGTCCCGGACACCGGGGCCCCCACATGCCTCCCCCAGCAATGTGCCTCCAGGCAGAAGTTGTCTTAAACCCTCTCACAACCCCTTAGGGGCAAATTATTTGCATTAATTAATTGATAGATTCATGAATTCAAGACACTGGCTTGGGACCTACAGCTGGGTTCCCATCGACTTTTTGTTCAGCCAACTCGAAAGGCTCAGGGCAAAGAAAAGAGGAAGGTTAGCGGTCTGGGTATTTTAAATAGTGGTCAGATCTGGTCCTGGTGTCCCAACCTTGAGAACCACCGCTCAATATGTTTGAAGGTTGCTTCCTCCCCGTCAAGCTTTTCCTGAGAGCCCGAGTATCCTGCATGTGTCCATGTGTCAATGATCTATTGCTGTGAAATAAACCACCCCCAGATTTAGCAACTTAAAGCAACTGCCAGGCCGGGCGTGGTAGCTCACGCGGGTAATCCCAGCACTTTGGGAGGCCAAGGCGGATGGATCGCTTGAGCTCAACAGTTCGAGACCAGCCTGGGCAACATGGCAAAACCCTGTCTCTATAAAAAATACAAAAATCAGTCAGGTGTGGTGGTGAGTGCCTGTAGTCCCAGCAACTTGGGAGGCTGAGGCTGGAGCGTCACTTGAGCCCAGGAGGTTGAGGCTGCAGTGAGTCGTGTTTGCACCACCATACTTCAGCGAGGTGGATACAGGTCTTTTTTAAAACAAAAAACCAAACCAAAACAATAGCAACAACAGCAAAAACACTCACAGGCCTTCGGGTTGGGCTGGGCTTGGACAGGCTGTTCTGCTGTGCTCCCTGGGGTTCACTCAGGTTGCTTTAGCCAGCGGGAGGCGTGGGTGGGTGGAGGTGCGGGTGGGTGGAGGTGCGGGTGGGTGGAGGGTCTGGAATGGCTCCATTGACAGGTGTCGGGGCTCTGGCATTGACTGCCAGTTTTGTGTCTCTTTCGTGAGCTCTCATCTGTCTGTCTCACCTACATGGTCCCAAGAGGGAGAGTGAGGGGCCACCCAGGCCTCAGAGCTCACCTGACACCGTGTTTGCCACATTCTATTGGTCAAAGCAAGGACCCCCAGATTCAGGTGTGGAGATTCAGGTGTGGAGAGACAGGCGCTACCCTTGATAACATGAGCTGTGAAGAATTGAGGACATTGAAACCTAGTCTCCGTGGCTGACACGGCATAGTTTACTGTGTGGAGAGAGAACCATTCTGTTTGCAGTGACACTGCTGGTTTCACATTTTGGTGATCCTCAGTAAATGATAGAAATGAAGAACTGCCACATCTCCTAAAGTTGAACATCTTCTGGTTTTATGTAAGAGACATTTTTAACTTAATAGCATCTTGGGAGTTACTGCCTGAAAAACCCATCCTTTTAGTGCTAATGCATCACATAATTTTATGAACAAGCCAAATTATTTGCAGCATATATGAATATTCTTAAAACCAAATTGCTTTACGTGCGTAGAAAGATAAGCAAAAATAAAACACTATGCATATTTCATTTTCCCTGTCGTTTATTTTCTTTAAGAATTTGTTGTCTATGACTTCAGCATTCCCAGACACATTACATTTCCACTTCAGGCATGAGCATTCAATGGCTGTGTGTTCTGCACCAAGCCAGGGCCGGGAGCTGAGGATGAAGAGACACGACGCAACCCCCAACCCACAGCGGCCGGCCTTGAGGGGCACCTCATCCTCCATGACCACACAGGGTGGTGCTACCAGACGTACCTCAGTCAAAGCAAACTGAGGCATCCATCACCTTTGCCCTAGTTTGAGCTTATGGAACCCCAGCTGTAGGTCCCAAGCACGGTGTCTTGAATTCATGAATCAATCAATCAATTAATGCAAATAATTTGCTCCTAAGGGGTTGTGAGAGGGTTTAAGCCAACATCTGCCTGCAGGCATGTTACTGGGGAGGCCTGGTTTGGAACTGGCTCTGACCCTCCAAAGGACCAGCAGTCTCTGGCCACAGCAGCAGGGCGGGGCCTTCCACCTGTGACTGCCAACGCGAGTCTCTGTGTTGTGTCTGGTTTCTGGAGACCTTGGCCTGCCCTGTGGGGTGGACAGGACCCAGTGTGCTGGGAGGGACGTGCAGTTTTGGGGGATTCTGCTGCTGGGTGTGGTAAGAAGGCTCGGGGAGGAGGCTGGAAAGGATGCCACCCTCTGTTGTCCCCACTTGGTGGGTGGGGCTGGGGGGCAGCACTCAGGGCAGCGGCTCTCCAGCCACAGCAGCCCCACAGTTCAACGAGCAGATTATGAAAGGCGGCATCCATGGGTGCGGTGGGGCTGGCCTCAGACCCGAGACCTGCCCTGTGTTTTGAGCAATGATTCCAAAGCGTGACTCCCGCAGGGTCCACTTGGGAAGACGTCGGGAGCCCTGGGCCTTCTGGGTCTGTCCATGGTGCAGCCACAGCAGTTCGGGTGATAGACCCATGTAACCATCTCTGATCTAGTTTTACCTGACTCGGTTTCCTCGAGAGCTCAGGGCCCCAGCAGTGGGAGGACCTGCTGTGCTGACTTCCTTAGGCAGGAGGGGGAGAAAGGCTGCCTACCACAGCACAGACCCAGTGCTGTTCCTGATGCAGCAGCAGGTTCTAGAAAGGCCAGTCTTTTCTCTCTGTGGAAGTTGCAAGTGGGGAGGGATTGTGCTGGAAGCCTCCAGAGGAGCTTTATACTTAGACCTGGTGCTCCCTGGAGGAGGAGGCGCCTGGACTGATCACCTCTGACACTATGTTCTGAGCTCAAACAGGAAGGCAGGAGCGGCGACTGCAGCCAGGTCTCTGTGGGAATGCTGCAGCTGGAGGCCAGTACCGAGTGTTGCCTTTACTCTGGTTTTATTTCAGCAGGCATCTGCTAGACATTACTATTAAATCTCAAGAGAGGGCCGGGCACAGTTGCTCACGCCTGTAATCCCAGCCCTTTGGGAGCACAGGGCAGGTGGATCACCTGAGTTCAGTTCAAGAGTACCCTGATCGACACGGTGAAACCCTGTCTCTACTAAAAAATACAAAAATTACCCAGGCGTGGTGGCAGACACCTGTAATCCCAGCTACTCGGGAGGTTGAAACAGGAGAATTGCTTGAACCCTGGAGGCAGAGGTTGCAGTGAGCCGAGATTGTGCCACTGCACTCCAGCCTGGGTGACAGAGTGAGACTCTGTCTCAAAAAAAATCTCAAGACACAGGATTTAACCTGTGGTGTGGCTGAATCTGTATAATAAAATATTTCACAATTTGGAATGTAACAAACTCATAAAACATAATAGAATAAATGGGGTCGTACTGTGAATTGCAGGCACAGAGGCTACACAACATGCTGGTGAGAACATGGGCCACAAAGCTTGGGTTCTAATCTCAGCTCCACCACTTGCCAGCTGTGTGACCTTGGGCAAGTTACTTAACCTCTCTGGGCCTCAGTTGCCTCTTCTTTACAATGGCGTAATACCACTATTCATTTCAGAGGATTTTTTGTGAAGATTATATGCAATAAAAGCACCTGAGAAGCATTAGCCCAGGTCCAGGCCCATAGTCAGTGTTTTAATAAGTGTTCATGATGTTATTAGCAACACTCACTGATAACCCAAATGTTTTCTTACCAAACAAACCGAACCATTACCCTCCAGGAACATGACGAGCCTGTGGAAACCATGGCAGAAGCCCCATGCTGTAGGCAAACCAAGCCTTGTTGATTTCCTCCCTTTATCCACATGGAAACGAAGGCTGAGAGAGGCTTGGTAGCTTGGCCAAGGTCATAAGCAAGGAACCCCAGTCAGTGTGACCTTGGCTGTCAGGACTATGATGACTTACTGCCTCTATTGAAGGGGAATGGAATTCGATCATGAAAATGGAATTGTGCAGTGGGGTTCATTCATTCATTCATTCATTCATTCATTCATTCACAGGTGTTTACTGGGCATATTCAGCTGTCCTTGTGTGTTTAAGCTTGGTGTGTAGGTTTAAATGGCTTCCCCCTGCCCCCCAACCCCCCCTTTGGGTGGTGTGGGCAGGGAAGCATGTGGCCATCATCACAGGACCAACTGTTTCACCAGCCCCCCGTCCAGCTCCGACACCAGCCTGCGCTTCCCGGACAGCAACGGCCTCCTGCAGACCCCGCGCTGGGACGAGCCACAGCGGGTATGCGCCCTGGAGCAGATCTGCGGCGTGTTCCGCGTGGACCTGGGCCACATGCGCTCCCTCCGCCTTTTCTTCAGGTAGGATGTGTCTCTGGGTGCCTCCTGGGACTTGGCCATGTGTGCTTTTCCCAGCAGCCTGGGCTTTGCAGTGGACGGCGTGGGGACACAGGGCCCTGGCTGGAGTCTTCACAGGTGTCTTTCTTCTTCCTGCACTGGTCTCGGAGGCAGTGGTTCCCCGCTGCGGCTCCCCGGCAGTTCTTAGGCAGGGCGAGCTACCAAACTCATTCCCCTGCCTTCTGAGTGACGTAGCTCGTGGTCGCTTCCAACTCTGGCTTGGGAGAAGAAACCAAACCAGGGCAGAGAGTAGCAGCTGCGGGCCACTCTGATCCTGGGGAGATGCTCTGGAGCTCCGCCACCCATGCGGGCCAGGCCGTGGCTTTGCGGACAGAGGCTCCCTTCCTTTTGTGACGGGTGGGCGATGCCACTTTTCCTGCCGTCCTCCCCACATCAGATCCTCTTCCTTGTAGTCAGGACCGCCCAGCCACAGACAGCTCCAACAAGAGGCACGGGCTTAGAAGAAGCCGGCGTGTCCAGAAGCTAGGGGGGTTCCTAAACCCAGAGCCACATTCCAGCCTTTCATCTAAGGGCAGCCGGGGTTGGGCTGACAGCACTGACGGATGTTTAGTGAGTTTCCCTGGAGGGTTCTCCCAGAGTTCCACCCACACACAACGGAGGAGTCTGTTCCCAGGAGATTCTCTTAGCACACGCCCCACCGGGCTCAAAACCGGATTCCAGGCACCCAGCATCCACCCCCCAGGTCTCCCAGACGGCAGGGACCATGTAGCAGGGCAGGTGGTCGTGGGGAGAGGGCCATTCTGGCAGGTCTCCAGAGAGGAGCCCCAGGGCCCCCCAGGAAGGAGCAGTTTCGCCATCTTCAGCAAAGCGGGTAATGGTCTGTGTTCGGGTCTAGTTCTGCCCCCGCCCACCAGCAGCTAGCTCCACTGGGACTCACTGTTTCCTGCTTCTGAGGTTGGTGACAGTGGCCTCTGATTATACTTGGAAATAAAAACCCCGTGTTTACATATTCATCGGGCTTCCCTCTCCCCTCTCCGATGGCCCTTCAGCGACGAGGCCTGCACCAGTGGCCAGCTGGTCGTCGCCAGCAGAGAGAGCCAGTACAAGGTCTTCCACTTCCACCACGGCGGCCTGGACAAGCTGTCTGACGTGTTCCAGCAGTGGAAATACTGCACGGAGATGCAGCTCAAAGACCAGGTAGCCCATCGCACGGCCCCAGCACGCCCTGAGGCTGACACTCCCCACCCCCGCCCCAGGGGCCCACCTCCAGCCTGGGTCCTGTGTCTGGGGTCCCCGGGCCCAGGGGTTTACGGGGTGTGACCCACGGTAGCTTTCGGCCATCAAAGCGGCAACTTGGGGCTTGAAACCTGTGCCCAGGGCTCTCTGTAAAGTCAGTGCTCTGCACTTGAAAATCATGTTTTGACAAGACTTCCTGCCATATTTTGCTCAATCTACGTACAAATGTAATAAGAGCTCTTTAATTATCTGTTTAAGGTACTGTATGTGCTTATTAGAAACGGGGCTGACTTTAAAATTCCCTTCCTTCCCACAGAGCCTCCTGCTGGCTTCCCTTATTACAGTAGCGTGGCTTTCTCTCCCCTGCATTGAACAACCTTTGATTTTTGAATTAAATGTCAGCTGCAGTTTTGCCCTGGATTCGTGACTGTGCGCGGAGACAATCTGACAGGCTGGCTCCCTGCTCGCAGAACAGCCATCCCTTTGTATGTGGCCAATCACATGTAATTCATTGCAGGCCCTCCCGGCAGAGGGAAGTTAGGCCCAACGAGGCATTAATTCCGTTTTTTGCGGCTGGCGCTGGAGAGAGTGGGGGGCGGTGGCACAGTGGGCCGGGGACAAGGGAGCCGCAGAGGGAAACCGATTTTAAGATGAAGGTATTTTCATTTTAATTGCGGCTAATTACGCGCGCCATTTAGGGGTTTGTATGCAGGGGACGGCCCTTGCCCTCCTTTCAGAAGAGAGAGAGGCTTTTCATCCTGGGAAAATCACTGCTGGCCTTGAGGCTGGCGGCTGAGATCCTGACCTTTGCCCAGTTTTCCTCCCATCCAGCAGGTCGCCCCCGAAAAGACCTGCATGCAGTTTTCCATCCGCCGCCCCAAGCTGCCGTCCTCCGAGACGCACCCGGAGGAGAGCATGTACAAGAGGCTGGATGTCTCTGCCTGGCTCAACCACCTGAACGAGCTGGGCCAGGTGGAGGAGGAGTACAAGCTGCGTAAGGTGAGGCCTGGGCCCGCCCGGCCGGCTCTATGGAGAGCCGGCCAGGAACCAGGCAGTGAAAAGGAAGGAGGGCCAGGGCCTGGCCGCCCGCCCGCACCCACGGGCCATCTCCTCGGGAGGGCCCCGTTTTCTTGTGTGAGGTTCTCTGTGAACACACCGATAAAGCAATCAAAGCCGCTGTGTTGAAAAAAAAAAGAACACCTCCCTCTCGGGTTTGGGGGGATACCTTGTCAGCCTGCATAGAAGGGTTTGCAGTGAAATGCAGCATTTCCAAAACCAGGGATTAGGCCACGACGTGAGAACGACAGGTTAATCTGAGCGCCACCCCAGGGGGGGCATTGACATTGAAATGAGCCGGGTTTGTGTCCTGTATGGGAATTGAAGGCCACCGCTTTCCCCTTGTAAACATGCAAATTGCAGAGATCTGAATCAAGGCGCACCAAAGCCACCAAAACACACATCTCTGGGGATTTGGGGGTTCTTTGAGCTGCCCTATTTTATCCCCTCCCCAACTTTTGCCGCTTCCTCTAGGCCATTTTCTTTGGCGGCATTGATGTGTCAATCCGGGGGGAGGTCTGGCCCTTCCTGCTGCGCTATTACAGCCACGAGTCCACGTCGGAGGAGCGGGAGGCGCTGCGGCTGCAGAAGCGGAAGGAGTACTCTGACATCCAGCGGAGGAGGTAACCACCTGGCCCGCCCTGCCGAGCCGCAGAGGAAAATGTCATTTGAAAAGGCAATTTGAGGTGCAATTCAGCATTGATAATATGTTTCGTGACCCATAGTTTCTTTCAGAAATGGGTCTCCCAGGAACGTGAGTGATAGGGTGGGCTAAGTGCAGTCATTAAACCGAGCACTCGGGCCTCGGAACTGCGGGCTCGTTAGCTCACATGTCAAGGTTTTAGAATTCTCCTTCAACAGACTTAACTAGGCGCTGACGTCCCACAGCTGAAGACTGGGGCTAGGAGCAGGGCCTCGTGGGGTGAAGGGCCCCGGAGGCGGGAGTGTCGTGTCCCACTTGGGGTCCACTCACCCAGGGCTGCGGTAAGCTCTCTCTCCAGGAGGTGAGCTCCTGGCCTGTGCTCAGCTTCCCTCCAGAGCGCTGGTTCGGGGCCAAGGCCTCATTATCCATTAGGCTGCAACCTTCTCTTCTCTCTGGGACACTGGAGCCTGTGAGGCTGAGTTAATACCAGGGAGAGCCTTGGATGCACGCCACCCATCCGTCGCGTCAGGGAGAGTCAGCAGCTGGCAGCAGCAGCCCAGCTCCCATCCAGGGAACAGGGTTGGGAGGGAAGGCGGCTTCCCAGAGTGTGTCCCCACGAGATGCCTCCAGGTGCCACCTGCTGACCCTGGCCGGGTGCTCTGCTCCACACAGGCTCTCCATGACCCCTGAGGAGCACAGAGCATTCTGGCGCAACGTGCAGTTCACCGTGGACAAAGACGTGGTCCGGACTGATCGGAGCAACCAGTTCTTCCGAGGGGACGACAATCCCAATGTGGAGAGCATGAGGTACTCCTCCCAGCCAGCCCGTTCCCCATCTGCAAGTCTGCAAGCCTCTCCCAACCCCTCCGGGAAGTGGATGAGCCCCCAGTGACTTTCTACAGGGGCTCTCTTTCCAAGTTCAGACATCAAAGCCTCAGAAGTGAAGGACACACTACTCATGAGCTACTCGAGTCGGCATCTCAGAGCCACGGCATCCCAGGGAAACCAGTGGGGCCCACAGAGACCCCCATCCCCTGGGCACCACCAAGCCTGTCCTTGCTTGGCTCATACCAACCATGGACCAGCTTCCCCATGCACCCCCTCCACCTCCCCGTGGGTGGTCCTGCAGTCATACAGGCACACAGAGCCAGAGGCTGGCATCTGTGACATTCTGCTGCAGCCTAGCAAATAATTGCACAAAATTAACAGCCAACAGAAATGTCCCTGCCAGCCCACCCCTTGCCACAGGCAGTCCATCCTTCTGTAAATCAGACCCGTGTTCCCCCTTACTCCTGCTCTCAGGTTCTGGGCCTAGGCTTAGCAGGCACTGCTTTTTTTTCTGAGACGGAGTCTTGCTCTGTCACCTAGACTGGAGTACAGTGGTATGAACTCAGCTCACTGCAACCTCCACCTCCTGGGTTCAACCTGAGTCTCCTGCTTCAGCCTCCCAAGTAGCTGGGATTACAGGTGTGCACCCCACCATGCCCAGCTAATTTTTGTATTTTTAGTAGAGACGGGGTTTCACCATGTTGCCCAGGCTAGTCTTGAACTCCTGACCTCAGGTGATCTGCCCACCTCGGCTTCTCAAAGTGCTGGGATTATAGGCATGAGCCACCTCACCTGGCCAGGCCATTACCTTTACAAAGCAAGAGTCTATGTGTCCAGAACCTCAGCTTGGGTTCTAAGATGGTGGCAGAGCTGCCTTCCACCGAGATGAAGGCAGGCGGGGCAGGCAGGGTCCATGGCCCAGGGTTCTGTGGGGTGGGCAGTGTGCCACGGTGAGGGTCATCCCCAGCCTCTGCTGTCTCGGCCACCTCCCAGGAGGATCCTGCTGAACTATGCTGTCTACAACCCAGCCGTCGGCTACTCCCAGGGCATGTCGGACCTGGTGGCGCCCATCTTGGCCGAGGTCCTGGACGAATCGGACACCTTCTGGTGCTTTGTGGGTTTGATGCAGAACACGATCTTTGTCAGCTCCCCTCGGGACGAGGACATGGAGAAACAGTTGGTGAGGCTCAGAGGGATGGTTGCATCCAAGGGATCGAGGGCCCAGGCTGCCTCTCCCCTTGTAGCCAGGGTTGCCGTGGTGACATGTGGCTTGGCTGCTGTGGGTCAGTGGGCAGCGGAAAAGCCAGGATAGGATTTGCCATGGGATATGGGTGGCTTTGCCCTTATCTCTGGGGATGCCCCCCAACTCCCTGCAGGTCCAGAGGCCACGTGGTGTGGGCGGCTCTTGTGGCCTCCCCCCACCCCCTACACGTGACAGCCTGGCCCAAACTCCCTGGCTGGGAAAGAAGGAGAGGCCCCATCACACCCAGTCCTCCCTGCGCCTTATAAAATGCTCCCTGCAGGGGTCAACACAGCCAGGGCTTCTGAGTGGGGATAGGAAGAGGAGGGGCTCCTGATGTCCCCGTGGGGCCCGCGGGGTCAGTCCTCACATCCCACTCCTTCCCTGGGGTGCCCAGCTGACACCTCTCCCGTCAAGGCCTCCTCAAAAGGATCAGCCCTATGTAGACCAGGAAGCTCTGAATGTTGGCGGTGTGGCTGAGCCCAGCCGGATGAGGCAGGGCCTGAGGGCCACTGTGCAGTGCAGGGACGGAGCCAGGGGCACCCACTCAGTGTTCCCCACTCAGTGTTCTCAGCACACATCGCCCGTGTCCACCAACTACCTGCTGGGCACAGGCAGCAGACACTCACCCTTCTGGCCGGGAGACACGGTCAGGAAGCCAGCATTGTGAGCAGAGGACACTGGGTGTCAGGAGCGCTGCAGGAGGCACCTGTGATAAGGACAGGAAGGCACTGGGGACAGCCAGGGTACATGGGGTCTGTCCCTGAGCATCACTAAGGCTGGGCTAAGTGGAGCAGTCCTGGTGGTGGCACTGGGTAACCCAGTCTTCCTGGACCAGACCCATCACAAGTAGTGAGGGTAGAGCTGATGGAGGGCCTCACAGGCCTGGGCCACAGGGTCCCCACCCTGCAGCCACAGAGTATGTCTCAGAACAGGGTCCCCACCCCCAGGCTACAGAGCCTGTCTCATAGAACGGAGGTCCCCACCCCAGGACACAGAGAGTGTCTGATAGAATGGGGTCCACCCCGTGGTCACAGAGCATTTCTAATAGAATGGGGTCCCCACCCCCAGGTTGAGGACTGGTGCTGGTTGGTGGCCTGTTAGGAACTGGGCCGCACAGCAGGAGGTGAGCGGTGGGCGGGCCAGAGTGCATTCCCTGGGCTCCTCCTTTATCAGAGCAGCAGCTGCATTAGATTCTCATAGAAGCTCGAACCCTAGCACCCTATTGTGAACTGCGCTGCTTATGAGACTCTAATGCCTGATGATGTGAAGTGGAACAGTTCCAGCCCAAAACCATTCCCACTACCTGGTCCATGGGAAACTGTCTTCCAGGAAACGGGTCGCCGGTACCACAAAGGGTGGGGACCGCTGCTATACACTAACTGTTAGGGGTGGCTGATGACAGGCTGGGAGAGCTGAAGCCAACAGAGAGGATTGGAAGGCAACGGATCCCAGGCAGGGTGGCGCAGGCACCTGCATGGGGTGGGAGTGGAGTGTCTGCAAGGTATCGTCCACATGGGGGGACTTGGCCCAGCTGCAGGCACAGGGCGGAGGGCAGCCACACAGCTCCAGCGCAGTCTCCCGTGGGAACAATGGGCCAGAGGTGTGGGAAGAGGCATGTGCCCCTGAACCCTGCCCCAGGATCCCCCCAGCTGTGATCTAACCCCCGCCCCCACTGGCTGCAGGCTGACCCTCACCGAGCCTCCTCACTCTGCATCACCCAGTGGGTGTAACATCAGTTGTCCACGTTGCCTGGGGAGGCAGTTACAGAGCCCAACACCGTTCGCCCCTGACGGCTCAAGGCAGCACATGGCTGGGTGACTCATTGACTGCTGGAGATTGATTTTCCAGAGGCATTGATGAAGTCAGTGTCTTGAGGCCAGGTGCTGCCAGAAATAGCCCCAATCTTGTCTCGTGTCACTGGGAGGTGACCTTAATGTCAGGAATTGAGCATCCTGGGGCTCAGACACATCCCCTTCCTGCCCTCCATCAGCTCTAAAAGATGATAGATCTTCCACATAGAAGATGAGCAGAGCCAAAGTGAGGGGTGATGGTTCCCTGGATGATCCACTCACCTTCAGGAGGGGTGGAGGTGGGAAACAGCTCCCAAGTGTCCACTGAGGCTGGGGAGCCTTACTGGCTGTGTAGTGGCTGCTCAGCCTCTGCCACGCTGGGGAACAATACTCATCCTGGGCCACACCACAGCCTCCGAACAGTCAGGTCTGGGAGGAACTGGCAGAGACAGGTGTGAGCCAATTCTCATGGTGGAATAAAGTAATGGGGACAGGCAGGTGCAGCAGGCAGAGGCCCCGGGTGTGCTTTTCCAGGTCGGGGAGGTCTGAGGAAGGGCCCCCCTGGGAGTGGGCCTCCTGGGCAGCAGGCCCGAAAGGGGCCGGGCTAACGGGTGCTGGCCTCGCCCTCAGCTGTACCTGCGGGAGCTGCTGCGGCTGACGCACCTGCGATTCTACCAGCACCTGGTCTCACTGGGCGAGGATGGCCTGCAGATGCTCTTCTGCCACCGATGGCTCCTGCTGTGCTTCAAGCGTGAGTTCCCTGAGGCCGAAGCGCTGCGGATCTGGGAGGCCTGCTGGGCCCACTACCAGGTGAGCCAGGGCAGGGGCCTGGGGCTGGGGAGGTTGGGACCATGGCCCCTGAGCCACTGTGGCCACCCTGCCCCCTGCCCCTCTGCCTCACTGCCCCCCACCCACAGCCACACATCAGCCCCCACGAGGCAACTGCCTTCCAGTCCCACGTGGCTGGCTCCAAACCTCGAAGGTCGCTTCCCCAGTCACTGAAATCGATGCAAATTGCCCACTGACTGCGCTCATTACCACTTTCTGGGGCTGAGCTCCCTCCTGTCACAACCGATCAGTGTGAGTGACACCGTCGGGGCCTGCGCAAGGCCACAGCAGCCCGGGACACTGGTGCCCACGAGCGGGGGCCAGCACTGCCCTGCCCCCTCAGGACTGGCCTGCCATGAGGGCTGGCTAACGTTACCCTCCTGTGCAGAGAACCAGTCTGAGACCCCACTTCCCCATTGGCCCCTCCAGAGGGCCCCCGTCAGCGACGCCACCTCCCACTCGCCATCCACGGTCACCAGCATCTTCTCAGTAAATTCCCCTTGGAGCACAGCACTGGCTCTGTCACATGGCCGTAATGCCCAAATTAGGGACAAGCTGGAGATGTCAAAAGATAAGCAAGTCTCTTTGAATCCATCAGCCTCTTAAAAAAAACTCACATCCGGGAGGGCTGGACCCTGTTGCAGGAGCGGGCTCCCTCCACCACGGCAGCTCCAGCAGCCTCGGTCAGAGAACCCTGAGATGGATGAGAACACCCATCTGCCCAAAGACATTTGCGTCAGCGCTCCCGTCCTCACTCACACCGCAGGGGCTGATGTCTGATAAAAGCGAGTCTGGAGCCACAGAGTGCCGGTGCCACGGCCGCCTTTGCATGCGTCGATCGGCTCGACCCTGGCCCGATCGGGTTTCCCTCTTGGCTTAGCCTGCTCTGCATGGATGTGCAGGACGGATGATCTGCTTTAATAAAGGGAACTGCGTCAGGATGGACCGAAAGGCTGCTTCCCCCCCACCCCCGCCCACCAAAAAAAAAAAAAATTGTATCTCCTTACACGTTTTTCCAGTGGCACATTTGCTGCCCTCATTCCTTTGCATTCAGGCAGTTAGGAGCCGGCTGGAGGCGTGGCCCAGTGGGTGGGCCCTGTCCCGGGCACCTTCTATGTCCGAGTGTGATGAGATCTAGTCGGAATTGCAGCAGGGGCCCGTGTGACATGCGCCTCATCTTTGTTGCCTGCCATTTTGTTGGAAGTCCACACAGCAAGTTTCTGTTGTTTTCAGACTATGGGCTGAACTTAGCCACAGTTGGTCCCGTCCCTTGATCAGTTTGGTGGTATTATGGGGTGGGGCTGGGCTGCTAAGGAGCCAGGAGTGAGCTCTGTGGAATGGGAAGGTTGTTGTCAGGTGAGGCCTTTAACTGCCCAGTGACCCATCTGCTGCCCATGTGTGGTGGGGCTGGACAGCCCACACCCCGCCTGTCCTGGGAACTGAAATCTGCCTGTGCTGGGCAGCCCGTGGAGAGCAGGCCCTCCCTCTCCCTCCCCACATTCCTCTCCCAGAGAAGCTGGACGTCCACCTTCCTGGAACTCCTCCACCGTGTCTCACCCCAGCCACAGTTCAAATTGTAGCGAAAGGAACCGTCGGAGCCAAAATAAGACCGTCAGGAGGAGTTCAGAGGAAGGAGTGGGACAGCCTGGTGCACGGTCCCTCCCGGAGCAGGCCGGGGCGTGGGAGTTGTCCACAGCCTCTGCCCTCATGGTGTGCTCTGCAGCCTGGACTGGGGACACCGTTCCGCTGGCTTGTGTGGTCAATGTCAAGAGACTAAACATGGACTTCCCGGTGCCCCCGTCCTTCCTGTGCCTCCGGAAACACGCATGCATCAAAGGCGGCGCGCCTCGAGGCATCCCGGCCAGAGAGCACACAGGATGCGTGGTCAGGACCCGGCTGGGCTTCCTGCTGCACATAGCGAGATGCTGGCAGGCCCCAGAGGTAGCCTAAAGGGAGGGCAGCGGAGTCCTCAAAGGGCGCGAGGACTCCTGAAGAGAGGCTTAAGGACAGTGGGGTCATTTCAGCCACCCCGTTGGGGAGCTGCTGTGCCTGCTGTTAGGATCTTCCCACTTTCTAGCCACAAACCTTTGAGTTGTCTCTGGGGCATGATTTGGGGGGGTGTGGCCTGGAGCCAGGAGGACAGGCTGACCCTTGGGTGGCTGCCAGAGGCACATTCCACAGCCCGCTGGAGTGAGTTCTGACCCAGCCTTCCCCACTCACCATTGCTCAAGACCATTACAAGTGAGGCCTCCCCACAAGCACAGGCCAGGCCTTCTGAGGAAGGATGCTCTTGGCTCCCGTCATGGAGATCACACTGCCACCCAGCAGAGCAGCAGCAGCCCCTGGGTGCTGAGCTCAGCATCGTCCCCTTTGGATATCGCAGCAGCCCAGGCATGTGGGTCCCAGGACAGACCCCACGTGCAGGAGGGGAAACTGAGGGCCAAAGAGGCGATGTAGCTTGCCCAGGGCCTCAAGGCCCCAGAGCTGGGCTCTGAGCCCAGACGTCTTGCTCTGAAGCCCTAGCTGGCACCTCAGCACTCAGTTTCCCCCGGAGGCAGGGCCTGGGGCTCGGTCAGACCCCGAGTCTGAACTCTCCCCGCCTCCACAGACAGACTACTTCCACCTTTTCATCTGCGTGGCCATCGTGGCCATCTATGGGGATGACGTCATTGAGCAGCAGCTGGCCACGGACCAGATGCTCCTGCACTTCGGAAACCTGGCCATGCACATGAACGGGGAGCTGGTGCTCAGGAAGGTGAGGCTGTCCCAGACCCCAGACGCCAGCCCTGCCCCCTCCCATAGTGCTGGGAGCTCCCTGCCAAGGCATCAGGGTCAGCACCTGGCTGTGTTGCCTCAGTTGTCCCCTCACTCTCCTGGGGTTCCAGCCCTGACACAGGAGCCTCCCTCGCTGGCTGAGGAGGGAAGAATTCCCGGGCTGATCCACCCTAGGGCACCTCACTTACAACCCAGAGCCAGGAACGCTGAGACTGGGCCCGGTGGGTGGGGTGGCCAGAATTGTGGGGTGGCTATTCTGGGGGCTTGGGTTCTGGTCCCCTCCCCCGCTTCCCAGACTCCTCCTGAAGACACTGCCCTTTGGCTCTGTGGTGGTCCTCAGGGCAGTGAGGTGGCATCCCAAGGTTGGTGGTATCCTCTGGCATAGCACGCAGATCCTGCAGGAACTGAGGGGCTGCTGGGGGACAGGGCGGGGGGGGGCAGAGCAAGATGGGGGGCAAAGAGTCAGAGAGGGGCCTGCCAAAGGGATGGGTGGGCTTGGCTGGACGAGGCCGGGCCCTGTGCTGCTGTGGTCCTGTTCACCCTCCCAATGAAGCCCGTCCAGGGGCCTTCCTCACCTTCACAGCCCATCACTGCAGCCCCCTAAGACCCAGAGCTGTGCCGGTGATGGGGGAGTCGCAGGCAGAGAGCCCAGGACTCAGTGAGTCCCCAGGTGCAGACCATTGCTGCTGTTGCTCCTTGCCAGCCACTCCCGTGGGGACCCTGGGCTGCCAGGCTATCCCCCGGCACCTCCTCACCTCCTATCCTCTCTCTGCAGGCGAGGAGTTTGCTGTACCAGTTCCGCCTCCTGCCCCGGATCCCCTGCAGCCTGCATGACCTATGTAAGCTGTGCGGGACCGGCATGTGGGACAGCGGCTGCATGCCTGCCGTGGAGTGCACCGGCCTACACCCCGGCTCGGAGAGCTGTCCCTACGGGGGCACAGTGGAGATGCCTTCTCCCAAGCCCCCGAGGGAAGGCAAGAAGGGCCCAAAGACGCCGCAGGACGGCTTCGGCTTCCGCAGATAGGTCGGGCCCCCAGCGTTGGACAGGGGTTGAGGGGACCTCCCTGGAGGCCCTGGGCATGGGAGGGGGTGGGGCTGGGCATGGAGGGGATAGGGGACGGTAGGAACCTAAGGAAAATGCTTTTGGGCAATGTGAGAGGAACCTTTTCGTATTAGCAACAAAATCAGGGTCCGGAAGTGACAGAAGTCAGACCTGCAGCCGCCTGGAGGGAAGCCAGCTCCCGGAATGCTGCGGTGGAACGTGCGGCCACTGTGCCTGAGGTGCAGGCTGGCCAGGCTCTCCTGCCGGCTGCCCTGGAGGATTTCAGCACGTCCAGGATTTGCTCCAGCCTCTCGGGCAGCCAGACAGCATTGCCAGGCAATGAGGAGAGCAGAGATGAGAGAAGGCGGCTTCGCTCACCCAGCAGCATCGAGGGCTGCAGAACAGAGCGGGGTCCCATCCAGGTCCAGGGACATCTCTGCAAGCCAGACACACTTCCTCATGAGACCTCATGCTGAGTGAGCCAGACACACTTCCCACAGCTTCCCCAGCCACAGCTGGGATGCCGATGGAAAGACATTTGCCATTTTAAAAAAACCAGCAGCCCAACTGATATGGGGACGGAGAGGTGGAAGAGCAGTCAGGTTTGAGGAGCTGGGGCATGTCATGTTTATCCACTTAAACATTTCGTCCTCCTGGTACATGAAGGGAACCACCCACCTGCCCGGGACCCTGAGCCTCAGGCTGTTGGAGAAGCATCCGAAGCCTTTTTCTTAAGTGGGGGTCTTCTATGTGACATGAGGTTCCTTGACACTGTTTAAGGTCACCTCCACCAAATAGAGCAGCCAGCTGGGGCTTGAGTGGGTCGCTCTGTGTGTCCCTGCGTGCATGCGTGTTTGTGTTGGAAGATCCTCTGAAGATCTGCTACAACCCAGGGCAGTATGTTAGCTGACCAACCGAGACAAGGACACCTGGAGATAGACTCTTCCACTTCCCTGCAGGGCCGGTAGTCTCTGCTGTGCACTCAGATATACACGTCAGCTTCTCAGGTGGTCGGGCGTGAGAGAGACCACAGTGAAGGAGCCAGCACTCTGGACTCTCTGCCTTCCCGACACACTCTCCCTCCGCCAAAAGACTGTCAGTTGCTCCTTCTGGAATTTAGAGATGGACAGACAAGGGCATGCAATCTCTGCTGTGAGAGCTTCCAGCCAGCTTAGACATGTTGAGCCGTTTGCACAGAAAGCTACTCCTCGAGCAAGGAGACCAAATGCCTCCTAAAATCCTCCACTGCGTCCTTCTAGGGAGAAACCCCTTGATGTGCTGAGACCCATCATGGGGACAGGGACAGGGGGCTTCCCACTTGAAGCTTTTCTCCCTGAAGGGTGGGCACTGCTGGACCATGCCACGTCAAAGCAGTGTTTCTCCACAGGAAAGAGGAGGACACCACTTACCGGCCGCCGCCGCCGCCGCCTCCTCCTCCTCCTCCTCCTCCTCCTCCTCCTCCTCCTCCTCCTCCTCCTCTTCTCATTTCTCCATGAGCCCAGGTCTGTCCAAGAGCCTTTTGGAGAGACTTTCCTGGAGCCCCATCAGTGCCCAGATCCTGGGGTACCGACCATTACTGTCTAGCAGTGGGGGTCCTGCGACAGGGCTGGGGTGGGCTTCTCATCCACTTTGCTTCTGGGAAGAGAGGGTTGCCTTTCTGGGCTGGCTCCTGGTCTGTTAGGGAGGTGGCTGGAGCTTCTGCCCCGACCCCCCAAGAAACCAGTTCTCTCCATTGCCACAGCAATGCTGTGCGGTGAATCCCGAAGCAGCCGGTGGCTTGCAGCAGTCAGCACAGACCTGGACCAGGAGTCAGCAGTCTGGGCGGGGCGGTTCTGCCGGTATAGGCTGGGTTTGCTTGTTTGGGGCCAGTGGGCTGCTAAGTCCCAGGAGATGCTCCTGGTGCAGAGGTCAGACCTGGCACTCCTCTGTGGTCTCTTTTATCCCCACTGCAGACCAGCCATGGTGGAGCCAAAGGCAGGGAAGGAGAGACGGCAAGTGCCTCTCCAAGCCTTGGCAGACAGCACACCTGCAGCCCTGCCCTTGGCCACAGCAAGCCATGTGGCTGGGCTCAGCATTAAGGGGTGGGGGACGGACCTGCCACTTTAGTGTCCCCTCTGCACAGTCAGGTGGCAGTAGGCTGAGAATTTGGAGGGCTGAAGAACGGGGACTCCAGAGAGTCTGTGTCCTAATAACTGCTGCTTTGGAGCACTCCTTCCCCACTCCCCCTCTCCAGGAGAATGGTCCCTGCATTTCACTAGATACCTTGTGCCTTTGAGGTGCTGTTTGGGAGGGAGGAAGAGGGTGGCCAGGTCCAGGGCTCCCCTCGCTTGGGAGGGTCCTAGTAGAAGCCATTCCTTCTGAGTCTCCTGGCCCTACAGCTTCTCACCTCTGCTGCTCCCCAAGACCTGACCCAGACCCATCAGCCGCATCTCTGCACCAAGTGCCACCCCTGCCAGGCACTGCTCATACCTCACGCTCCCCATGGGCTGGCCCAGACCTCAGTGAGGCCTGCACCTCGCAGGCCAGCCAGGACCTCGGAAGCCCTGACCTGGGTACTCAGGGCTCCATGGAGGAGACGCTGCTGGGGGTGGAGAAGCCCCGCTCTCTGCAACTCCCTTAATCTGGATGCAATTAGAGGAGAGCAGCCAAAGACCTGCGGCAGCTGTTGCCCCGGGATTATTCCCAGCCAGCGAGAGGCATTAGGGCGATAATTCAGTCATTAGACTTCTAGCCTTCCCACCGCCAGAACGTGCAAATGGGGGATAATCAGCCCTGCACGGCCGTCCTCAGCAATGCCGCTTATTTAACCCATTTTTTAAAATGACACTTAATGTTATTGGCTGGCGGACGTGTGTGCGCATACTTACAAGGTGACGCATGGTTCGGCCCTGCTGCTAATGTCTGCGCTGACAGTGGCGCCCAGTGCTGCCCAGGGCCTCTGGGAAGAGAGGGCACCTTTGATGTGGGTGTGCTGGCACCTGAGGGGCAGCATGGTCAGGCTTGATTCTTGCCGCCCTGGAAGGTCCTGCTGGGGTTGGGGGTCAGGTTAGCATTCAGAGATCTGGGCAGGAAGCAGGGAGCCTGGCATCCTCACCAGGGGCAGAGGGGAAATGTGGACTGCTCCAGAAGGTTCTGACTCAAGTCTCAGCCCCAAGGACTCAGAACTCACAAGCCACAGACTAAGTATAGAAGGAGGGCCCCAGCCCACTCCTGCGGTGGAGGAGGAGGGTCTGAAGGTGGGAGGGGCAGCTCCTTGAGCAGCCACTGTTCCTGACCAGCCAGAGCGTCGGGCACAGGGGAGGAGTTTCTGTGTCCAGGAGGGAGAGGCCCTCCCCCCTCTGACCTTTCAGTTTTCCACAGTAGCCCAGTCTGAAGCCTGCGGGGTCCGGCAGGGCATCAGGGCAAGACGAAGATGCTGGTTCTGGAATGAGGGCTCCCCTTGGACTGAGGGGCAGTGGCTGGCAGAGGTTGCCCAGCTCTGGCCTTTGGTTGGAGGTCACTGGGAATGGAGGTGGGGTGGTGACAGGAGATGGGGTGCGGGCTGTAGACCGTGCTGGGTGGGGCGTCCAATCCTGTAAGGCCTGCCCTCTGAGCCCCCTTGCCTGCTTCTAGTTTGGCAGAAGTAATGCTGGGCACAGCCCCCAAGTGATGAGAATCTGCCCGTGCTGTGCCCTGCGGAAGGATGTGTTTCTGGTGTGGCCTCCCTCTCCCTTGCAGGAGGCTGGGGGTGTCAGGGCTCCACCCTGGGCTCACTGGGCTGAGGGAAGGAAGCACCTCCCCGTATGCTCTGCAGAGGCTCCTGCAGGCCACTTTGCCTCAGAGGAAGGAGGAGAGGTCCCCTGGGAAACACACACACACACACGTGCAGGGATACAGCCCAGGTCAGGACTGGCTGCCTAGCCGGGCCTGCCCGGTTCTTGGAGTCTGCAGGGAATGAGTCAGCCTCAGGATCCCCTCAGTTCCTTGTTTCCAAGCCAGGCTGCAAGGCCGCTCCTGGGTGTGAATGCATTGTCCTGGGCCCTCTGTCTAGTCAGAGGGAACCACCCCAAAACTAGAAAGCTAATTTCCCCTGAAGATTCATGAAGCCAGAGGGCATGCTCTAGGATGGGGGATGGTGGGGCAAGAGGGGGTGCTGTGGAAGGGGCCCTGGACCCACCCTGCTGCCTGTGACTCTCCCAAGTATGTGGCCTTCTGCCTCCCCCGGCCTCAGTTTCCTCACCTGTAAGGAGAACAACGCCGCCTGCCTGCCCGGGCCACCTCCTGGGACTGCAGTGGGGACTCTGAGTGTAAAACTGTCCTGAGGATGATTTATGAAGTCCCAGGGACCAACCTGCCACTCAGGGAAGAGACTGCTGACCTCAGCCATCAGCCACATGCATCATAAAGGGGAGGGACCGAGACCTATCCCCTGGTTCTGAGTTAGCAAACCTGCGCTCCCTTCCACACACCCACCCAGCTGTGTGTCCTCTGCCAAGGGCCAGCTTCTATGTGACTTTTCTGTGAAATGCACCCCATTCTGCCCACTCCTACCGCGAAGAAAAATCAGCCAGGAGACCCATTCTCAGCCATCCTGCCAGGAGTGTGTTCGCATGAATGCACATGCAAAGCTCTCTCCATCAGGAGGGTGGTATGGGCCCTGCGGGTCCTACCACTCGGGCTTGAGGTTCCCTTGGACTGCAGACTCTGGTCTCCTGGGCAGAGCCAGGGGTGCAGACAACCTGCAGCCATCTGGCCTTTTTAGTATATTACGTTGCATTTCCAGGTAGGAAGGTAACATTTCAAGTTCAAAGAGATCATCTCATGCAACCATCTCTCCTCCAGCACTTCTGGAGTAAGGACAGTTTCTGTTACAGTTTAGGGGAATTTTTCATCAAATTTCCACCATTAACCAAGAGACGACTGACGTCCATGGCAAATGACTTGTTCTTGGCATTCTGTTTCGTTCGGTGTTTTAAATGTAATCGTCCATTGGGGTCCAGGACTGGTCTGAGCCGTGCTAGCCACAGCCCCAACTATGCTTCCAGCTTTCCTGGATTCCACAGCAAATAAAACTGTACTGACAACAAATGCACACTGTGCAGCGCCTCTAGACGGTCCAGTGGGACTGCTGGGTCAGAGCGAGGCAGGCTCTGTGCTGGCAGAGAGGGCCCGAGGCTGCCCAAGGTCAGCCTGCAGGCCTGGTTTCTCCCGAGATCTGAGATGGGGGAGGGGAAGGTGCAAAGGAGAGCTGGGTGGGGGCTGTGGGTGGGCAGCACTAGGCCTCCAGGGTGGGCTGCTCAGAGGAAGGGCAGCCCCAGGCCCCAGCAGGCAGCAATGGAGGGTGATGGGAGAATTAACGTGGGCTCGCAGGGTCTCACGAGGGCAAGTGCCCGTTAACTCTGAGCACCTGGGAGCCTCACTCTGGCCCTGGTGCCGGGAAACAAACAGTATTTTGTTGAGCCTTAGCTGCGGGGCTCTGGTTTCAGGAAAAGCCTCAGTCTTGCACTTGTGAGTTTTTTTTAAGAGGCAAACAAGGTGAATTTGACCTTGCTAGGGCTGGGAGTTGGAGAATTCAGGCTGCCCCGCCAAGCTCTGGGAAGCTCGCAGCAGCGATGGGGGAGGGATGGGCAAAGGCGGGCGGCCGGGGGAGCCGGCCTCCTGGTTCTCTGGGAGCACAGAGGGTGCGGAGCTCCAGCCCTTCACCAACGCCCTCTGGGGTTTCCAGCTGTTTTCTGTTGTTTCCTGTGGGTCTTTTACCCTTTTGCCTGCCAGGGGGCGGGGTGGGGGGGGGCAACATGAGTCATCTTATCTACATCACTGGGGGTCTCATGTCTGAGGGCCTGTCTCACCTGCCACCTACCTGGCCTTGGCTTAGACATCTGAGAGCCTCATCACCTCCTCTCCACATGCCCAGGGTGCCCCTCCCAAGGTTGGCTGGGCAGGTGCCACGGGTCAGGCCCTAGGAAGAGCGATGGGCTTCTCCCAGGAAACACAGCAGAGGCAGCACTGCCTGCCTGGGGAGGGCACCCACTACCAGGCATGGCTGGTGGCTCTGTTTAAAGAAATCTTTGTCTACGTGGGGGTGGGAGGTGCTTCCTCATCCTGCCTGGAAGCCACATCCTGGCTCTTACCGTGGAATCTGCAACAGCTGTGGAGGCTGAGTGAAGAAGGAGGGGACTGGTGACTCAGGGGCCCCTGACATTACCACCTCCAAGGCAACAGGACTGGACCAGACAGCTCCTCAGGACGAATGATCCCACCCCCACAGGTCAGCCCTGCAGGAGGACAAGGCCCACGATGACCCCACCTTAGGCTACCAACTGGACCTGTCCCTCCAGGAAGGGCCCTTCCAACCTGTCCAGCAGCTGGTTCCCGGGGTACGGCCCAGACAGGCAGCATCATGCTCATGTTCGCCTCTGCTATGCCTACTTCTCCTGTAAATGCCAACTGTGTAGTTATCCACGCCGGCCAAGGGGACACATGTGCCACCCAGTGAGCCACACTTTTCAGGGGTGGTACCTCAGGCAGGCCTGGCTCTGTTGTCCCACAGTCCTCAGAGCTGGTGTTGCCCGCTCCATGCCTGGGGAGTGCTCTCTTGCCACACAGCTGGGCAGCATGCATGCCTCAGTGTTCCCATCTCGGCCAGCTGCAGAGGCTCCAGAGGGGAGGTTATTTGGGGTCCTTGTTCATGTCAGGGAAAGCATCCTGTCTGCAGCCCTATTCCAGCTGGGGGTTCTTCCACATTATTCATGCATTCATTCCGCAGGACCGTGGAACCTGGGCTCGCTCCAGGGAAGCAAGGCAGGAGTGGGTTGGGGTTTCCTGGGTTCCTGGGGCAGACACACATGTACCCTGCACATCCTCAAATGAGCAAGCCTTCCCGCTGGCCCCTGGATGAGGCCATGTGGACCCCATACCTTTGGGGCTAGCTGGGCAAGCTTTGAACCCCCAATTTCCGTGTGGCCTTGGCCTGCCCTCCTTCTCCAAGGCGTGACTCTTACTCCAGAGACTCAGGTGAGCAAGTGTCCCTAACCTTATTTTCTCTCGATCAAACTGAAACGCATTGTGAGCCCCCATAGTCTAGTGCGGGCTCTGTTGTTACGGGGGTGCCCCTTCCTCCTGTGCCCAGGACAGGGGCCCCAGGCAAGGCGCAGGCTCTCTGCTCCAGGCTCTTCATCGTCATGGGGACACCCTTTGTCCAAACCCAAGGAATCCCAGGAGGTCTGGCTTTGCCACTTTAGCTGAGACTCAGGTGCCCGGGCATACCTGCATCTGTGCCCCCTCCTCGTCCCCGTGAGGGGGACCCTCAATATCCCAACCCCAACATAGAACCTGAAGGCCTCAAGCCAGCCCTTCCTCCAGTTCGAGCGCCTTCCCTCACATCCACCCAGACAGGTCCAGACCTGCGGCACTTCCATGCCCTCTCCAGACTGGGAGACACCTGCTGCTGACCCTGTGGAAAACAGATTTTGACATTTTGATGCTTCAGAAGTGATGGCTCCTCCTCCATCCCCCCTCCGCCACCTGTGGGTTCTCCTTTCTGCATCTCAGGAGAGCAAGCAGAGCTTTGGGGTCTTGGGGTGTGTGCCATGCAATTTAGACAAAGTGGTTTGAAAATACGCCATTTGATCTCGGACTGGGAAAAGAAGTGTGACTTGACAGGCCCAATGCCATCAGTTCTTCAACGAGACAGAAGAGGACATTTTCTTCTTCAAGTCATTAGAGAGAATGATGTAATAATTTTCTGAATTAACATCTGAAGGTTGAAATTAGGATGGTGCAAAAGAGGAGTACAGGGCCACAGGCTGGGTACAGCAGCCAGCTCCCTGGCAGCAGAAGCTGACTCAAAACCCCCTCAACAAAGAGGGGCACATGCAAGTCATTAAAATGGGAGGCTTTCATCAAGGCCACACCCAAAGTCTACTGATAGAGTTCGTTGATTCCCAGCCATGAATGAACACAATAGAAAAAGACACCGAGGGTCCTAGTGGCTACAAGTCAATGGTGAATTGGCACATGGTCTAGCAGTTTTAAAATCTAACAGTAGAGGATGTAATGGGCAAGGGCCAGGAAGTCCTTCGGAGATGGGAGGTCAGAGCTCTAAACCGGGCTCAGTGGAGGTCTGTGCCCAGTGTCTGGACACTAGCTACAGCGGGGTGCACAGAGGATTCTGGGCAGAAGGAAAATGTCTAAAAGTACTTTGGAAGGGTAAAGGACGGGGGCCTTGTCTAAAATAAAGACTTAAGGATCATAAATACCATCCAGGTTTATGAATTAATGGGGAGGACACCATCTAGCCATTCTCCACATTTCCAGTGGGAAGAACTGGACAAAGGTGCCAGTGGTCACGTCAGGCGCTGCCACAGGGCAGGCACAGGAAATCCACCGTAGACTGCTGACCCTTGGTGCCATCCATTCTGCCTCCTAGACTCGGGTTCTGAGTGCGTGCTGTTGGTGGGGGCTTCCTCCTTGTTGGGACAGCCATTGTTGAAGAGGCCTCTCCATCTGGCCCGGGGTGTAGAGGACCCGTGAGGACCACCCAAGTGCAGAGGCGGTTATGGGGTGGGCCGGGCTCTCCAGCCCTCGCCTTCACCACCCTGGAAGCCTGTTTTCTGGTTTGGCTTTGGGGTTCCCTCTCTGCAAGCAAACAACCAACTCAGACAAAAGCAACCAAGACCACACCTCAGGTAGGTGGCCCCTGGGTCACCCCAACCACAGCTCCCGGAGCAGTTTCCAGGTACCCGGCCTCCACCATCTATTCACCCACCTCCTGCCGATGTGGGCAACTTTAGAAATAAAGTACCAGGGACTCACGGGCCAGCAGGCAAGAGCCCAGGTGCCCCCTGGGAAATGCCACCACCCACCCTAACAGCAGGGTGGGTCCAGCTCCTAAAGACTCCTCTGGACACTTGCTGCCTTTCTCGAAAGACCAGGCGCCCTCTTGGTTTCTTGATAAATCCCCAGGTTCTGCCCCATGATTCATGTAGATGGGAGTTTCCCCAGGTCTCGGTCTTTCTGTCTGACTGGGCCACAGATGAGTGCCCCAACCAACCAGGCAAACAGAATTGGACTTTTAGGATCAGAGGCAGCCAGCCTGAGATGGAGTTGGGGGGAGGGGCGGGTGTTTGGACCCAGGCAAGGGGGTGAGGACATTCCAGGGGAGGTGAACTGTTTATTTCCTGGGAGGCTGAGACGAAGAACAGCTCTTCCAGATTTTGCTGGAAATGCACACCAGAGCTGCCAATGGGGTTGAGGATGGGGGCTTTCGGGGTGGGCAAGTCCCAGGATCTGGCTTTGGATTAGTGGTTAGTGCAGGTCAGAGGAGGAGCTGCCTCCACAGGTGTCACATCAGGTGCCCACAGTGGGGACAGCATACCCACCCCCCCCACCCCCCACCCCCCGCCGCACCCTGCGGGATTAGTCCCCTCCCACTCCCTGCCTGCAGCTTCCCCTCCGCCTCCCCCTCCCCTCCTCTCTCCGTCCCAGTGCTCCCGGAGCAGTGGCCTCTCTCCCTCCCCGTGCAGTGGCCTCAGGGTGGCCAACCACCCGATCCCAGGAGATTTGACAGCAAAAGCACTGTGCCCTTCCCCTCTATCCTCTGGGTCAAAATGCAGCCTCCAGGGCAGCTCAAAGCAGTCCCAGGGTCTCTGAAAGGGCTGGGGACCCCAGAGTCTGAAATTTAGCTGCTGGTTCACCAAACTGGCCCAGTCTCTGAGCCTCTGCACCGAACCCCCCCACCCCATCACCTACCTGAAACTGATCCAAGGCACCAAGGTCTGTTTGTGTGTGGGGGGCTGCCCGCTCCCCAGAATCTGGCCCACGATGGTTTTGATTAGAGGAGATACCCCAGCAGAAAGCATCCGAGAGATACCTGGAGACTCGCTGTGGCCTCCCCAGTGTGTCCCCTCCCCTCCCCCGGACCTGAGGGACTGCCATGCCCACGGCACGGACCCCGGGTGCTGTCCTTTCTGGAAAGCAAGTTCCAAAGCTTGGGTTGGGGCCTGCTTGGCAGAGGGAGGCTTAGACAGAAAGCGGGACGCCTCTGTCCCAAAGCAGCCACGGTCTCCAGACCCCAGCCGGCTCTGCGTGAGGCCGGACCGCCCCCCACCCCCTCCTTCCTGCGGTCCCCACGAAGGCGCCGCGTTTTTCACTCTGAGACGCAGAACTGCTGTGGGGTTTCTGCAGAGCGCCGGCTTCTCATCAGGAACGGCTCTCCAGGGACTGACGGAGGGCGGCGCGACCTCCCGGAGCCCCCAGCCCACCTGAGGCCTCGGGGGCGGGGTCCCTGCGCCGCGAACCCCACCGACCTGGCAGGAGGAGGCGCGTGTGGGCACGATGGGACCCCGCGTCCTCCAAATAATCCTCGCCTCTAATTCCCATTCCAGGAGGAAGAGGCCGGCGCCGCTCACATCCACCCCATTTTCCACGGAAGGGGCTTTGTTGCATTTCTTTTGATTTCACCCCAGCGGGCGCGCCATCCCGCCCGGCACATGCCTGGCCTCCCGGCTGCTGCGCAAGGTTCTGCCCGAGGCGGGGAGGAGGGGCGCGTACGACACGAGAAGGCTTGGGACCGCCACCGGGGGAGGCAGGGGAAGGGAAGGGCGCCGGGGCGGAGCAGGGGGAAGAAGAGGGTCCCGCAGCACCCCCACCCGGCCCATTTATCCAGCCACATCAGGTGTGCGGCAGGTCAAGGTGATAACACGGTGGCGGTGACATTGTGGGCTGGAGCATCACGAGGTGAAATCCCGGAGAGGGGCTGCGGAGGAGGGAGAGCAGGCCGAGCCTCTGAGAGTCCCGAAAGTCAGAGAAAACTCACTAGTTCTGAGGCCTCCGACTTGCTGTAGATTTCATGCAGTGAACCACCCATTCCCAACCAGGGCAGCACAGGACCCACCAGGCCCCACCCCAGCTGCCTCTGAACCTCCACCCACCCTGCTGAAGCCCTCACTCAGCCCAGCCCTGGAGCCCGCCTGTAGCTGAGGCCCACACCACTCCCTCCACCTCACCCTCAGCCACCAGCCTCGCCTGTCCCTGTCCAGTGACCCTCCAGAAAACCTGAGCAAAGGCAGGAGACCCTCTGGCCTCAGAAAAGCAGCAGCCCCTGGAGCTCCCTGCAGCTCCCTACTGGGTGGGAGGGCAGGAGGCCACAGCCGTGACCACCAGGACTGGGGCCCAGCAGGCGCAGTCAGGCAGAGTCCTCACCAACCCAAGCACAGTCCAGTCTGCCTGCCTGATGGGACCCTTGTCATGGGGACCCACAGGCTTACAGTGTCTTCTTTCTTCAAAGGAAGATTTCCGTGGGTCCCTCTTGTGAGTTCATGATACTCTTTGGCCTTCGGCAGCTTGGCCCAGGCCAGGCTGGAGTGGGAGACAAGGGCACAGGCAGCCTGGAGGGGAGTGCAGGCCAGACCCTCCTGTGTGTCATGCTCCAGCAGCCTGGGGGGCAGCACAGGCCTGGACCCTCCTGCGCGCCATGCTCCAGCAGCCTGGCCCCAGCCTCGGCCCCTGGTGGAGGGGCTGCCCGTCAGGATGGGCTACTTGGCTCTTCCTTCTTGTGTGGGATAAATGGACCACCCGTCCAGTCCCACGTCCCTCCCAGGTGGCTGTAGGAGGAACCCCCAGGGGAAGTTCATTACTATGGCGCACCTGGGGGCCATCCTTGGGGAAACCCCAGAAGAATTGTTAAATATCTTGGTCATCTAGGTTCACTCCAGGCAGGGCGTGACCCTCTGCCCTTGGGCTGGTCTTTCTGTCTCTGGATTCCCCCTGCACAACCCCAGGGCCTGAGGGGGAGGCTGTGTGGTCTGGACTCACCATGTGACCTTGGATGTCATGTTTGCACTCTCTGGTCCTCAAGAGGTGCTACCCCTGTCCACGGGGGGGGGGAGGCTGGTGGGGGCCCCCAGCCAGACCACTAGGTTCAGCTCTTGCCTTGGGAGGTGTCGGCGGGAGGCTAGGGGAGGGCTGAGCTCTGCGCTGTGTCCTGCTTGTCAGGAGCACACCTTGAGCACCTGTTGTATACTAAATAGGAAGAGGTCACTTCTTCGGAGGGACAGGAAGGGAAGGAAACACTTGTCCTTGTCCGAGTGGAAGGGCAGGAGCGGGTGCTGCAGACAGATCAGGGCCACGAGGGCTGAATTCACAGAACCTGCCCCTTCCTCCTTGCCCCCCCACTTCCCCATAGCCCCCCCCCACTTCACTGCTCCCATGTCTTCTTCCATCCCCCACCTCATTCCCCATCCCATGACCCCTACTGGCTGCCCCCACACAGAACTACCTCCCGGCCCCCCCCTCCCGCCGCCGCCATCCCCACTTTTATATTCTTGAAACCACAGAAATGGAAGCTTCGTGCACCTGTAAGCTTTGAGCTGGGCTGACTTTCTAAAGTGCCGAGCCACAGAGGCCTCACACCTTTCCTGGAAGAGGAGCCAGCTCCAGGCCAAGCCTGGCAGCCTCTGGGCCAGGACGGCCTCTTCCAGGATCCCCCCAACCCCTGTCTGCCAGACCCACCCGCCACCCCATCGGGAAGCTGCCCTTTTGTCTTGTGTCCACTCCTGGATCCAAGCATCCCTGGGGGTCGAGGCACAGAGAGCTGTCACCACACTGGCCAGCCAGGCCCGGGATGTTCCTTCCTCTTGTCCTCCATGGTTTACGTGAAGAATAGTGCAGGGAGAGTCCCTGCATGGCTGGCTCTAGCCCCACAGCCTTGCATGGGCTGCTATGGCAAAGGCCCAGTCCCACGCACTGTGAGATGCCCATCATGAGGGGCTCTGGCTCAAGGGCTCCCCATGGCCCCAGGAGAGGTGCGTTCAACACGAGAAGGCCTGGCCTTGAACCCTGAACTCCTGGTTCCAGCACATCCTGTGACCTCCTTGCACTTCATGTCAGCCACTAGGATACTGGTTATCCCTGCCAGAAACTGTGGGGGCTCCAGTGAAAGGAAGTTAGCTTCTCCTCAACATTAGTGCACCCACAGCCCTCAGCTTCAGGGCCATGTGATGGAAGAGACCCCCTGACCCCAGCATCTCTGTGCACAGCTAGCACACCTGGGCCCTTCCATCATGACCCTCCCCACATCTGCCATGGAGAGCCCCTGTGATGGCCACCCCTACTGGGAGCCCACACCCAGCCCAGCCCTGGCCAGCAGCCGCCTCGTGGTGTTTGCTGGATGATAAATGAATAAATGGGGGCCTGCTGGACGCTTAGCAAATACTGCCTGAATGAAGGAATGTCGCGCCAGTACAGACCCACGAGAATACACAGACCATAAAAGCAAATGTGACAGGTGCTGATGGGTTGATAAGAGGTCTTGGGCATGGAGCCACTCCACAGGTCACCATGGTGGGCCGGGGGAGGCGGGAGGAGTTTCTGCTCACAGCCGGGTTTGAGAGGGCCTTGCCGATCTGCGACACCCTCTGCCTGTGCACTGAGGGCCCTCTGGTTCTGACCGAGGCCCCTCTCTTGCTGTGTGACCTTGGCTAAGTTACTTAGCTTCTCTGAGCCTCACTTTGCTCACCTGTGAAATGTGGACAGTAACGGTGCCCACCTCCAGTGCCCATTTCAGGAACCAGAGGCAAAGCGTGAAGGACCAAACACAGAAGGCACTTCTCCTGGGCCAGCCCGTTGGAGGCCCTCATGGTGCAGCCTTGAGATTAGGGCCTGCTCTGCATGGTGAGCACCGTGGGTGGCCTCCAGCTCAGTGGACACAGCTGCACCTGACTCAGGTGTTCCAGTCGCTGCTGCCTGCACAAACCCCAACTACACACAGCCCCACATCTGGCCTCACCTGCCAAGGGTTCAGGTGACCGCCCCACAGCAGATGTGCGGGGTGGAGGCAGGGGTAGGGACCGCAGCACTGGCCCAGCTGTCTCCGTTCACCGCTTCTCCAGCCCTGATGGCGCCCTGTGGGCGGGCAGTTCCTGGACCATTGCACAAATGAGCAAATGGAGGCACGGGGTTTGGGGACATGCCTGACTGTGGCCCAGAGTCAAACCGGACCCGGGTTTGAGGAGAGGGCCCTGCTCTGGCATGGGGCCATGAGCACGAGGGAATGGGCATCCCAGGCTGGGAAGGCTGCCCAGGCCCAGTCACAGCCTGGGGTGGCTGCAAACCCATGCCCAGCCTGCCTTGGTCAGGGACAGAGTCCCAGGCCTGCCCACCCACAGAGGCTGCTGTGACACTCAGGTCTCCTGGGCCCTGTGTACCCTGCTTGGGCCGGGCTGGGTGGGGCCTGGAAACAGACAGCCCCGGCAGTGTTTACCGGTGTCTGCTGGATGTGACCCGGGCCAGGCAGCAAGCGGGGATCTCCCACGTAGGATCTGATCCGAGTGTTTCCCGGGTCTGTTTTCAGCTGAGGGCCAGGGCCTGGGGCATAGTGACTGTGCTGGGGTGCCTTCCTGCTTTGGGGGAGGGGGTAGCAGGCAAGGAGGGTCCCCAGAGCCCCCTGAGGGTGAGGGGACCCCAGGACGAGGGCCACTGTTTTGGGAAGGTCTTATGTCCCTGGTGGGGGTAGGAAGCTGCACCAAGGCCTCCATCCTGGGGAGAGACCTGAGGCTGCACCAAGGACAGGGGCTGCTGGCCAGGAGCCACCAAGCATGGGAAGGGGCATGGGGCCCTGCGCTAGGAGGCTGGGAAGTGGCAGGGGCTTGACTGACAGTGCCCTTCCTGCCCCCACAGTCCCACTGGCAGCTCATCAGGAAGCTCCAAGGTCCAGGGTTCCTTCTGCCAGTGGCTGCGGCCTCTGATGCCTTCCGCCCAGGGGCCTCCAGTGGCTGCTGGCTCCTAGTGAGTGGCTGGTACTGCTGCATAAGGGCCGGGAACCTGGCTCAGGGCTCCCAAGTGGCTGCTGGTGCTGGTGGAGGGAGGGGCAGACTCACCAGCCGCTTCTGAAAGGTGACCTCTGGGATGGCAAGAGTACCAGATTCAGATGAATGAGGGTCTGAGATTCTGGGCCACAGTGCTGAGTCTACCCAGCAAGGAGCTTAGGCTGAAGCTCAGGCTTTGTGGGCACCTATGGAGGGCTCTCAGCCATTCCTCAGGATGACTATGTGGGACAGGACTATTTTTAGCCCCATTTTTTAGATGAGGAAACCAAGGCACAGAGCGGTTAAGTCACCTGCTTAAGGTCACACAGCTGCTTAGAGACCAACTGTATTCAAACCAGCGGGAGCCTGGCCCAGAGTCCACCCTCAGTCAGAATCAGTTCTCCATGCCTCGCCCCACCCCAGCATCGTCGCCCCTAGCTTGCTGTCAAGAGAGGATGACAGCTCAGGGATGGTGTCCCGGGGAAAGGCTGGCCAAGCTCAGGGCCTGGACACCTAGCTGCTGGGGAAGGGGTGGCTGCGAGGAGGACGCGGGGTGCTGCAGGGAGGGAGTGTCGCTGGCCCAGCGTCACCTGGCCTGGGTCCCAGTGATGCAGTCAGAGCAAATGTACGCGTCAGCGCCCAGAAGTGACCCCGGGATCTCAAGGCCAGTGGCGGCCCTTTCTGCAAACCAGACACCCCGGGGGACGTCTGTGAAGTGGGGAGTGGCCTGAGCTGATGAGAAACCAGGGCCCACAGCTGGGAGTTCAGGCCCTAGCCGTCGGCCCCATCTCCATGCCTCAGTATCCCTGCCTGTTCGAGGGAAGGACGGCCATGCCCTCTGTGCGGTGGGTCAGGCAGCATCTGTGGGAGAACTGACAGCACTGAAGAGAGAACGTCGGAGGCCCTCGCTCAGGAGGCCCACCGGGAAGGGCAGCTGCTTCAGGAAGGAGGCCGGAGGGTCCCCTCAGTGCAGGAAGCCAGCCCAGCCTCCCCGGCTGGAGGGGGAGGAGATGAGGTGGGGGACGTGGAGCCGGGCTCCCTTCCAAGGAGCCCTGGGCAGATGCCCTCAAGGACAGGGCTGACCAGCCCGAAGGCCCGGATATGTGTCCTGGGGCTGCTCTGGAGGGGCTGCCAGCTCGGCTATCTCATGGCCTTGAACTTTCTATTCTGTTTTGCAATCAGTTCAGAAGGCGGCATTTCTAGATTCCCTTCTTATCACAGAGAAACTTCTAGCACAACAATGGCTGATTGTACTGCTCTCCGGGGTGCGGCTGCATTCCTGGACACCCCCCACCTTTTTTTTCGGTATCGTTGGAACTATAATGGACCCCATTGTGATTGGTGTGTTCAGGGGACAGTGTGGCCCTTGAATTTAGAAGCATGAAAGGGTAGTGGGGGCTGGGGAGAGGGCGGCAAAGGAGGGCCAGGGTGGGGGGGCCCAGAGACAGCCCACAGGACAGCCGAGGAACGTCTCACAGACGCTCAGCTGTGCGTAACTCACCTGGAGGCAGCACCCCCGGACTGGCTGCCTTTGAAAATACGTAGTTACGTGTCAAGCCACCAATGTTTATTTTTCTTCGGTTATTAAGAAATGAAATTGGTAGATAATTTTCACTCCCTGCTCATACCTGGCCAGTAGGACTCGGCAACGGGCCGAGCCGGCACAGACTCATCTGAGTGCGGAGCAGCAGCAGGCCCTGAGACCGGGACCCTTCGGAGGCCGCCTGCTGCTGTGTGGAGCCAGCGTCCAGGAGGTGTGGCTCTGTGGCCCCAGGCACACTGGCTCTCCAAGGCGCAAGGTCTGTGAGGGCATCAGATGGGGACCCCAACCTGCTGGCAGAACCCCCAGACTACCCGTGGGTGCCGGCCACCAGCAGGAGGCCCTATGCTAGGCCTCAGGATCCTGCCTGTGTCCCAACCAACAGCCTGGACCTCAGGAGAATGCCGCTCTGGGCGCCACCTGCCACCGAGGTCCCCTCAGCCCCTGGGGACTTCCTGCCCCACCCGGGATCCTGAGAAAACCCTGGGAGGGATTTCTTAGAATGTTCTACAGTTGCTGCCCAGCCCAGGACTTGGCAGGAGCCCCAGTGTCCGGAAGAGGGAGCAGATCAAGTTCCAAGGCTGGGGAGCCAGGCGTGCTGGCAGGGAGGCCTCGGGTCAGCGTGGTGCCTGCCGGGTGTGTACGCTGGGGCTGCCACTTGGTGGGGAATGTCCGGTAGGCCTCATGCCACCCTGCCCCTTGGTGCCCCCATCTGTAAAGTGGCACCTCCGAGGCCCAGCCGTTTCTTCACTGGCTGGCCAGGTTCAGGGGGAGCAGGTTTTGCTGGCACATAGCGCCAGGCCTAAGACAGAGAGATGGCTCACAAATAGTGGTCACTGCCGTAAAGACACAGACATGCTTAGAGGAGCACATTTCCTCTCTCCCGGGCGTTACCACCAACTTCGCCCTTTCAGTCTTCCCGGCACGATCCCAGCTCAGAGAAGGGAAGGGGCCTGGTCAAGGTCAGCTTGGCCAGCTGTCTGGCCAGTGTCCTGGCAGGGGCCGAACCCAGCCGTGCGGCTGACTCTGGGGCCAGGTGCCACGGAAACTCACCTGTCTGAGGCTTTTCTTCTGCTCTGAGACCCCTTCTTATCAAGGGGCAGGCTCCCCAAGGCCAGCAGGACAGAACACGGACATCAGAAAAGACCCCTGCCCCAGTATCATCTTCCCAGGTGGGAGGGGTCTCTGAGGGATTAGGCTCTTGGTGGGCTTGGACTTGGAGAGCAAGAGGGGCAGCCGGGGAGGGGCCCACGTTGGGGACATTCAGACTGGGCAGGAGTCTGGGAGACAGGGGACAAGGCTTACTCTTTCTGTGGCAGAGCAGGCCACCTGGTACCCCACGGAAGCCCCGCTGGACTTGCTCTAAGACAGAACTCCCTGTCACTGTCCCATGTAAGAGGTCCAGGAAGGGGCGCTGCAGAGCAGGTGCAGAGTCCACCAGCTGTCCTCGGAGGCCCTGCAGAAAGGCCAGGGGTTCTGAGAGCTCAGCTCAGACCTTGGGAGGTGGGAAGCTCAGGCCAAGGGAGGGCCAAGGGCCAAGGAAGCACCCAGGGCCCCAGGAGACGCTGGCAATACGTGCATGAGCATGTCTCGTCCTGGCTCCTAGGACAGCCAAGAGCCCCTGTACCCTGGTGTTGTGGACAGAGCCCGTGAATCATCAGGCAGAGCCATGCATGATGAGACTGTGGCCAGCCAGGAGCAGCTTGTGCCTCAGACAGCAAACAGGCCACGGTGTTTGAGAGCTGGGGCTTCAGAGCAGCTGGGGACAGCCAGGAAGGCTTCTTGGGAGAGGTGACAGACGTTCCTGCTGGGCGGAGGATGTCACCCAGAGCTGCGGGGTCACCCAGACACTTGCCAAACAGGTAGCAGAAAAGCCTCAGCTTTTTTTTTTTTTTAATAATAATTTTTTTTGTTTTGTTTTGTTTTTGTTTTGAGTCGGAGTCTCTGTCACCCAGGCTGAAGTATAATATCGCGATCTTGGCTCACTGCAACCTCCGCCTCCCAGATTCAAGCGATTCTCCTGCCTCAGCCTCCTAAGTAGCTGGGACTACAGGTGTGCACCACCACACCTGGCTAATTTTTTTTTTTTTTTGTATTTTTAGTAAAGACGGGGTTTCACCACGTTGGTCAGGCTGGTGGTCTCCAACTCATAACCCCAGATGATCCACCCATCTCATCCTACCAAAGTGCTGGGATAACAGGTGTGAGCCACCATGCCCAGCCTCAAAGAATGTATTGGAGGGAGGTTCACATAACATAAAATCAACCAGTCTGAAGTGTACCATTCGGTGGTGTTTGGCATATGTGCAATGTGGCGCAGCGATCATCTGTTGTCACAGAAAGTGCTGGTCACCCCAGGAGGAAACGCTGCACGCATTCAGCAGTTCCTCTTCACCCCCCAGCCCCTGGCAACACTGATCTGTGTTCTGTGTTTATGGATTTGCCCATTCTGGATATTTCATATCCTAAGGTGTTTTAAAAAGAGGATTAAAGGACCAGGTACAGTGGCTTACGCCTGTAATCCCAGCACTTTGAGAGGCCGAGGAGGCCAGATCATCTGAGGTCAAGAGATCAAGACCATCCTGACCAACATGGTGAAACCCTGTCTCTACTTAAAATACAAAAAATTAGCTGGGTGTGGTGGCACATGCCTGCAGTCCCAGCTACTCAGGAGGCTGAGACACAAGAATGGCTGGAACCCGAGAGGCAGAGGTTGCAGTGAGCTGAGATCGCCCCACTGCACTCCAGCCTGGGTGACAGAATGAGACTCTGTCTCAGAAGAAAATAAATAAAAATAAAAATAAAATGAGGATTAAAGGAGCCAAAGCAGGCCAGGGGTTCCAGTCCCCACTGCACGTTTCCAGCTGTGTGGCTTGTGCACCGCACTGCATCTCCCTGTCTCAGTTTCCACATCTGTAAAATGGACGTAAGAATGTCCATGGTAGGGTCGCCATGGGGATACAGGGCTCAGCCAGGCAGAGCACTGAGCGCCATGTCCCAAGGCCATGATGCACTGTAGCCATTGTTGACACGGGTGTCAGGTGTCAGGATGGTATGGGGCATGGACAGCTAGGGGCCTGGGAGAGCAAAGCCTGGAATGGCAGACCTGACTCTCCACCATGCCCAGCTCATGCCTGGAACCTGCAACAGGCCACAGAATCCTTCCAAGTCTACGTGTGCCCCTTCCTACTCCGTGACGTTGGGCTTCAGTTTCCCCATCTGCAAAATGGTGATGTAGACCTCACCATATTGGAGGGTCGGAGCCCAGGATCCTGGCGGGCAGAGGGGAGGGGGACAGGCAGGGGGGTGTAGGTCTGCGGTGGGGACTAGGGTGGGCTTGGGGGCAGATTTTTGGAAGGCATAACAGCTGGCTGATGCCAAGGCCACAGTGATGGGGAGGTGAGGGGCAGAGGGGTGGGCCTGAGTGCAGGCAGGCAGCCCCGGCTCTGCTTTTAAGCAAGTGGCTGGAGGCGTCCTGAGCGACTACCCTGGCAGGCAGGCGATCCATCAGCTCGGCTGTTACTGTCCGGAGCCGGCGAGGGCCCATCAATACACCCGCCCTCACCCCCCCAAGTCACCCAGGTTTTATGTTGTAAGAACACCATGGGGCGTCTCAAACACACCACTAATGACAGACATCATGAAGCAATAAAAGTGATGGGCTGGCGGGAGGGGCAGGTGGGGGGGGGAGGCTGGTGGGGGGGCTGGTGGGGGGAGGGGCTGGCGGGGGGGAGGCTGGCGTGGGGGAGGCTGGCGGAGGGGGGGAAGCTGGCGGGAAGGATGGGGCCGCCGGTGCCCAGCTCCCCTGGCGGCAGCAGGAGTTCTCCGAGAATTGATTAGTCTTGGACGTGCTGACCTTTTTGTTCTTGAAAAATTGCTTTTGAGCAGCTGAGGCAATAAAAGTGAATTGATTCAGAGAGAACGAGGATGAAATTTGCGTTGGGCAGGAGCAGTGCATAAACGCCCATGATGTCAGCGCTGCCTTCCTCAGCCCCAGTTCCTGGGCAACGGGAGGGCCAGCCCCAGAGAAGCCAGGCAGGGTGGGTGTTGCGCGCAGGGCCAGTGGGGCAGTGGGGCGGGCAGGCCTCCTCAGAGGTTTCAGCTGAGAATTGAAACCGATAGTGAAGAGGGGAGGGCAGAGGGTCGGAGATGAAATGAAACGAAGTGAGAGCATAGGGAGAGGAAGAAGCCGAAGAAAGAAACACCCCGCAAAAGAAGCAAGGGGGAATGTAGGCTAGACCTCGGGTGGCTTAAAAGGGAGGGCTGGAGGGGACCTGGGGAAGGAGTGAGAATCACGTAAGCACTCACGGGCACTGCAGCCGCACTCAGCCTCACTGAGCCTGGTTTGTTCCCATTTTACAGAGTGAGAAAGCTGAGGCCCGGAGACGTCAGGAAACCTGCTAAAGGTCACGCAGCTGGGATGTGGTCCAGCCCCACTGAGCCCCTCTGAGGCCAGGCGGGGGCCTCTAGTGAGAGGGGAAAGCCTGGAGGGGGCACTGCAGAGCAGGTGCAGGGTCCACCACAGGCCCTCGGAGGCCCTGTAGAAAGGCCAAGGGTTCTGAGAGGTCGACTCAGACCGTGGGAGGTGGGGAGCTCAGGCTGGGTACCTGTCGGCACAGAGAAGGCACGGGGTGGGGGGATCTCCCCTGGCTTCCAGGTAAGAGAAGCATCACAGCTAAGGTTTTTGGGTATGGAACGGTGGCACTGGGACTCAGCCACCCTGGCCGAGTGTCACTGCTCCTATGTATCCCTTCTCAGCACCTAAGCCTGTTTCCTCACCAGCCCTTGGGAAACCACAGAAGCCCAGGTATGTAAAAGCTCACCTGTGTTTGCAGGTGCTGATGGCAGGCTGCTGAACTGGAGCCTGCCTCAGACCCAGGAGAGAGGCCAAGCCACGTTTCCCCCCTGCAGCTGCCAAAACCCCCCTTCCACCAGGACCCTGGCACAGGCTGCTTGTCCAAGCTCACTGGCTTCACTCCTGGGTTTGGTGCTGGTGGGGTTGAGGTGGGGATGGCTATAACTTTTTGGTTGGAATGCATGGCTGTGAGTGGTGATTAAACCCCAAATCAGGCTGGTGTCAGAGGTGATTAATGTCTCCCTGAAATGCAGGCACTCCATGGGGAACCCCTAATCACAGTGACTGCCAGCAGCTCCTAGCCTGGGCTCTGTGGGCAGTCAGCTCCCAGGGCCCAGGAAGAGGCACTAGAGCGGCTGCCCTCAGCCCCCAGCTGACCCCAGAGGGACCAGACCAGAGCTGGATGGCACCGTGAGCATCCTGGATCCCACAGCCTGCAATGGCCCCTCTACCCACTGCTCATGGGCACTGAGCTTTGCGGAGGCCAACCTAGCCTCTGATCTGCGCCTCACCAGGCGCCTCACACCAGCAGGCCCTCGCTCCTCGCCCAGTCCCCCGAGAAGTCTGGGGAGGCCTTGCCGCCTCTATCGTTCCAGAAGAGGAGCTTGCCAGGATCCCAGGGAGCAGCCTGGGTCTCCTGCCTTCCTGGGTGGTAGCACATGGCTGCCCAGGTGCCCCAGTGCCTGAGAGCCGCTCCAGCAAGGACCTCCCGGCTGGACCTGGGGTGGGCGAGTGCTTTCCCTTTGCCGTCGGCACCTCGTCCCCCGTCCACCACAGGAGAGGCTGCACCTGAGTGGGGGCACCCCCGTCCCCCTCGGGGCTTCCCACGTCATGGGGGCCTGTACAGGTTGCCTAGCAACCACACTGTTGCCAGTGGAGATTATAGTGCAAAAGCCCCCAGGGCGTCCCCAACCCAGAAGGCCTCATGAGGCAGGGGTGGTGAGCAGGGTGGGCTTGGACCCGGCACTGGGCTGGGAAGCTCTCTCTTCCACCCCACCCACCCCCACAAATCCCCTTACACCTGCCTGTGCCCCTTGGACCCTTGATGGTCTTCACGCACCTTTCTACTCGAGGGGCCAGGGAGGGTGGCAGGACAACCCCGAGGTTGTCAGAGGAGCCACATGCTGGAACTGAGGACCAGGAATGTCAGGGGATCAGCTTGAACCCCTAACTCCTTTCCCTGCCTCAATGACCTTCCCCACCCAGCGGGGTCTGAGCAAGACTTGCTGGAGCCAGCTCAGGAGAGAAGGCTGCTGTGACTGCCGCCAGCCCAGCTCTGCTCCAACCTTCCTGGCTGTTTACGTGCGAGGGCCCCCAGAGGATGGAAAGGGACATATTTCAAGGGAGACAGGATGTTTCCTTCAAACTGAGTGGTCAGTAACTTACCTGAGGCTTTATTGCTAGGGCAGGCAGAGCTGGACTTGGGTTCCAGGCTGTGTGACGCCCAGCGAGAGCTGCTCCTCCCTCTGCCCCCTTGGTGACCAGCTTGCTGGGTGGCACCAAGCAAGGTTCTCTCCCTCTCTAGCTGCTCACTCCCAGCTGTAGAGAGAGGAGGTTCCTGGATCAGGGATCAGTGCCTGCCTCGGGTACAGGCCTGGGCTGGGCACAGGGCCGAGAAGCTGCCTCTCTGCCCCGCTTCTGGGAGAGGTTCTGGCACTGCCAGCCCATGAATAAGGCCTGGCAGGGCGCCGCTGAGGGTGTGCAGAGGTCAGCTGGGAGGGCCGTGTGGCAGCGTTCTCGGGACTGGCTGCCAGGAGCAGCTGGACCTGTTCGCCTGGGCTGGGCTGTCTCACTTCCCCTGGAGCGGAGAGGCAGCTGGGGAGGAAGAACAGGTGGGGCCAGCCCTTCAGGGCCCCTTGAACTCCAGGATGGCCGGCTCCTGCCACAGGGGACCCAGCCAGCATCGGCCAGAGGCCTGGGAGCCACATGCTGGAACTGAGGACAAGGAATGTCAGGGGATCAGCTTGAACCCCTAACTCCTTTCCCTGCTTGCCTGGCCTGGGGGGCTAGCACAGGCTGCCAGGGGAGGTCCCTTGTCCTGTGTGACAGGGGGTCCCAGCCTGTGGCCTGCAGCCCTGCTTGGGCGTTCTGCACAACCCACAACCCCGGTGCCTGCAAACGCTGTGTGAAAGTTAACCAAGTAACCAGATGGTTCCTTCATCTGAGGTTCGATCTGCAACCCAGTCATCTCGCTTCTGTTGTGACAAAATGCAAATTCCTCTGACAGCATTGTGGGGTTGGGAGTCAGGGTTGCCTTTAGCAGATACCAAAAGTGCCACTGTTATCTCAAGCAGGTGTGTGACTTACTATGACTTGAAAAGAGACCCTCCCACCTTCTGGGAAGTTGGCCCTCTCTGATCTAGCTGACGGACCCACCACCACCCTCATTTGCCTCTTTCCCTGGCACCCGGGACTGTGGCAAAGGGAAGCCCTCTGGTAGGCACAGCCCCACTTGTCCTGGTGGAGGCCATGGGTCATCCATTCACCACGTGGCCTTACTGGGCTGGGCCTGGTGCATGGCTTGGGAAGGGAGGGGCTGCTCAGGACTGCAGCATAAGGATGGGAAGGAAGGCAGGAGTCCATGCTGAGGCACAGGCCAGGGAGGGCGGGCGTTGGGAGAGGGACGTGGAGGCTTGGCCTGTGCTGAAGGAGGTGGGTAGGGCTGGGCATTTGGGGGGACCATGCTGTAGTGGGAAGGTCTGGCAGAGCATGCAAGCAGATGCAGTCACGGGGGGCCAGCGAGGCGGCCAGCTTCTCCGGCCTCATCTGGTGCTCAGTAGTGGGGTGCACTGCAAGCTCCTGCCTTCCTCTGTCCCCCACACACTACTGCACCCACGGACCACTAGGGCCTGGATGCAGGGGGGCACATGCACCAGGGGAGCCAGCTTGGACACAACCAAACTAGAAAAATGAAATGCCAGGTTCACTGTACTGTGTCTTCCCCTGAGGAGGTGATTCGGTGTGTGGACGTCTCCTTGCCTCTGTGTCTGTGCAGGGTGGGTGTGTTTGTATGTACACCATCCACAGGCAGGTGTTCGGTGTGTATGCACACACACACACACAGAGGACAGCATTTGGGTCAATGCCTTGCCAGGGTCTCTTGGTGACATACTAAGCACTTTGCAAGGGCAGGGACTTTCCAGGGACCCTGAGCAGTGTCCAGTGGAGAGGCTGTTATCTCTGCCCCGAAGCCAGAACTGGCACCTCTCCGCCCTTGTGCACAGGAAGGAAAATGGGCACACGCTTCCCAAGGCCCCACACTTCCCACAAAAACACCCCTCTTCCCACAGAGTCCTAGGGAGCCAGCATTTTGGGTCAGTCCACAGAGGTTTTAGTGGTTGGCCATGGCTGAGAATATTTTGGGAACTGCCTTTTAGAATTAGTTGACAAGACACCCGGACGCTGCTGTCCTGGCACTTTGCAGCTTTGTCCAGGTTCGCCTTGGTTCTCCCTGGGTCGAGCAATAAGTCCTCCTTCCGAGAGGATGGCTCACCTTTTTGACCCCAACTGGGTGGCTCCTTCCATCATGGGAGAATGATGGCTTCCTATCAGAAAGGCGACCCTGGTCACATTTGCTGGGATCGGAGTTCCTGATGTGACCCTGGCGTCGGCGGGAGTACGGCACCGTACGGGAAGGCCAAGCCTGATGGAGAGGCCACAGCCCTGAGGTGTGTGTCATCTGATGTTTGTGGAGCCCTTACAGCCCATGCTGGCAGTGCTGGGGACACCTCGCGGGAAAGGAGATGAGGCCCTGTTCTTGGGGAAGAGCTTGTGACAGTGTTCTTCTTGGGGGACACTGAGGCTGGGGAGGGGAACACAAATTCTGTCCCTCCCTTTATGACCCCTCCTTCAGGCCTTACAGCGGGGACCCATCCAAAGCAGAGCCATGCCCAAAACAAAATACCCAACAAGGAGGCATGGGTATGCATGGCTCGCCGACAGCCATTTAATCTGGGGCTTCAAAAATATCAACGTCCCAAGAGACCTTTGTGTGATTCCATTGACTTGAAATGTCCAGAACGGGCCAGTCCATAGAGAGAGGAAGGAGATTTGCGGTTTGCCCAGGGGCAGGGGCAGGAGGGGAACGGGAGGCAATACTCATGGGTACAGGTTTCCTTTGACGGAAGATGAAAGTGTTGCAGAATTACATTACAGTGATGGTTGCACAACTAGAAATTTACTAAAAACGATTTAACTGTATACTTTCAGTGGGAGAATTTACGGTATGTTAATTATATGTCCATAAAACTGTTAAATTCTTGAAGTATCATGGGGAAATGCTCCTGAAGTTACTCATCGGTATGTACATTCTGATTTCATTGTTTAAAAAAATACATGATCACATATAGAAGAAAGACTAGAAGGAAATACACCAAACATCAACAGCGGCTTTGTCTGAGTAAAGGAACCAAGCAAATGTTTTATTCCGCGTGTGCAAACAGCCAGGGGACAGTATCCGTCTAAAGTTGGGGTGATGCTGCCGTCCCACAGCCTCACCCCTGTCCCAGCCCCTCCCTGCCCAAGGTGACCCGTGACTCAGCTGCAGCGGCATCCAGCGGCCAGGGTCAGCCCCTCCCAGAAGAGAGAATGCTGTGGGCCTGCAGGGCGGGCAGGTGAGGCTGCGGGCCCCTCTGGCTGTGAGCTCCAGCGGCTCCTCAAAGCAGGCAGGCAGGAGCCCCAGTAATTACCCCACGGGCAGGCGGGTGGGCTGCACCGTTCCCTCATTCCCGAGGAGAGGTCACCCCTAGCCTGCCCCAGTGGCATCGTCCAGCAGCTGGGCTTCTCTTGACCCTCCAGGAGGGGCCGGGCAGTGGAGCTGGCCCAGGAGGGAGGCGGGCAGGGGGCCTGGGGCCGGGACCTGGCCTGACTCTCACTCTGAGTTCCAAACAAAACCACAGTCCCTGAGCCGTGATGTTGCCTGTCTTGCGCCCTCTGGTTTGCCCTCACCTGGCTTTCCACCTCCACCACCAGCTACACCCAGAGCCCTCCTCCACCTCCCCCTCAGTCCCCGGGCCCCGAATCCCACCTCCTCCTGCTGCCTGGGGCTCCCTCTGCTCCCTCACTGGCTGTCCTTCCCGCTGCTCCGCAAGTTCCCCCACCCCCGCTCAGCTTTCACCTGTGGCTTCCTGCTCTGCCCTCTCCCTGACACTTGGGTCCTCCAGACATGGTTCAGACGCCACCCTGCCCAGCTTTTCCCCACGGTCACTTGCACTGCACCCTCCTCTGACCACCCACCCAAGCAGGCACACACACACATGTACATGCACATGCAGGCCTGCTCTCCCAGCCCCTCCCTGTGCTACCCTGTCCCCAGCTCCACTCTGTCCACCGTGTTTTGCCACCTGGTCATTTTGCTGGCCGCCCAGCTCCACTGTTAGAACAGAAGCAGCATGGAACTGGTGGAGAGCTGCCTCCCCAGTCCCAGAGCTTTGCAAAAGAGCTGACTCAATAAATAAATGGTGGATGAACGAATGAATGAAGGAATGAAGCAGGGCAGGCAGTGGTCCCGCCTGCCCCTCTGGGCTGGTGCACACAGCCTTGTAAGGGGACATGCCTGGGGAGTGGGGTCATTGCTGCAGGCACCGCCTGAGTCACTTGGTTATTCCTGGCCACACAGGACATCCGAGGCTGGAGTGGGGCTGAGCAAGGGGGCCCTGAGAGCAGGGTGGCCACCTGACCTCACAGGGGCTTGGGGGCTTGGAGAGGCCGTGGTGGGTGAGTTCAGCCCTGGTGGGAGCAAAGAAGGAGTGTCCAGGGCCCAGGTGGCAGCTTTTAAGAAGGCAGATGGTGTGGACCAGGGGTCTGGGGTCAGGCCTCCTGGACACAGTGTTTGGGGACAGGAGGCAGAGGTCAGCTTGGCTGCTCTGGGAGCTCCCTGGCCCTCAATCAAGGAAGTCTGTCTCTAAATTGGGAGCCGAGTCCTGCTGATGAGGATGCAAAGGCAGACATCTCTGGCTGCTTGGCCCCCCATGCAGCTGGTCGGGGAGCCCTTCCTCAGGCCCCAACTGCATAGGCGACAAGTATGTGACCATGAATAAATAGCCACAATTATCCCTCCCCTTCCGTTAGCCTGCTGCAGGCTGGTGGACAGGGAGGAAGGGCAGCCTGGCAGCCTGGCGGCCCCTGCTGCCTCCAGAACCCAGGGGAGCCCTGGGGATCACAGGTGCAGCCAGCAGTGGGCACTGGCCCAGGGAAGGCCAGGTTGATGGAAGACTCACCTCAGCACAGAGGCCACAGGAGGGAGTGACGGACACCAGATACCAGGCTTTGAATGCCAGCTCTGCCCCTTTCCAGCTGTGTAACCTCAGGCAAGTGACCTCACCTCTCTGAGCCTTGCTTACCTCCACTGCCAGAGATGGTGAAAATACTGATCTCCCAGGCTCAGTGCAGGGCATAGCCCAACAAAGGACAGATGCAAAGCGCAGGGATGGAGTCTGTGCTTAACACGTGATGGCTGCTGTTGTGCTTCTGGACACGACTGCTATCAAAACCATCATCATGGTTATGCCCATTGTAAGGTCTCTCATCCCAACCCAGGATCTGTCCCCAGGGCCCAGCCCTGGGTTGCTAAGCCTCCTCTCCCAGTTTATACACGTATCCCTGGTGACCCAGGACGTTTTAAGCTCCTTCTCATGAATCTGAAGGATTTTGCCCCCAAATTTTTGCCCACTTTGCAAAAGCTCCCAGTCCTCCCGCTGCCTCCTTCCCAAACCTGTCCCCTTGCTCTGAAGCCACGACTGCCCCTCCCCCCCGCTTGGACAGCCCCCAGAAAACTGGCCTCCTCATTGGGTCCCCAGTCGGGTTCCACACTGGAGTCCTGGCTGGGGTTAGGGTGAGGGAGGCTCTAAGCCAGGACAGATGTGGTTATGGAGGGCATGAGCATGGGCAAGTGTCAGGGTGACCGTGGCCATCAGTCAAGGGTGGGTGCCCTGTCTGGTCAGGGGGTCAGCACACTGACTTGCTTGGACAAGCCAAGGCCCACAAGGCCCAGGGAGTTTCAGAGACAGAAAGGTCCACCTAAGGTCCACTGTGGTGGACACCAGATCCTGCTTCCAGAATAAAATAAAGGTTGGATTTTCAGAAATCAAGTGGCCCTCTGCTGTGGGCCCCCTTGGGGGATTGCCTCAGTGGAAGAGAGGCCTCAGCCAATGGCATGTCCTTCTCAGGGCAGGGGCTTCCAAGGACCGCTGAGGCTGATATGAAGGCCCAGCAGTCTTTCCCCACCCCAGGACAGCATGGGGGCCTCCATCTACAGAGCTCCCGAAGGATGGATGCTTGGTTCCTCAGGCCTGCGCCACAGCTGTCCCCTCACTCTGCTGAGTCCTGCCTCCGGCATCTGCTGCTTCTCTGCACGTGAACCCAAGAGCTGATTACCCGCAACCAGGAGCCTCCCTGTTAGCCTGCTGCCCAGGGCACTCCCAACTCTGCAAACAAGCAACAGGACCTCACAAAGTCATCCCACTTACCCTCAATCCTGTGAACAGATGCAGACACCTGCCTCAGTTTCCCCAACAGCATATTCAGCCTCCAGGATGTCTGTACTGGGCTGCCTAGTGCTCCCCACAAACTCCTGTCCACCCAGAACCTCAGGAAAGGAGCGAATAAGGTCTTTGCAGATGTAATTAGCTAAGGATCTTGGTGCAGCCATCCTGGATTTCAGGGGAACCCTAAACCTCATCAGTGGTGACCCTGTAAAAGGAAGAGAGGACAAGACCCACACACGTGGGAAGAGGAGGGAGACTGGAGTCACACATCTAAAAGTCGAGGCACACTTAGGGTTGTCCGCAGCCTTGAGAAGCCAGGAGAGAGGCCCAGGACAGGCTGCCCCTCCGAGCCCCAGAAGGAACCTGCCCAACGGCCCCTGGACCGGGGACTCCTGCTCTCAGAGCTTCGAGACAGTAGGTTTCCATTGCTGAAGCCACCTCGTTTGTGGTAGAGTGTCACGGCAGCCGCAGGAAACTAATGCAATGTCAGAAGCAAATGATTAAAGACAGAAAGGCGCAGTCTGTCCTATACAAGCCTGTTTGCCACCTTTTCCCCAAGACATAGCATTTGGTTCGGAACTGCCCTGAAGCGGCAGGGCAGGCGGGGCGGGGCGGAGGCCCAGGGTGGAAGGGGAAAGCCTCTTGTGCCATGACAGGGGTGGGTTCTTTCATTCCTGTGTGTGTTTCTGTTTTTACAGTCCCCTAAACCATCCTCTAGGGTGGATTTTATCCTGAAGGTGCTTCGGAGCCTTGGGCAGAAGAGAAAAGAGAAGGAATTTGAGTCACAGAAAGAACTCCCTTGCCCCTGTGGTCGAGCGTTGGTGGGAGGAAAGCTGGGAAGATGAGGGGCCCCAAGTTGTAGGGTGTCTAACGTCTGTGTTAGCACCGGACAGCCACTCCCCGAGGGGCCCTCATCCCCGGTCAGTGGGTCAGCCTGGCTGGTACATCATCAACCTTTACGGTACATCAGGTAGAGAGAGAGCGAGGCTGGCAAAGGACGGAGCAGACTCTGGGAATGTTTGGGGACAATCGATGGCTCTTAGGGGAGTCAGGACTGCATGGGAAGACATTCGTTTTGGCCGTGTAGAGACTGAAGTTCCTGCAGGATGCCTGGATTTCAGGACAGGCCTGGGCACTGCCGTGTAGCCAGGTCCTGCCAAAGGCAGCTCTTGAGGCTGGGATTGAAACCAAGGGCCCTTACCCCACCACGCGGACAGGCACCCCCGAGCCTTGGGTTGTGGGCAATGCTGGGAGAGGTGATGAGAACTGAGCCACTGTGGGCACTGAGGCCACGAGCACCAAGACCAGGAGTCCAGATGCCCAGCACCACAGGCGGACCAGAGAAAGCCGCTCTGCCTTCGGGTTTAAAGGGCTTATCTTTGGATACATGAATCAAATTAGAAAGAAACCAGAATGTGGCAGGGCAATATGAAAAAGGGGAAAGAGTAATGTTTCCGTGGGGAAACCCAACACCTCCCGCTCAGCCACGCGATGCAGGCCATCACAGCCACACGGCGGGTAACAGCGCGGGCCCTGCGTGAGGTGGGGTGAGAAAGGCACTTCACCACCATGATCCTTGCCCCTGGAGAAAAACTGAGACAAATCCCAATAGAGGGACAGTCTACAAAACCCCTGACCAGGCTGGGCACAGTGGCTCACGCCTGTAATCCCAGCACTTTAGGAGGCCAAGGCAGGTGGATCACTTGAGGTCAGGAGTTCGAGACCAGCCTGGCCAACATGGTAAAACCCTGTCTCTACTAAAATACAAAAAAATAAAATAAAATAAATAGTTGGGCATGATGGTGGGCACCTGTAATCCCAGCTACTCTGGAGGCTGAGGCAGAGAGAATCGCTTGAACCAGGGAGGTGGAGGTTGTGGTGAGCCATTGCACTCCAGCCTTGGTGACAAAGCGAGACTCCATCTCAAAAACCAAACCAAACCAAAAGAAAGCAAAAACCTGGAAAGTCCAAGTATTGTCACAGCCAAGAGGAGCCTGAAGACCTGACTACTGCATCTCATGTGGGATCCTGGAAAAGAAAAAGGATGGCAGGTAAAAGCCAGGGCAATGCGGAGAAAGTGCTGACATTCACAGCAACGTTGGCTCTTCAACTGTGACAAATACCCAGACTAAAGAAAGATGTTCACGGTAGGGGAAACCAGCTCGGGTCACGGGAACTCTCTGCACTGTCTTCGACATGTGTCTGCGGTCTAAAATCATTCTAACATGAAAAGTTTACTGTTTTTGAAAGCAATGGAACATCATTCAAAGAATACAGATAGTTTATAAAAGAAGAAATGCAAATGGATCGACAAATGTGACAAAATTCTCAATCTCAGTGATGATTTAATAAAAGAAAAAGGAAAATTGCAATGGGGCATTTTTGCAGAGTTGCAAAGATCTAAAACTCTGATAATACCACGTGTCGGTGGAGGCCTGCGGAAACAGGTGTGCATTGCAGGGGGTGAATACATAAATTGGTGATTTGTTGTTATCTCTTATAACATACAATTTCATACACTGTGAACCAGCAACTCCACTTCCAGAAACTTCACCCGTAGAAATATTGAGACAAAAGCATTTGCTCAAGTGCATGAAGACATTTGAAGTGGTATTGCTTTGTAAGAGGGAAACATCGAGGAAAAGAGAGTCTATGAAAAGAAAGCTGGCTAAATATGTTTTGATACATTTAATGGAATATTATGCATCCTCTTAAAAGCACTAAGTATATTTTTAAAGAATATGTAAGGCATATTCTTGTATAGAACATTTTTGAGATCTATTATTAAGTTAAAACAAGAAAGCTGTAAGACATTTCAATGGCGTGTACACACGGCTGTGTACGTGTGTATAAACACGGCCGGTTTTGCAGGAATACAACTGCTGGGTCACACACGGCCCCCAGCACAGAAGGACCCTGTGCTTGGCTTAATGCTCTGCCCCTGCCAGCTGGAAATTCTTCACCATTTTATCTTTGTTGGGTGCAATGGCTCATGCCTGTAATCCCAGCACTTTGAAAGGCTGAGGTGGGAGGATCACTTGAGCCCAGGAGTTCAAGACCAGCCTGGAGAACACAGTGAGAACCCATCTTTACAAACGATAAAAAATACTATCAAGGCACCGTGGTGTGTGCCTCGTCCCAGCTATTCAGGAGGCTGAGATGGGAGAATGACTTGAGTCTGAGAGTTGTTGGTGCTGTTTTTGAGGAGTCTCGCTCTGCCGCCCAGACTGGAGTGCAGTGGTGTGATCTCAGCTCACTGCAATCTCCACCTACCGGGTTCAAGCAATACTCCTGCCTCGGCTTCCTGAATAGCTGGAATTACAGATGCTACCACACCCAGCTAATGTTTTTTAAATTTTAGTGGAGACACGGTTTTGCTATGTTGGCCAGGCTGATCTCAAAGTCCTGACCTCAGATGATCTCCCTGCCCAGGCCTCCCAAAGTGCTGGGATTACAGGCGTGAGCCACTGTACCCAGCCAAGCCTGGCAGTTTGAGGCTGCAGTGATTCAAGATGGCGCCACTGCACTCCAGCCTGGGCAAAGAGCAAGACTCTGTCTCAACATAATAATAATAATAATTTTATCTTTGAGCTTGTGTTTTGTGGCTGAGGTCTACGGGGTAGTGGAGCACACACGTGGCTGGGTACTCGCAAGACCTGCCCTGTTGGCGTATCACATTGGCACAGCCCCACGAGCACAGTGTCCCAGCAGAGCCACGCCCGTGGGTGTTCAATGACACTCGGAGTGAGCATGTCACATCTGCAGCTGAGGAAGAGTGGACCCAGATGGTTCCAAACACCCACGCTTCCTGTTCCAACCAGAACTTGCTTCAATCACAGAAATAATAACGCAACGGAATTCTAAGAAACATGAAGGCCAAGGCAAACCCTGACGTCCTTTCTGACCTGCGTTACTTCCCTGTGTCGGCTGACGTGATGTCATAGAAGGACAGGGAAAGGTGGGGCCGGCTATGCCTACGGCTCTTTTCCGCTCAGTCCTTCCTTACCCCCAGGAGGCTGGAGGTGGGAAGTGTTGGGAGAACATGCGTCTCAACAAGTGAAATACACACAGCTGAGTTTGGTGGTGCGGTGTCTCCACTCTGCGTCCAAACACGGAGCACGTGTCCGTGAACAAGTTACGAAACGAAAGTTGTGATATTTCAGCGATTCCACATGGGTTAAATGCTCTTGTATTTGCCATTGAAACTGTCATCGCACTTTATAAAGGCCAATAGTGAAGTGCATGTATAATTTAAAGTTTCAATTTTTCTCTACTTAGAGTGGCCTTAAGTAGCACATGAAAACCCCGTGAGTAGAGAGAGATTCCGCAGAGGGAAGAAAGGGAAAGGCCTCCTACTTCGGTGCCTTTAATGGCTCTTTTTCCTGTTTGGAGAAAAGGGTTGTCTACATTGAGCACAGCAAAAATGCCAGACCAACCGTGACCAACAGCAGAGGAAGAGACAAAGGCTGAGAGAGGTGACGGTGCTGGAGTGGCGTTCCACGTGAAGGCTGGACGCTGCACCCAGCCCTCGTGTTCCATGGGAGACCCAAGCAACAAGGGGCGTGGGGAGGGAAGACGCACCGAGCCGGTCTGTGGGAAGGACTGACTGTGGGAGGTGCCGGCATAGCACTGGCTCCCAGACACTGAAGGGGATGGTAGAATCCAGGGACAACCTTACAAATTCCCATAAAAAGCAACGAGGGCAGAATGGCAGCAGGGTGGGGGCGCTGACCCAGAGAGGGCTCTGAGGGTGGTTAACACAAAATCCGAGACGGTCACAGAGGCCCACGCTGGTAATCCCAGCACTTCAGGAGGCCGAGGTGGGCAGACCACCTGAGGTCAGGAGTTCGGACCAGCCGGGCCAACAAGGTGAAACCCCATCTCTACTAAAAAGACAAAATTATCTGGGTGTGGCGGTGCACACCTGAGATCCCCGCTATTCGGGAGGCTGAAGCAGGAGAATCACTTGAACCTGGGTGGCAAAGGTTGCGGTGAGCCAAGATCTTGCCACTGCACTCCAGCCTGGGCAACAGAGCGAGACTCTCTCTCAAAAAAAAAGTAAAAGAAAAAAAAGAAAAGAACACAGTGTCCCGAGGGGTGTGATAGACAGGCAGCCAGCAGGGGCATTCCTTTACTCACACAGCTTCGCAGAGCCAAGCGTGAACCAGCAGGAGATGGAGGCAGCTGCTTATCCAAGTCACGGTCCCCGGCCCAGTTTTCAGACCTTCAGCAATTCTCAGCTCCAAAATTCATTGGCTGAGGACAGGCTGGGTCCCATGTGCAAACTCATCAACAGTGTGTACAGTCGTGACTCCCCCAGTTCTTTCCCAGGGACCTGGACCATTGACTTAGGTTACCACACACAGAGAAAGAGGACCATTCACACAATGCCTGAGCTGATACCTGGGGACCCAAAGTGTAAGCATAATCTTTCTGTTAGAGTGTGAGGGCCATGTAATACATATCAGCCTGCCCTAGTGGCTCACAGCAGGCACTCTGGCACCAGGGGCCCACCCAGTGGTCATTTCCTAGTCCCTGAATGTAAAGATGGTGTGGACATAACCTTTGCCCTCGTCCATTCATCCCAGTGAGAGCTGTCAAAATGAGGAAAGCAGGTGGAAGCCTTTGCAACTTGCACCCCTGGGTGGCAGGCAGTGTTAGTCCGTGCAGGCCGCTGGAAAAAACTGCTGTAAACTGGAATGTGTAGAAACAGCAGAAGTCTAGGACTCACAGCTCTGGTGGCTGGAAATCCAGTATCAAGGCACCAGCAGATTCAAGGTCTGCCGAAGGCTCAGTTCCTGCTTCACAGATGATGGCTTCTCATTGTCTTCCCATGGAGGAAGAGGATGAATGAGTACCCTTGGGTCTGTTGGATGAGGGCACTAATCCCTTCTGAAGACCCCACCTCTCAATACCATCACCTTTGGAGTCAGGATTTCAATACATCAATTGGGAAGGGAGGAAGGGACAAAAAACATTCAGAGCGTTGCAGCAGAATAATGGCTCTTGGAAGATGTCTGCCCTCGAATCCCCAGAACCCGTGACTACGTCACCTTACATGGCAAAGGGGAGTGAAGGTTGCCCTTGGAAAGAAGGTTGCCAACCAGCTGAGTTTGAGATGGGGATATTGTTCTGGATTATTTGGGTGTGCCCAGTGAAATCATAGGGTCCTTGCGGTTGAAAAAATGCAGGAGAGTAAGAGGGAGAGGTGACTAGTAAGAAGTCCGAGCGATGTGGTGGGAGGAGGACTCGGCCTAACGCTGCTGGCTTGGAGGATGGAGGAAGAGGCCGTGAGCCATGCAGGAGGCCCGAGAAGGGAGAAAAGGCAAGAAGACAGATTCTCCCCTACAGCCTCCAGGAAAGAGCATAGCTCTCTGGACACCTTGATTTTTATCTCCGTGAAACTTGTTTTGGGCTTCTGAGCTTCAGAGCTGTAAGATAGTAAATCTATGTTGTTTGAAGCTGACGTTGTTTCAAGTGTATAGTGTCATGTTACAGCAGCGATCGCCAGCGATCGTAACCTCATACACCACTGCCCCCCAGCTAAGACTGTGTCTATAAAAAAGTACTGCATCCTTGGGGGAACAGTGGAGACGGCCTCCGGGTGCAGGACTTCCGGTCCCGCCTGCTCGCCCAGACACTGTGTGAAGAGTCCCCTTTCTCCGTGGCTGGTAACCTAAGCAGGCGGCCACAGGTCTTTGGGGAAGGACCGGGGGAGTCATGACTGTACACACTGTTCATGGGGACCCAGACTCTCTGCAGCCAATGGGTTTTGGATCTGAGAATTGTCGTAGGTCTGAAAACTGGGCTGGGGACCGTGACTTTGATAACTGACTGGACTTTCAAAAGCGCAAGTAAATCCTGGAGGATAAGAGCAGACTGCAAACCCAACTAAGTGGCAGCCCCGACGGCGGCTGTTCTTCCAGGTGTGCCGTCTCAGCTAACGCCAGGTTGGTGACTGGCAGCCATTGACCCAGCAAGTGCATTCTTTTCCATCCTGATCACAAAGGCGGTCAGAAGCAGGCTGTGTTCACATGGAACCGACAGCAGTAAATGTTTGCTGTCTTGCCCCAGAGCTCTGCTCACTCTCCTTCCATCTGTCATAGTACAGACCTAAGGGGCCTGGATTTCCAGGAGAATATCATGGAAGTCCACTATACTGATGTCATCGTGTCAATCAGATAAGATGGGCAAGAAGCGGCTAATACTTTGGAGACCTCGTAAGACAGCTGCACTCCGGGGGCAGGAGATAAAGCCTATAATGGGCCAGGCATGGTGGCTCATGCCTATAATCCCAGTACTTTGGGAGGCCAAAGTGGGTGGATTACTTGAGGTCAGGAGTTCAAGACAAGCCTGGCCAACATGGCAAAATCTCACCTCTAGTAAATCTGAAAAAATTAGCCGGGTGCAGTGGCACGCACCTGTAATCCCAGCTACTCAGGAGACTGAGGCAGGAGAATCGCCTGAACCCAGAAGGCGGAGGTTTAAGTGAGCCGAGATTGCACCAGTGCCCTTGCTGGGTGACAGCAAGATTTCATCTCAAAAAAAAAAAAAAGCCTCCTAGATTTGTATGGGTCTGGATGTCTAAGGCATGCTGAGTCACTGAAAGTGACAAATTCCTGCTCCCACCATGAAGGGGTGCTTGGAGGTCACTTGGATCCTGGAGGTAGCATGTTCTGCACTTGGGAATCCATGGAAGGCAGCCAGCTTTGAGAGGACCCACAGCAAGATGTGGCTTTGCAGCAGGGGCAGCTCTGCTACCCAGGCCTCATGGCTCTGCTGGCTCGATGGTTCTAGAGGCTCTGTGCAGGAAAAAAGATGCCATGCATCGCAGATGACAAGCCCTGACTGGAGACAGGCCACGCCACTCGCACCAGAGAACATTGTTTGAAAAACAGCTCCAGGCCCTGCTGGAGATGGAATGCTTGGCTATCAAACATCAGCAGGCGTGCAGCTAGAATCATCTGCCAGGAGCTGGGCCATTTCAGACCCGCCAAGCCAGCAGGTCACGTAGACCCCATCAACAGGCGTGCAGCTAGAACAGTCTGCCACAAGCTGGAACATTTCAGACCCACCAAGCCAGCAGGTCAGGTAGACCCAGCAGGATCCATCGTGAGATAGAAATTGCCCATCAAGGCCAGGCGTGGTGGCTCATGCCTATAATCCCAACACTTTGGGAGGCTGAAGCAGGTGGAATACCTGAGGTCAGGAGTTCGAGACCAGCCTGGCCAACATGGTGAAACCCCATCTCCACTAAAAATACAAAAATTAGCCGGGCATGGTAGCAGATGCCTGTAATCCCAGCTACTCAGGAGGTTGAGGCAGGAGAATTGCTTGCACACGGGAGGCAGAGGTTGCAGTGAGCCGAGATCATGCCATTGTACTCCAGCCTGGGCGACAAGAGTGAAACTCTGTCAAAAGAGAGAAAGAGAGAGAGAGAGAAAGAAAGAAATAAATTTTCCATCAAAATCGGGCATGAGCATGACCAGAGGCACAAGCAAGCCACGCGTGCCACCCTCAAGAGTCTGGGAGATAAGGCCGGTGTGGTGGCTCACACCTGTAATCCCAGCACTTTGGGAGGCTGAGGTGGGTGAATCATCTGAGGTCAGGAGTTCAGGACCAGCCTGGCCAACATTGTGAAACTCCATCTCTACTAAAAATACAAAAATTAGCCGGGTGTGGTGGCAGGCACCTGTAATCCTAGCTACTGGAGAAGCTGAGACAGGAGAATCGCTTGAACTCGGCAGGCGGAGGTCGAAGTGAGCTGAGATCATGCCACTGCACTCCAGCCTGGGCAACAAAGAGTGAAACTGCTTCTCAAAAAAAATAAAGAAAAAGCCTGGGAGATGGAAAGTGAAAATCCCCACGTTAGACCAAGGGACCTATGAATGGCCGAAAGGTGCAGGAGAAGACAGGGGGAGTAGACAGGGGGTCCCCGACTCTGTCACGTGCTGCACCACCCAGAAGCCACTGGCCTCATAGTGTGATACAACAGCCTTTCGAAGGCATGGCTGAGCTGATACGAGGATGTGACATCATCTTCCCAGATGCAGAATATATCTGAAATCAACAACCATTATAGGGGCCGTGTGCCCAGTAGGGAGAATACATTGATCCGGGAAGCAGAGGGTGGAAGGAGGAATGTCTCCGCTTACTATCACTCCAGTGGCCCACTTGGGGGAATTTTTGCTTTCCCACCTCTCTAGGTTTGGTGAGTCTGCAAGACCTGATCCCCAGAGTGGGACCCTTCCACCAGGATTCACGTCAAGGGCCCCATTAAACTTGGCACTATGGCTGCTGGCTGAGCACTTTGGGCTCCTAGGGAGCCAGCAAGCAAGAAAAGGAGTCACCATCCTGGTAGGGGCAGCTGATCCTGGTCCGTGTGGAGAATGGGATGTGGCTCCCTAGCGGGAAGTGGGGAGAATGGAGGGGAGAATTCAGCAAAACATCTCTTCTTACTCCTGTGCCCAGTTTTTACAGCAAATGCATGAGGGCAGCAGCCATCGCTTGAGAGGATGTGGTGACTGGGGGCTCAGAGCGTCAGGATTCAAGTCTGGGTTCCCCCACTAGGTAAACCACCTAGCCAGCAGAGATACTCACTGAGGGTAAGGGGGCTCTCGGGTGGAGAGCAGGGGGGAAGATGACATCCCCCCGGGTGCCAGCTGCAGGAGCTTGCTGGCAGGAGTTACGTCTGGACAATGCATTCCCCTTTGTGAGTTTCCCCAGGAATAGAGACTGGCGTGGGCTGAATGGTGAGCCCTCAGAAAGATAAACCCAAGGCCTAACCGCAGGAAGCTGTGACTGTGACCTCATTTGGAAAAGGGTCTTCGCAGCTGTACTGAAGTTAAGGATTTTGAGATGAGATTTTCCTACATTACCCAGTGGGTCCTAAACCCAGTGACAAGTATCTCTGTAACACAAAGAGGAGACTGCACAGACACAGAGGCAAAGACCATGTGACAGCAGAGCCACAGTGAGAAGGATGAAGCGCCAGACCTGGGGCCCCAGAAACTGAAAAAGGCAGGGAGGGGTCCTCCCCTACCGTCTCTGGAGGGACACCCCACTGCCCACACTTTGATTTCAGCCCTCTGGCCTCTAGAGCCGCGAAGGTTACATCTCTTTCCTTTTATGCCTAGTTTCAGCCCTGAGAAGTCAATACAGGGAGCACCCAGGGTCCTGGAGGCGTCATTTTGGATGGGGTGAGCTTGTCACGTGGAAGTGCATGCCGCCAGTGTGAGGGGCAGGGGCGCAGATGCTGTGCTGTGCTGCCCACTATCCCCCTTCAGGACATGGGCGCTTATCCCCAGCTGCAGGAGGGTTGTCCCTGGCTGGGTTCCTCCCAGGCACTGCCTCCCTATGTTGCACTTCTCCATGGCTGGCTGACGTGAGGGTGCAAAGGCCCGGGCCCCTGGCCTCAATCAGACCTCTCTGTGGGGCTATCCGAGCTCCAGAGCTCCCTGTGGTGGGCAGAGGCCGCTCTTCCCACTGCACTGCGGCCCAACTTTGCCTTCTGCACAGTCTTTTTTTCTTTCTTTTCTTAGGAAGGCTCAGGCACGCTGGAGTGCAGTGGCATGATCTCGGCTCACTGCAACCTCTGGCTCCTGGGTTCAAGTGTTCCTCCCATCTCAGCCTTCTGAGTAGCTGGGACCACAGGCATGCACCACCGCTCGTAGCTAATTTTCGTATTTTTTTTTTAAGATGGAGTTCTCACTATGTTGGCCAGGCTGGTCTTGAACTCTTGAGCTCAAGTGATCCACCTGCCTCGGCCTCCCAAAGTGCTGGGTTGACAGCTGTGAGGGGCACCTGTACTTCCTCTGCCCAATCTTGCCTACCTTGGTCTCCATAGGTGTCATTCCTGAGAGCCCCTCACTAAACCCATAGTGCCCAGGGCTTAGGGTCTCTGAGTCCCGTGCCCAGGAACTGACCCATGAGGGATCTCAACCCAGAGAAGAAAGGATGATGATGTAATAAATGTGTTGGAACGCCCCAGACACCATCCTGAAAAAAGCTGAATCCGAACCTCGCACCTAATGCCAAATAAACTCCAGATGGCTCAAAAATCTGAGAACCTAGAGAGAGCTACAAGAAACCGTGGAGGAATTTTAAAATGATCTTTCCAAATCTTACTCCAAAACCAGATGCTGTACAAGCAAGAATAAAGAAATAATTTGATTATAATTACTGTATTATTTTTAAATATTCAGAGCAAAAATCACCATAATCAAATTCAGAAAAAAAAAATTTAAAAACTGAGAAAATGATTTGTAATGTATCACGCAAGATCATTTTCTTTAAAAAACGGAATTACAAATCAATTCTAAAAAATCAATAACTCAATAGAAAAATGCTCGAATGGTATCCCCAGGTCAAAGACAAGGAAGTCCACACGGTTCCTGAACACATTAAAATATGCTCAATTTTATAGGGTCCAGCCCTCTGTGGTCCTGTGAGTCCCTCTCCACAGGTGTGGAGATGAGAAACAGTGAAAAAAAGACACAAGACACAGAGATAGAGGAAAGAGAGTTTGTGCCCAGGGGTCCACTGCCAGTCGAAGCACGGAGTCCAGCAGTGGCCCCGAGGGCCTGGACGCTCTGACTTTTATTGAATACAGGGCAGGGAGCAGGGTAGATGGGGTGGTAATGGTGGTCAGTGACAGGGTGAGGTAAATATATATTTATGATTACATGTGAATAGCTATGTGATTATTTATGATTCTATATAGGAATAACAATATAACTATATCTCTATTTCTTTTCTAATTCAATATTTATATGAAAAGAGACTGAGGCCTCAGACCCTTGCCTCGGCTCTTTCGGGGTTTCCCTCTCCCTGACAACTTCACTTTTTAAAAATTGAAGTGAAATTGACTTAACAAAATCAATTATTTTACAGTGAACAGTTCAGTGACAGTAAGTACCTTTGAGTTGTTGTAAAACTGTCACCCCTATCTAGTTCCAAGATATTTTCATCACCCCAAAAGGAAATTGTATAAATAGAAGCATACAAAATACAGGCTTTTGTGTCTGATTTCTTTCTCATGGTTACGCTTTCTGCATTTCAGCCATGTTGTAGCATGTATCAGAATTTCATTCCTTTTTATGGCTGAATAATGTTCCATCGTATGGCGGGGCCACATTTATCCATTGATGCATTGGGTTGTCCTCACCTTTTAGCCATTGTGAATAATGCTGCTATGAATATGTGCGTATATGTCAGAGCTGCTGTTTTCAGTGCTTTGGGGAGTATCCCTAGGAGTGGAATTGCTGGGCCATCTGGTAATTCTATGTTTAAGTTTTTGAAAAAATGCCAAACCGATTTCCACAGCAGCTGCACCGTTTTACATTCCCACCAGCAATGTGTAAGGGTGCCAGTTTTTCCACATCCTTTGCCAACCCTTGATATTCTCCCTTTTTTTTTTGAGACAGAGTTTCACTCTTGTTACCCAGGCTGGAGTGCAATGGCGAGATCTCGGCTCACCGCAACCTCTGCTTCCTGGGTTCAAACAATTCTCCTGCCTCAGCCTCCCAATAGCTGGGACTACAGGCGTGCACCACCATGCCCAGCTAATTTCTGTATTTTTAGTAGAGACGGGGTTTCACCTTGTTGACCAGGATGGTCTCGATCTCTTGAACTCATGATCCACCCGCCTCGGCCTCCCAAAGTGCCAGGATTACAGGCTTGAGCCACCGCACCCAGCCCAACTCTCCCTTTTTAAAAAGTAATAGCAGCCGGGCACGGTGACTCACGCTTGTAATCCCGGCACTTTGGGAGGCCGAGGCGGGTGGATCACGAGGTCAAGAGATCGAGACCATCCTGGTAAACATGGTGAAACCCCGTCTCTACTAAAAATACAAAAAATTAGCTGGGCATGGTGGCGCGTAGCTCCTGTAGTCCCAGCTACTCAGGAGGCTGAGGCAGGAGAATTGCCTGAACCCAGGAGGCGGAGGTTGCAGTGAGCCGAGATCGCGCCATTGCACGATGGGTAACAAGAGCGAAACTCCTGCTCAAAAAACAAACAAATAAATCATAGCTACCCTAGTGGGCGTGAGGTGGCGTCTTCTCGAGATTTGGGTTTGCATTTCCCCGATGATTGTGAGGCCTGCATGTTTTCACGTTTGCTGGTCCTTTGAGTACATTCTTTGGAGACTGTCTATTCAAGGCCCTTGCCCGTTTGTTAACTGAGTTGTCTTTTTATTGCCAAATTGTAATAGTTCCTTAAAATTCTGGATACCTATGGTTTGGCTCTGTGTCCCTACCCAAATCTCATCTCAAATTGTAATCCCCACATGTCGAGGGAGGGACCTGGTGGGAGGTGACTGGACCATGGGGGTGGTTTCCTCCATGCTGTCCTCATGCTAGTGAGTGAGTTTTCACAAGATCTCGTGGTTTAAACGTGTTTGACGTTCTCTCTCTCTCTCTCTCCTGCCACCATGTAAGACGTGCCTTGCTTCCTTTTCCCTTCCACCATGATCGTAAATTTCCTGAGGCCTCCCCAGCCAAGCAGAACTGTAAGCCAATTAAAACTCTCATCTTTACAAATTACCCAGTCTTAGGTAGTTCTTTATAACGGTGTGAAAATGGACTAATACACATGATTTGCAAATGTTTTCTCCTATCCTGTGGGTGGTCTTTTCACATTCTTGATCATGTTCTTCGATCTGCAGATTTTTTCGTTTGATGAAGTCCAATTCGTCTGTTTCTTTCTTTTGCTTTCACACTTTTGGTGACATCGACTCTGCTTAATAAGACAAAAATTAGAACCATTCTGAAATACAAGTTTTTCAGTTATTTATTTGTTAAGAATCAGAAACTTTAATTACACTCTGCATTGGTGGGTAAACACGTTTCTCATACATATAAATTAGTATGACTTCTAGTTCAAACTTTTTTTAGAGACAGGGTCTCTGTCACCCAGGCTGGAGTGCAGTGGTACAATCATAGCTCACTGCAGCCTTGACTTCCTGGGCTCAAGTGATATCCCACCTCAGCCTCCAGAGTAGCTGAGACTACAGGCATGTGGCACCATGCCTGGCTAATTAAAAATTTTTTTTGTAGAGACAGGGTTTCACCATGTTGCCCAGGCTGGTCTCCAATTCCTGGGCTCAAGTAATCCTCCCACCTTGGCCTCCTAAGGTGCTGGGATTATAGGTGTGAGCCACTGCACCCAACCTAACTTTATTTTTGTTTTTCTGAGACAAGATCTCACTCTGTTGCCGAGGCAGGGGCTCAGTAGCATGATCTTTGCTCACTGTAACCTCCGCCTCCCAGGTTCAAGCAATTCTCATGCCTCAGCCTCCTGAGTAGCTGGTATTACAGACTCCTGCCCCCACACCTGACTAATTTTTGTATTTTAGCAGAGACGGGGTTTCACCGTGTTGGCCATGCTGGTCTGGAACTCCTGACTTCGAGGTGATCTGCCCACCTTGGCCTCTTAAAGTGCTGGGATTACAGGCGTGAGCCACTGCACCCAGCCCAACTTCTTTAAAGTGACTCTTTGACTCAGCAATTCCAGGTCTAGGAATTTTTCCTCAATACACCGGCAAACTGAGAAATTGTGTACCTGCAGCTAGTGTGCATTTACAAACACTACCACATCATTTGTGTTATCAAAAGTAGGAAACCACCTAAAGGCTCATCAGTGGTAGTCCAGTTAAATAAACTGTGACACCTCCAGGCAATGGACAACTCGGGAGCTGTCAGAGAAATGAGGATGCCCTTTCTGCTCTGAGATGGAGCAGTGCTTAAGGACACAAGGTGAAGCAGCCAGGCACAGAGGTTTGTGTGCCCTGGTTTGTGTAAGTAGAACAGGTGGAAAGTAAAACAGCCACACAGTCATTGCGCATTGATGGGGTATCTCTGAACAGGGATAGAAGAGACAGTATTGGCTGCTCCTGGAGAAGCCCCAAGGTGAGGGACAGACAGGGTCGGCTTCATGGGCATGGCACCTGCAAAGCCACTGAGGGGCCCCGTACACAGTTTAATGGTCTCCTGTCACCGTCTTGAAATCCCTGATTTTTTTCTAATTTTTTATTGTGTTAAAATATGCATAACTTGGTCAGGTATGGTGGCTGATACCTGTAATCCCAGCACTTTAAGAGGCTGAGGTGGGTGGATCCCCTGAGGCTGGGAGTTCGAGACCAGCCTGACCAACATGGAGAAACCCCCTTCTCTATTAAAAAAATACAAAATTAGCCAGGTGTGGTGGCACACACCTGTAATCTCAGCTACTCAGGAGGCTGAGGCAGTAGAATTGCTTGAACCCAGGAAGCAGAGGTTGCAGTGAGCCGAGATCGTGCCACTGCACTCCAGCCTGGGCAACAAGAGTGAGCGAAACTCCGTCTCAAAAAATAAATGCATAACTTAAAAATGTACTAGTTTAACCATTTTAAAGTGTACAGTTCAGTGGCATCAAGTACTATCACATGGTTGTGCAATCATCACCCCCATACATCTCCAGAATTTTTTTTTTTGAGACAGAGTTTTGTTCTTGTCGCAATCTTGTCTGGAGTGCAATAGTGCAGCCTCAGCTCACTGCAACCTCCACCTCCCAGGTTCAAGTGATTCTCCTGCCTCAGCCTCCTGAGTAACTGGGATGACAGGTGCCTGCCACCACACCCAGCTAATTTTTGTGTTTTTAGTGGAGATGAGGTTTTACCATATTGGTCAGGCTGGTCTCTGAACTCCTGACCACACCTGCCTTGGTCTCCTGAAGTGCTGGGATTATAGGTGTGGGCCATTGTGCCTGGCCCAGACTCTTAATCTTTCCAAAGCTGAAACTCTGTTCCCATGCAACACTGATTCCCCATTCTCCCTCTCCCCAGCCCCTGGTACTGTCCCTTCTACTTTGTGTCCCTGTGAGTTTGATTATTCTAGGTACCTCAAAAATGCATTGTATAGTATTTCCTTTGTGTCTGTATTTCACTTAGCATGTCAGTGTCCACGAGGTTCACCCATGTTGGGGCATTTGTCAGATTTTCCTTCCTCTTTAAGGCTGAATCATATTCCACTGTCTGGATAAGAGCATTTGCTAATCCATTCTTCTGGCAGTAGACACCTGCATTCCTTCCACGTTTTAGCTACTGTGAATAGTGCTATGTACATGGGTATACAAACCTCTCTTTAAGACTTTGCTTTTGGCCGGACACGGTGGCTGTAATCCCAGCACTTTGGGAGGCCGAGGCATACAGATCACTTGAGTCCAGAAGTTTGAGACCAGCCTGAGCAATGTGGCAAAACCCCATCTCTACAAAATGTACAAAAAGATTAGCCAGACATGGTGGCCTGCACCTGTGGTCCCAGCTACTTAGGAGGCTAAGGTGAGAGGATCACCTGAGCCCAGGACATCAAGTCTGCAGTGAGCTATGAAAGTACCACTGCACTCCAGCCTGGGAGACAGAGTGAGACCCTAACTAAAATTTAAAAAAAAGCAGGGCAAAGTGGATCACACCTGTAATTCCAGCACTTTGGAAAACCGAGGTGGGAGGATCACTTGAGGTCAGGAGTTCAAGACCAGCCTGGGCATCATGGTGAAACTTTGTTTTTATTAAAATACAAAACATTAGCCAGGTGCCTGTAGTCCCCTCTGCTAGGGAGGCTGAAGCATGAGAATTGCTTGAACCTGGGAGGCAGAGGTTGCAGTGAGCTGAAATCACACCATTGTACTCCTGGGCAACAGAGTGAGACCCTGTCTCAAAAAAAAAAAAAAATTCTGCTTTTAATTCTTTTAAATACTGTCTTAGTCCATTTGTGCTGCGAAACAAAATACCTTAGAGTGGGTAATGTCTAAAGAACATATGTTTATTTCCTGTGGTTTTGGAGGCTTGGAAGCACAAGATCAAGGCAGTGGCATGGTACGTGGTGAGGACTGCGGTCTGCCTGCTATCTGCCTTTAAGCTGGTGCCCTGTTGCTGAGTCCTTACATGGCGGAAGGCGGAAGGGCAAGACAGCATTCCCTTCAACCTCCAGACCTTTTATAATCATGTGAATCCCAATCACGAAGGCTCTGCCCTCACGAATGAATCACCTCCAGAGCCACACTTCTTAATATTAGTGCGTTGGAAACTGAGTTTCAACATACATTTTGGAAAGGACCGTTATTCCCATCAGAGCAAGTATATCCCCAGCAGTGGAACTGCTGGATCATGTGGTAATTCTGTGTTTGATTTTTTGAGGAACCATCACATTGTTTCTGCGGTGGCTGCACCGTTTTACTCCCCACCAACAGTGCGCGAGGGCGCCAGTTTCCCCATGTCCTCTCCGTGTCCTCACCACCCGACACTTACATTTTCTGTTGTTGTTGTTTTTAATAGTAGTCACTTGGACAGGTTTGAGGTGGTATCTAATTGCGGTTTTTTGTTTTTGTTTTTATTTGAGACAGGCTCTCATCTGTCACCCAAGCTGGAGTGCAGTGGCATGACCACTGCTCACTGCAGCCTTGAACTGGGGGTCAAGGGATCCTCCCAGCTCAGCCTCTTGAGTAGCTGGGACTACAAGTGCATGCTATCATACCTGGATAATTAAAAATTTTTTTTGGAGAGATGAAGTCTCACTGTGTTGGCCAGGCTGGTCTCAAACTCCTGAGGTCAAGAGATCCTCCTGCCTCGGCCTCCCAAAGTGCTGGGATGACAGGGGTGAGCCACCATGTTTGGCCCTGATTATAGTTTTGATTTGCATTTTCCTAATGATCCTTAATTATTTTTTATCAAAGGGCCCATGTTTTCATTTTGCACAGGCCCTGGCAATCCCAGCACAGGGACGGAAAAAAGACTTCAAACCTCTGGCATCGTTTGAATTTTGAAGCAAGTGATTGTGTGACCTATTCTAAAGCAACTTAAATGGGAATGGAAGGAAGGAAATATCTTCTAAAAAGCAACGACGACAAAGTCAGGCCCAGGTTAGGCAGCCCCAAAAGGGGGCACCCCGTCTCATGACTCACATCTGGTACCCCACCTGCTGCCCTGCGGCTCTCTCCAGAGCACTGAGCATGGGTCAGGGCCAGGACTGTGTCTTTCGCTGATATCTGTGGAAGCAGCAGATAAATTAATGATCAGCCATCATAAAGATCAATCTCAACACTGAATGGAAGGACCGTGAAGAATCAGATCTTAGCAATATGCCCCCCTAGAGTTCCTGAAGGAGCGTGCAGACTGACATCCTTGACTTTCCTTGCTGGGCAGCCCATCACCTGTGTTGGGGTGGAAGAGTAAGAGGATTCAAGGGTTCGAGGCTTGGGATGGGGTCTGCTTGTGGTATCAAGACTGGAATGAACATGGGAGATGGGGGCTGAGGCCCCCGACAACTCTGGGTTGACACTGATAGGCAAAATGTCAGGAATGGGATGAGACCCTGCCCACTGCTTCCTCTTCCCAATCCCAGAAGGATAATGAGAGTGACGGTGGTGATGATGGTGGCAATGATGACGATTTTGATGAGGGTGATGCTGCTGATGAGGATGAGGAAGAGGAGAGGAAGGCTCTTGGTGGTGATGATGATGATGGAGATGCTGGTGAGCAGTGATGAAGAAGAGGGCGATGGTGATGATGATGAGGAGCCTGAGGTATGCCGCCAGCTGGGTGCTCCATGCTCTTCATGCTCCCTGTCACGTAGTAAATCCAGCCCCTTCTACCCAGCCCCCCTTGGCTCTGCACCATGGTGCCCAGGAAGATCAATAGGCCAGCCTTGCAGAGAGTCCCCCAGACCTTTCCCTCTCCAGTCACCTCCCTGCCAGGATTGACAAACTAAGGCCTGGGGGAGCCAAATTCCTTCCCGATTCCTGGAACCGAGCAGGGTGTGGAGCATGGAGAGAAAGGAGGCCGGCAAGGGCTGCCTTCATCCCCGGGGCAGTTGTGAGGATGAGACCTAATGAAGTCTGTGCACACACTGTAGCACCTATGGCTGACATGGGGACACGTGTACCTGGGACGTGGGGCCACGCTCATGTTTGTCAAGTTTTTGCTGAATGTCAGGATCCGTGACAAGCACCCTCCATGCATCAGCTCATGTCAAACTTTTGCTGAATGCCAGGATCCATGCATCAAGCACCTCCATGCATCAGCTCACATCACCTCCCACCAACCACTGATTTCATTCTCCCCATTTTACCACTGAGAGAACACAGGTCCACAGGTACCACTGGCCCCTTCATGCTGCACACCCTGCCCCCACTGCTGCTGGCCTGAAAGGAGCCTTCCAGGTGACAGCTGCAGACACTTGCCTGCACCATGGTCTCCGGGGATCTTGCCTGCAGGGAGGTGGCCTAAAAATAGCTGGGGATGAAGAGAAGGGGAAGTCTCGCAGCCTCCAGGGGAGGTCAAGAGGCCGGGAAAAGAGACCCATGCCCCATCCTACCCAGGCTGCCTGGAACTGTTTGGACAAAGGGCTGAGGGTTGGGGTGAGGTTTAAGTGGGCCCAGCCCACTCCCTCAAACACACACTGAGACGTGTGCACATGGTCTCATGCCTGCGTGTCAGCACACACACACTGCCCTGCACCCACTGGACCTCTTGGTTTGCTGCCAACAAGAGCCTTGGGCAGTGGCTCAGAAACCTCTGTCCTCCACTCAGGTATCCCTCTGCTGCATGATCTAGAGAAAAACACCCTCTGTTTCTGCTCCTCATCTGTCCTGGGGGAAGAGCCGTGATGGTCTGGCTTGTCTAGAGCTACAGAATATGGGCCAGAGCTATAGGAAGCTTCTGTGGTTGGCTCCAGTCTGCTCATTGATGATGGAGAGGATGAGGTCCAGAATAGACAGAGAACCACTCAGGGTCGTGCTCATGGGGTGGGAGTAAGGGGAGAATTTGCTTTCCCAGTGCTGCTCTGCCCAAGGTCACCAGCTGGAGAGGAAGGCAAAATTCCTGATCTAGCCCCTCCTCCACCAGCAGGGCCCTCTGAGGGCTGGGGCCCCAAGGAGCCCCACAGGGCTTGGTTGAGACCCTCAGGAAAATCTCTACCTCTCCTGATCACAAAGGCTTCTAGAACATGCCGTGTTTCATCCTGAGGCAATCTTTCCAGCCCTGTCTGGTGACATGGCCACTAGGGCAGGGCTCTCTTACACCCCTGTGGGCCCCTGCCTGGGTCCCTGACTGGTGCTGGGCATCTTCATGGCTGTTTCCAAGCCACAGTCGCTCCAGAAAAGCAGGGACCAATCCTGGCCTGGGGTCCCCAGACTCAAAGCCACGCTGAGAACAAACTGTCAACCAGCCTTCAAGCATTGAAGAAATAAAGCCCAGGGGTCCACGTCCACTGAGGGCTTGGCGGGGAGATGGGGCAGAGCCCATATACCTGTGGGCCCTGAACTGCCCACCAGCAGCCTGGCAGCCACTGCTGTCCTGCCCCTGAGGAGCCAGGTGCAGCCCAGTTGCGAGCTGTTTCCACACCTGTCAAGTTAAGTGTCAGACTTGGTCGTTGAGTGATGGGGTGCAGAGAAACAATTGCTGCACACGTGAAAGCTGGTATGCAGTTTAGGTCTTTTAATTTTCACACGTAAACTAAGCTGGAAGCCGCGTGGTTCTGCTTTGTGCAAAAGGTGGTATATGCACTTAAGGCTGCGTGGGGTATTCAGGAGGAAGGGACTGGGGAAATGAGGCGGTCCCGGCTCGCAGGAAAGCTTGGGCGAGATGGAGGGTGGATGAGGCTTCCAGGGAACCCCGAGCCCCTGAGTGTGAGCTCTACCTCTCTGGCTGGTGGCTTTTTTTTTGAGACGGAGTTTCACTCTTGTTACCCAGGCTGTAGTGCAATGGTGCGATCTCGGTTCATCGCAACCTCTGCCTCCTAGGTTCAAGCAATTCTCCTGCCTCAGCCTCCTGAGTAGCTGGGATTACAGGCATGCGCCACCATGCCCAGCTAATTTTTTGTATTTTTAGTAGAGACGGGGTTTCACCATGTTGACCAGGATGGTCTCGATCTCTTGACCTCGTGATCCACCGGCCTCGGCCTACCAAAGTGCTGGGATTACAGGCGTGAGCCACCGCACCCAGCCAGTGGCTTATTAACAGTCACCCCAGCCCTGCAAGACAGAGATTTGGGTGGTGGGCGTCCCTCCCTTGGCTCTCTCCTCTCTGATCCCAAACGAGGTTTCCAGACAAGATCAGACCTCCCAACCCCACAGCTCCTCTTGCTCCAGAGCTGTCCAGGGCCTCCCAAGGCCTTCGTGATAAAATCTAAACATCTGCCCTGGCGATCAAGGTCCTTCCTGGAAGGGCCCCTTCCCGTCCACTCAGTTTCATCTGCAATCACTGCTCCCACTCTCCCACCTCACCCAAGCTTTGTGATTGCTGGAGTCACCCTCCTTCCATTAGTCCCCTTCCTCCTAACTATCTGCTTTGCATCCTTAAGTCTTGGCCCCCAGAACCTCCTCCTCCAGGGAGCCTTCCCTGACCTCCCTCCCCACCCTGGAATTATGTTCTCCCCTTTTGCTGGCCCAGGCTCCCATACCTCCTCTATCCTGGTCCCCATTTTCCCCCTGGCTAAGACCCATGCCCAGAGTCACGTTGGCCAGAGATTGCTGAGCCTGGACCTCACCCCGGGTCCCTTACCTTTAGTCAGGGAGACCTGGCATGGAGTCACAGGGTGAGGGCTCCAGGCTCTGCCTTGCCTCCCTCTGAGCCTGGAGCAGGGCTCTGCCTCCCTGAGCACCCTTTCCTCCTCCATCCCCCAGGGACTTGCACTTGGCCAGTCGTGCAAACAAAGTGAGGTCAGGTCGTGAGGAGCCCTCGAGCCCTCGAGCAGAACTGTGCGGTTTGCTTTCCTGTTAGCTATGGGCAAGGGAGTCTTGGCAGGGACGGGGACCCAGGAATGCTGACATGGGGCTGCGCTTTGCATCCTAGCACCCTGGCGCCAGGGCATCCACTTTCTTACAGAAGAGCCCTCTGGATTTTGGCGGGGAGAGAGAGGAGCAGCTTTTACGGCGTCTGTGATGAGTGGGGGACAGGCCAGGCCTCAGGAAGTCTGACTTCCACAGACCCTTCCTGGAAAGTTCCTTTGGACGTGCTTAGCAGGGAGCGCCAAGAGGCAACAGAGCTTCTTCCAACAGCTACACATGGAACAGCCACAGACCCACCAATTCCCCTTGCGAGTATAGACCTTAAGGAGTTGGAAATGGGGACCCAAATGGACACAGGTACACATGTGTTCACAGCAGCATTAGTCATGGTCGGAAAGGGTGAAAGCCACACATGTCCATCCGTGGATGAACAGACGAAATGTGGTTTCTCCATGCAGGGAACAGCATTCAGCTGATTCTGAGCATGATTCTGATGTGTGCACAGCAGGATGAACGCAGAAGACGCTGTGCCAACGGAAGCCAGACGCAGAAGGCATGTGCCTCTGTGATTCCAGCTCCATGAAACGCCCAGAACAGACACTCCCTAGGGACAGGAAGGAAGCAGGCTCATCACTGCCAGGAGCTTGGGGGAGCAAGGAGACGGGGGTGACTGCTTATCAGGTGTGTAGTTTCCATTTCCATGAGTTGATGAAAATGCTCTGGAACTACATAGAGATAGAGGGCTGGGTGTGGTGGCTCATGCCTGTAATCCCCACACTTTGGGAGGCTAAGGCAGGTGGATCACCTGAGCCCCTGAGAATGTAGGTGTAAAAATCCTAAAAGTTTTAGTAAATCAAATCCACCAATATATTAATAAGATAGTAATACATTGTGACCAAGTGGGGTTTATCCCAGGAGCAAAGGTTGACTTAACATTTGCAAGTCAATCAATGTAGTTCACCCTATTAACAAAGTAAAAAAGAAAAACCACATGATTATCTCGAAATAGATGAAGAAATAAGCATTTTTTCCCCCTGAGATAGAGTCTCATTCTGTAAACCAGGTGCAGTGGTGTGATTTTGGCTCACTGCAAACTCTTTGTCCTGGGTTCAAGCAATTCTCCTGCCTCAGCCTCCTGAGTAGCTGGGATTACAGGCACACACCACCACATCTGGCTAATTTTGTATTTTTAGTCGAGATGGGGTTTCACAATGTAAGCCAGGCTGGTCTCGAACTCCTGACCTCAGGTGATCCACCTGCCTCAGCCTCCCAAAGTGCTGAGATTACAGGCATGAGCCACCGTGCCCAGCCAGAAATAAGCATTTGACAAAATCTAACATTCATTCATGACAAAAATAAACTCTCAGCAAAGTAGGAAGAGAAGGGAACTTTGATAAAAGACATATGAAAACAATGCTCAGCAAACATCACAATGTTTTTGGGGGAAAAATGAAGCACTTTCCCCCAAAGACTGGGACCGATACAAGAATTCCTGCTCTCACTGTTGCTGTTGAACACTGTACTGGGGGTTCTAGCCTATGGAAAAGGGAAGAAAAAGAAGCATCCCAATTGGAGGAAAAAGTAAAATGAGCCTTATCTGAGGACAGTATCATCTATGTTGACAGTAAAACAGAACCCACAAGGAAACTACTGGTAAGAGTGTTTAGCAAGTTTTCAGGATAAATAGCAATATGGCCAGGTACGGGGGCTCATGCCTGTAATCCCAGCACTTTGAGAGGCCAAGGTAGGCAGATCACTCGAGGTCAGGAGTTCTAGACCAGCCTGCCCAACATGGTGAAACCCTGTCTGTACTAAAAACACAAAAAATAATCAGCCTCCCAAAGTGCTGAGATTATAGGCATGAGCCCCAGCAGAATTTTTTTTTTTTTTTTTCGGTAGAAATTAGAAGCTGGTTCTATAATTAAGGTGAAAATATAAAAAGACCTAGACTAGCTTTTCGATCCGCCATCTGTGCCTCACGTGGGGCCGCCACCAAAATGCAGATTTTCGTGAAAACCCTTACGGGAAAAACCATCACCCTCGAGGTTGAACCCTCTGATACGATAGAAAATGTAAAGGCCAAGATCCAGGATAAGGAAGGAATTCCTCCTGATCAGCAAAGACTGATCTTTGCTGGCAAGCAACTGGAAGATGGACGTACTTTGTCTGACTACAACATTCAGAAGGAGTCTACTCTTCATCTTGTGTTGAGACTTCGTGGTGGTGCTAAGAAAAGGAAGAAGAAGTCTTACACCACTCCCAAGAAGAATAAGCACAAGAGAAAGAAGGTTAAGCTGGCTGTCCTGAAATATTACAAGGTGGATGAGAATGGCAAAATTAGTCGCCTTCGTCGAGAATGCCCTTCTGATGAATGTGGTGCTGGAGTGTTTATGGCAAGCCACTTTGACAGACATTATTGTGGCAAATGTTGTCTGACTTACTGCTTTAACAAACCAGAAGACAAATAACCGAGTTAATAAAAGACATGAACTAACAAAAAAAAAAAAAAAAAAAGACCTAGACTAGTCAAAATAACTTTGAAAAACAAGCACATAGTTGAATAGCTAACCTATCCGATGTCGAGACTTACTAGAAGGCTGCAGTAATCCCCAGTGTTGGAGGTGGGGCCTGGTCAGAGCTAATTGGGTCATGGGGATGGATTTCTCATAAATGGTTTAATACCATCTCCTTGGTGCTGTTTGATAGTGAGAGAGTTCTCAGGAGACCTGGTTGTTTAAAAGAGAGTGGCACCCCCCTCTTGCTCCTGATCTGGCCAAAGGACACACCAGCTGCCACTTCACCTTCAGCCATGAGGCCTCCCAGAATCCGATCACTGTCTGCAGAACTGTAAGCCAGTTAAACCTCTTCTCTTTATATATTACCCAGCCTCAGGTATTTCTTTACAGTAATGCAAGATGGCCTAATACATGAAGTTATCAAAATTAAAAACATTCATTAGGGGTTGCCTAGGGCCGGGGGCGGGGGTGAGGCATGGGGAAAATGGGGCTGACTGTTAGTGGATATAGCATAATTTGTGGGAGTGGTGCAAATGTTCTAGTGTTGACTGTGGTGATGTTGGCACATATCTGTTAATACAAGTTGACCCTTAAATAACGCAGGGGCTAGAGGCGCCGAGCACCTGCAGTCAGAAGTCCACGTATAACTTTTGACTTCCCCCCAAAATAACTACTAAGAGCCTACTGTGTTCAGAAGTCTTATGTCTTACAGATAACATAAACAGTTGATTTGCACATATTTTGCATGTTACATGTATTATATACTGGATTCTTGTGATAAAATAAAGCTAGAGAAAAGGAAATGTTATTGAGAAAATCATGAGGAAGAGAAAATATATTTACTGTTCATTAAGTGGAAGTGAGTCATCATAAAGGTCTTCATCTTCGTGGTTTTTACATTGAGGAGGAGAAGGAGGAGGAGGAGAAGGAAGAAGGAGGAGGAAGAGGAAGAGGAGGGCTTGATCTTGCTGTGTCGGGGGAGCAGAGGTGGGAGGAAACCTGTGTATAAGTGGAGCCATGTTGGTAACATGCATATTGTTCAAGGGTCAACTGTATGTTGAAAATCTTTGAGTTGTACACCTAAATGGATGAATTGTATAGTATATGACGTATATTTAAACAAAGCTATTTTAGTTTTAAAAAGAAAAAATTAAAACTTCTGCTCTTTGGATCGAGACCATCCTGGTCAACATGGTGAAACCCCGTCTCTACTAAAAATACAAAAAATTAGCTGGGCACGGTGGCGCGTGCCTGTAATCCCAGCTACTCAGGAGGCTGAGGCAGGAGAATTGCCTGAACCCAGGAGGCAAAGGTTGCGTTGAGCCGAGATCGCACCATTGCACTCCAGCCTGGGTAACAAGAGTGAAACTCCGTCTCAAAAAAAAAAAAAAAAACTTCTGCTCTTTGGGAGACACTGTTAAGAGAATGGAAAGACACAAACTAGGAGAACGTGTTTGTAATAATTCATCCAATGAAGGACACATAGAAAGAATGTGAGAAAAATGCTCATAACTCAATCATAAGACAACAAACAGCCCCAACTGACAAAAAGAAAAAAAAAACCTGGGCATAAGATTTGCATAGACACTTCACCAAAGAAGTTTTATATTATAGTATGTGTGGCAAATACATATGTATGGCAAATAAGAAAATAAAAAGATGCTGAATATTTATTAGAGAGATGCGGATTGAAACCACGACATGATACCAGTACCCACCAATTAAGATATCTAAAGTAAAAAGGCTGATGAAATCAAATGCTCGGTGAGGATGTGGCAGAAATAGAGTTCTCATGTACTGCTGCTGGGAATGCAAAACGGTACAATGAATTTGAAAAAGGTTGGTGGTTTCTTAAAAAGTCAAAGATACACCTAGCGTGTGGCCCAGCCATTTTATCCATAGGTATTTAAATGAAAGTATACATTTCATGAATGTATGAAACAGATGAACGTTTGAAGTGTGAAATGTATGAATGTATGAAATGTATAAACGTATGAAATAAAAGCCCGTCCAAAGACTGGTACACAAATGCTCACAACAGTTTTATTTGTATTAGCCAAAGCCTGGAAACAACTCATCAACAGATAAATGGATTAACACGTTATGTTATTTGCATACGATTGAATACTATTATACAATAAAAATAAACGATCTACTCATAAAGCCAATAGCAGGAATGAATCTCAGGATAATTATCCAAGTGAAGGAATCCAGATGAAAAAGAAGACAGACTGTGTGATTCCATCTATACAAAACTCTGCAAAAAGTAAGTGACCTATGGTGACGTGAAGCGGAGTGTGGTTGCGGGGGGTCAGGACTGAGGGGGCGGGGAAGCAGGGAGGGATGGAGGGAGAAGAAATTTTGGGGGGTGATGGACGTGTTTACTATCTGATTGGGATTCTCATTCCATGGTGTATGCATGTCAAAACTTATCAAAGTATACCTTTTAAATTTGTGAGTTTTTGTTATCTCAGTTATATATCAGGGCTGGGTGTGGTGGCTCATGCCTGTAATCCCAGCACTTTGGGAGGCTGAGGCAGGTGCGTCACCTGAGGTCAGGAGTTTGAGACCAGCCTGGAAAATATGGTGAAACACCGTCTCTACTAGCACGGGCCTGTAATTCCAGCTACTCGGGAGGCTGAGGCACAAGGATCCCTTGAACCTGGGAGGCGGAGGCTGCAGTGAGCCTAGATCATGCCACTGCACTCCAGCCTGGGCAACAGAGTGCAAGACTCCATCTCAAAAAAAAAAAAAAAAAAATATATATATATATATATACACACACACACACATCAGTAGAGTTGTTTTTAAAAAGTAACACCTTCCTGCTTTAGCAAATGGAATCAGGCAAAGATGAAGAAGGAAAAGTTCACCATTTCCCCCACCTCTCCTCCAACCTCGCTTCTCCAACGCATGCAGGGTCAGCAGCCAGTTTGGGACTGGGCTGTAGAGCTCTCCTGTTCATACCCCAGTGGGGGAGGGTAACAGGATTATTTATTGCTTCATATGAAAAAATGGAGCTCATATCATACAGTGTCTATTTTGTACTCCCCCCTTTATCAAATATTCGGTGGACATTCCCTGCCATGGTAACTGGCATAGATTTAACTCATTCCACTTCAAGGCTGCCATGTTTAAATATGCTACAATTCATTTGTGTGCGGGGGGCTGGGGGGAGGTGGGCAATGGACAGTATTTTACTCTGTTGTCCAGGCTAGAGGACAGCTGAGCTATCACAGCTCACTGCATCCTCAACCTACCAGGCTCAGGCAATCCTCCTGTCTCAGCCTCCCTAGCAGCTGGAATCACAGGCATGTGCCCCCATGCCCTGCTAAATTTTTTTTTAGACAAATTATCACTCTGTCACCCAGGTTGGAGTGCAGTGGCACAATCTTGGCTCAACCTCCATCTCCCTAGTTCAAGCGATTCTCCTGCCTCAGTCTCCTGGGTAGCTAGGATTATAGGCAGGGGCCACCACGCCCAGGTGATTTTTGTATTTTTAGTAGAGAAGGGGTTTCACTGTGTTGGCCAGGCTAGTCTCAAACTCCTGACCTCAGGTGATCTGCCTACCTCGGCCTCCCAAAGAGCTGGGATTACAGGCGTGAGCCACCACACCTAGCCAATAGCTGGCTAATTTTTAAAAATTATTTGTAGAGATAGGATCTCACTATGTCGTCCAAAGCTTGTCTTGTACTCCTGGGCTCAAGCAATCATTCTGTTTCAGCCTCCCAAAGTGCTGGAATGACAGGTGTGAGCCACTGTGCCCAGCCTAAATATACTACAGTTAAATACTTATAAAGATGCGCATTCAGAAATGACTTCCAATTTCTTTATTTTTTTGTTTTGCTCCGGTTTCACACCCACCATAGAGCCGAAAAAGTATTCCTTTTTTTCCTTGTGAGATGGAGTTTTGCTTTGTCGCCCACGCTGGAGTGCAGTGTTGCAATCTTGGCTCACTCTAACCTCTGTCTCCTGAACTCAAGCAATTCTCCTGCCCCAGCCTCCCGAGTAGCTGGGATTACAGGCGCATGCCACCACGCCTGGCTAATTTTTGTATTTTTAGTAGAGATGGGGTTTCAACATGTTGGCCTGGCTGGTCTGGAACTCTTGACCTCAAGCAATCCACCCGTCTTGGCCTCCCAAAGTGCTGGGATTACAGAAGTGAGCCACCGCCCCTGGCCGGAAAAGCAATTCATTTACATCTATTTTCATACCCCATTGTTTTTGTTTCTGAAGAAGAGAGGTTCCCCAGAGTGGAACACTGGGTCAAAGCCTCTGTGTATTATTTTCATTTTAGTAGGTATTGGCAGAGCACTTTTCCAGAAAGTAATTGCAATTCACACTTCCACCAGCCATGTCCACGTCTATTTCCCCCAGGTTTTTTGCCTCAGTGGATCTTAGTGCTTTCATTAAATTTTAGCAACCTAAAGAGTGAGCAGTGTATTACTTCATGGCCTTAATTTGCATTTTCCTTTTGGTGAGGCTAAACATTGTTTCATGTTTGCTCACTAGAAACAATGTTGGTCATTGTACCTTATCTTTAAATAATATTCTATTTTACTGGGGTTTGCTATTTTTTAAATGCAATTGACTGTGAATTTCCTTTTCTACAAATTACTGGTTTATATTTATGCCCATTTTTCTGTCGGGTTATCTGTTTCTTATTAAATTTGTGGGCTTTTCGAATATTGAGAAAATTAAACATGCCTCACACATCATGTGTACATGTGTATACCGAAATATGTGCATCTTTCTCTCTCTCACACACACCCATACAAAAGAAGGGCATGATCCTGGGCACAGTCCAGCAGGATGATCAGGGCCTGGAGGGGTGGGCGTGGAGTGGAGGGCAGGTACAGGGCTGTGGGTGTGCACAGAGAAGCTCATCCAGATCTTGGAAAGGGTTGGACCCCACTTGTCCTGCTATAATATTCTCTTCCATTCCTGACACCCGCATGAGGAAAGCTAGGGGTCCCTGCACCCCATGCCCCAGAACCCCTGACCAGCACCCCTGGTCTCCACCCTCCCCACCCAGGAAGTGGCTGTACCAGCAGAAGGCAAATGGAGCCAGGCCTTGCTCCCACTTCCTGCCGGAGAAGCTTCCAGGAGCCTCAGTGCAGATGCCTTCCACCTGATGTCTCTACGGGGTGTTTTGGATGAGCAGCTTTTGACATGTGGAAAGGAAATCAATTTCTCCCTCCTGCTTCTGAGGCTCCACTCTTAAGGCTTTGATTGCAGGAGGCTGTGGGGTTGGGGAGCACTGGTGTCAGGCTGGCAGGTGCGGTGATGTCAGCTTCCAGGTGATGACGTTGGGGTGGGTATAGGCACCATTCTGTGCTGGGATTCATTGTCATTTAACCCCTCTATGTTCACAGAGCTCCCAGTGCCCAGCACCCCTCACTTTTCATGTCTTTGCCAGCATCAGGATGTGTCGGCCATCAGATCTTCCCCATCCTCCCCCCTCCCACCACCATCAAACTCACTCTTTTTCCCTTCCCTGCCCTTACAAGCAGAATCTCTCCCTGTAAGCTCAGGGTCAATTCCACTCCTGAACCATGTGCGCAGCTCCTGTGGGAGCTGTAGGAGGTGCTGGTGATGGAGTAGTGATCCCAGCCCTGGCCCTGGGGGACTACTATGTCCTCAGTTTCTCCTCGCAGGCTGCATCTTCAGCCTACCTTCCACCAGGTCCTTCCCACTGGTTTCCAAACTTACTCCCATATGGCCCCTCTTAAAGAACAAAACAGAACTTGCATTCCAGACAAGATGATCCAGGCTCATTTCTTTCTGCTCCTCCCCTTGAAGCACAACCATCAGCCCTGGAAATAACATACGATACAACCCAAGGGGAATGCAGAGATGGACAGAGACAGTAAACTGAGTGCCCGGGTGAGGCAGAGCACCATGGCCCTCCACCTTGTGAAGGAAGGGAACCCAGGCCCAGCAAAAACAGACAAACCAGACAGAGTCCTCTCTGTCCTCAGATCAAATGGGAGTCCCACCCACAACGCATGGTGAGCTGGTGGCATCAGCAAGAGAACGAGCAGGTACCCACCCCATCACTCCGCTCCCCAGACTTGGCAGGAGAAGGCTCCCCGCCCCCACCGAGAGACGCCAGGGGCGGGGGTCACCTGCAGGAGGAAGCTTTGTCTTCTCTGTCCCTCTGGGCCAGAGACTCCCTTCACCCACCTAGAAGCACCAGACAGCCTGACCCACAGACACTCCTGCCACCGAAGCAGAACCAGCAGGGACCAGCAGCAGCCCCAGTGGCACCAGATTAACCAAGCAAACCAAACTAACACCGAAAAGGTTCTGCTAATTAGGTTGTCATGGAAACCGCAGCCCATAACAGTAAGGCAGGACCCACATGCTAAGCCTAAGCAGCATGGCTGCCTACTAAAAGACTTATTTTAATTAATTTATTTTATTATTATAATTTTAGAGACCGGGTCTCACTCATGGCCCAGGCTGGAGTGCAGTGGAATGATCACAGCTCACTGCAACCTCAACCTCCTAGGCTCAAGTGGTCCTCTCACTTCAGCCTCCCGAATAGCTGGGACTACAAATAGGTGCCACCACGCCTGGCTAATTTTTAAAATTTTTTGTAGAGATGGGGGTCTCACTATGCTGCCCAGACTGGTCTGCAACTCCTGGGTTCAAGGATCAGTCAGTTGATCCTTCTGCCTCAGCCTCCCAAAGTGCTCAGATTACAAGTGTGAGCCACCACACTGGCCAAAAGATTTGACGAGAGCCCAGAGCCTCCTAATGTAACAGCTTAAATGTCCAGGACACAATTAAAAAAACTCGTTCATCATACTAAGGCCTGAGAAGGCCACAGTTTGAATGAGAAAAGACAACCAACACTGGGATAAATCAGATGTAGGAATAATCTGCCAGGACTTTAAGCAGCACAAAAATGCTTGGCTGGGTGCGGGGGCTCAGCCTGTAATCCCAGCACTTTGGGAGTCCAAGGCCGGTGGATCACAACGTCAGGAGTTCGAGATCAGCCTGACCAACATGGTGAAACCTCGTCTCTACGAAAAATACAAAAAGTAGCCAGGCATGGTGTTGCAGGCCTGTAATCCCAGCTACTCAGGAGGCTGAGGTAGGAGAATCACTTGAAGCTGGGATGTGGAGGGGTTGCAGTGAGCTGAGATTGTGCCACTGCACTCCAGCCCGGGCCAGAGGGAAACTCCATCTTAAAAAAAAGAAAAGAAAAGTGCTTTAGCAAGCAATTATAAGTTATCTTGAAACAAATGAAAAAACAGAAAATCTCAGCAAATAGTTATCAACAAGAATAGGATACAAATTACAGAAATGAACAGACTCCATGGTAGAATGGGGTAACAGAGGACAGAATCAGTAAACCTCAGAGCAGATTAAAACAATTTACCTAAATTGAGCAACAGAAAGTGTACCAGTGCAGGGAGAAAGAACAGCACCTCGGGCAATATGGAACAATGGAACAGAAGATCCAAAACACATATTATTGCAGTCACCGAGAAACAGAGGAGAAAAAGAAAGAGGCTGACAGTGAGTGGTGGCTCAGGCTTGTAATCCTAGCACTTTGAGAGGCCGAGGTGGGTGGATCACCTGAGGTCAGGAGTTCAAGACCAGCCTGGCCAACACGGTGAAACCCCGTCTCTACTAAAAATACAAAAATTAGCTGGGCAAAGTGGGGTCCACCTATAATCCCAGTTACTTGGAGACTGAGACAGGAGAATCACTTGAAGTCAGGAGGCAGAGCTTGCAGTGAGCCAAGATGGCGCCACTGCACTCCTGTCTGAGTGACAGAGCGAGAATCTGTTCAAAAAAAAAAAAAAAGAAGAAGAGAGAGAGGCTGAAAGAGTATTAAAAGAATGAGTAGCTGAAAACTTCCCAAATTTGCCAGACGACAAACATACAGATTCAAGAAGCTGAGCAAACTCCAAATAGTTACCCAAAGAAATCCATGCTGAGACACCTGATAATTAAACTTCTGAAAACGAAAGGAAAAAAAGTCTTGAAAGCAGCCAGAACAAAATGATACATTCCCTGCGGAAGAACTGACTCAAATGATAGATTTCTCATCAGCGGAGGCCAGGTGAAGGTGGCAGTTTGCAAGTACTGCAGAGGAAGCATTCCCAACAGTGAATCATGTCTGGCAAAGCCACCCTTCAGGAATGAAGGGAAATAAAGACATTCTCAGATTTTAAAGTGGCTTAAAAATATTTCAACAGCAATTACAAGTTCTCTTGAAACAAATGAAATAATAGAAAATCTTTTTTTTCCTGAATGAATTTGTCGCTAGCAGATCTGCCCTTAGAGAACAGCTAAAGGAAGTTTTTCAAACAGAAATAAAATGATTTTTAAAATAAAGGACGGGCACCGTGGCTTACACCTGTAATCCTAGCACTTTGAAAGGCCGAGGTGGGTGGATCACCTGAGGTCAGGAGTTCAAGACCAGCCTGGCCAACACGGTGAAACCCTGTCTCTACTAAAAATACAAAAATTAGCTGGGTGTGGCAGCTCATGCCTGTAATCTCAGCTACCCAGGAGGTTGAGGCAGGAGAACTGCTGGAACCTGGGAGGTGGAGGATACACTGAGCTGAGATCTAGCCACTGTACTCCAGCCTGGGTGAGAGGGAGAGACTCCATTTCAAATAATAATAATAATAATAAATAAAATAAAATGGAATCCTGGAGCAATAGATGGACTCTGCGATAGATGATCCTTCTCATGAGCTTTATAAATCATATTTAATGATTAAAGCCAAAATTCTAACACTGTCTGATATTCAAGACAGTGATATTTAAAAGGGTGGGGGGTGGATGCAGTGGCTCACACCTGTAATCCCAGTGCTTTGGGAGACTGAAGCATGAGGATCGTTTGAGCCCACGTGTTCAAGACCAGCCTAGGCAACATAGCGAGACCCTGTCTCCACAGTAAATAAGTAAACAAATTGGCTAGGCGTGGTGGCATGTGTCTGTAGTCCTAGTTACTCAGGCAGCTGAGGCGGGGGGATCCCTTGCACCCAGGTAGTTGAGGCTGCAGTGAGCCATGATTGTGCCAGTGCACTCCAGCCTGGGCAACAAAGTGAGACCCTGTCTCAAAAATAATGTAAAATGAAAATAAAAGGGGGAAAGGTTAAAGAGTCTGCGTGGAAGTAAGGCTTCCACATTCACAGCCCTGTGAGGTGGGTTTAGCAATCTACATGTCACAGAGAAGGAGCACAAGGTTCAGAGATGCTGCGTAACATGCCCACAGGCTCTCAGCTGGTATAGAAAGCTGGGGGTTTCAGCAGGTGGTGAAATGTTACCAAGGTACATTGTAATCTCCAGAGCGGCCACTAGGGGAGTGATACAAATAAATGCACTCTACCTCCCTATAAATAAACCAAGTTGGAATCCCAATCCTAAGGCTCAAGTAATCCACAGAAAAGCGAGAAATCACAGAGGAAACAAATACTTAAATGGCAGGCTCAAGTCCTAACATATTGATAATTTACCTTAAAGGTAAATTAAACACACCAAGTAGAAAGCAGAGATTGGCAGTCTATTTTTTCGAAAAATAACCCAACCAGACACTGTTTACAAGAAACTCACTTCAAATTCAATGGTGATATTTCACCAAAGAGAAGATACACATGGCAAATGAGCACATGAAAAGATGTCTAATACCACGAGCTATCGGGGGAACGCAAATTAGAACCACGGTGAGATGCCACAAACACCTATCAGAAATTAAAAATAGTTGCCACTAAAAATAGTGGGCATGCTGGTGGGCATGCAGAGAAATGGGATCACTCAGAAACTGCTACTGGGTGCCGGGCGCAGTGGCTCGCACCTGTAATCCTGGCACTTTCGGAGGCCAAGGTGGGCAGATGACCTGAGGTCAGGAGTTCGAAACTAGCCTGGCCAACATGGTGAAACCCCAACTCTATAAAAATACAAAAATTAGCCAGGCATGATGGTAGGTGCCTGTAATCCCAGCTACTCGGAAGGCTGAGACAGTAGAATCACCTGAACCCAGGAGGCGGAGGTTGCAGTGAGCAGAGATCATGCCATTGCAGTCCAGCCTGGGCAACAGAGTGAGACTCTGTCTCAAAAAAAAAAGTAAAAGAAAAAGAAACTGCTGCTGGGCCTGTCACATGGTCCAGCCCCTCTGGAAAACAATTTGGCAATTTCTTATAAAACTGCTCACACAGTTGCCATAAGATTCAGCAACTGCGCTCATTTATCCCAGAGAAATGAAAGCTTTTGTTCACGTCAAAATCTATACACAAGGCTGGGTGTAGTGGGTGACGCCTGTAGTTCCGACACCTTGGGAGGCTGAGGTGGGAGGATTACTTAGCCAGGAGTTCGTGGTCGGCCTCGGCAACATGGCAAGACCCTGTCTCTACAAAAAATTAAAATTAAAATTAAACATTAGGGTGTGGTGGCAGTCCCACCCTTGTAGTCCTAGCCACTTAGGAGGCTGAAGGGGGAGGATCGCTTGAACCTGGGAGTTTGAGGCTATAGTGAGCTGTCATTGTGCCCTTGCACTCCAGCCTGGGTGACAGAGCAAGACCCTATCTCTAAAAAATAAAAATAAAAAATAAAAAAACCTGTATACGAGTGTTCACAGCAGCTTGTTCATAACAGCCAAAAACTGGAAGCACTTAGGTGACCTTCAGTGGACAGATGCTAAACAGGCTGTGGTGCCTCCGTGTCAGGGATGGATGGAAAACAAGAAGCCCTGGCTGGGCCACACAAGACCTTGCAGGAGTCTCCAGGGAATGATTCTGAGGGAAAAAGCCACTCCCAAAAGGTTACAAGGTGTATGATTCCATTTATATACGATTCTTGAAATAACAGACTTGGAGACGTGGAGACAGCTTAGGAGGAGGAAGAAGGTCACTGCAATTGCAAAGAGCAGCCCAGGGGTCCTCACAATGCCGCAGCCTTCAGCATCGTGACTGCTGTGGTGATGCCAGAAGCCACGCAGTCACAGAACTGCAGAAAGGAAATGCACACAGATGTGTAAGAGCGAAAGGGAAATGTCAGCAAGGTTGGCTCACTATATCGATATCCGTGTCTCGGTTGTCACGTTGTGCTCTAGTCTTACAAGACAGCTCCACGGGTGGGACTCTGGGTTAGGAGACACAGATCCTTCCATATTCCTTCTTACAGCAACGACATGTAAATAAGCAATTATCTCAACATTAAAATGTTAATTTAAAACAAAATCTACTCAGCACTTTGGGAGGCTGAGGTAAGCAGATTGCTTGAGCCCAAGAGTTTGACACCAGCCTGTGCAACAAAGTGAAGGGGAGGGAAGGGGACTGGAGGGGAGGGGATGGGAGGGGAGGGGAACTGGAGGGGAGGGGAGGGGAGGGAAGGGGAGGGGAGGGGAGGGAAGGGGAGGGGAGTGGAGGGGAAGGGAGGGGAGGGAGGGGGAGAGGAGGGAAGGGCAGGGGAGGGGAGGGGAGGGGAGGGGAGGGGAGGGGAACTGGGAGAGGGAGGGGAGGGGAGGGGAACTGGAGGGAAGAGGGAGGGGAGGGAAGATAAATGAAATTAGCCAGGCAAGGCGGCATGTGCCTGCGGTCCCATCTACTTGTGAGGCTAAGGTGGGAGTGACACAACAAGACTCTGCCTCAAATAAATAAATAAATAAAATCTAGTTCAGGCTTTCAAGCTGGTGTTTAAAAAAGAAAAGAAAAGAAAGAAACGAAACCAAACCCAAACTGCCTCCTGACTGCACTCACTCCAGTCCTGCCGCCCCGTCTGTCCGTCTGTCTGTCTGTCTGCTGCTGGCACAGCAAGTCCCTCCCCTGTGTTACGAAAGCAGCTGTGCTGTGATGGGGCTGGAACCAAATGCTAGAGGCAGATGGGCATGTTCCCATCCCTCCTGTATCTTCCAGGGGGTGGCCTTGGGCAAAGGCTTCATACAGAAGTCTCCAAACCAGGAGTTTTTAGAAACGGGAATCTGAGATTCCACCTGGGCCTGTGGAAGGACTTCCTGGAAGCAGCAGCCTGCCTTTCTGCTCTAACCAGCCACATACTCATTTTTGGGGTTCCTAACCAGAACCCTCTGAGCATCTGTTTCTCCCACTGTGAAATGGGAGAAAATGCAGTAAAGGAAGCCCTGGGTGTGAAAGGGGCTCACCAGGTAAAAAGCGGGGATCGCCAAGGGTAGTAGGGTTCTGCCTCCTCCCTACCCCTCCTCCAGGCTCCTGGTCCTCCTGGCTCTCTCTGTCTCCTTCCCAGGTGTGAAAGGGGCTCACAGGGTGAAAAGTGGGGATCTCAGAGGCCAGTGGGGTTCTGCCTCCTCCCACACCCTCCTCTGAGCTCCTGATGCCCTGGGCGCACTCTGCCTCTACCCCGATGGCTTCAGGCTCATTTGGTCTTTGGACTGTCCATGCCCTAACCTCTCTTTCCCTCCACTGGGCAGTCTTCCCTGGGCACACATTAGGCCCCGCTCCAGCTGGTGGTGGGACCAGTGCTTGTGGAGGAAGGACACAAGCCCCCCCCACTCAGCCCCTCCCTCTGCGAGAAGCACCACCTGCCAGGCGCACTTGGCCTCTGCAGGTGAAACAGGTGCCTCCCCGGCACACAGCAGGCAGAATCTGCAGGCCCAGTGCAAAAGCATGCGGGCCCCGTGTTCAAAATGTATGGAGGGTGCAAAAGGAGAGTTCAGGCCCCACGTTCAAAACGTGTGGAGGGTGCAAAAGGAGCGTGCGGGCCCCATGTTCAAAATGTATGGAGGGTGCAAAAGGGGCGTGCGGGCCCTGTGTTCAAAACGTGTGGAGGGTGCAAAAGGAGCGTGCGGGCCCCATGTTCAAAATGTATGGAGGGTGCAAAAGGGGTGTGCGGGCCCCGTGTTCAAAACGTATGGAGGGTGCAAAAGGAGCATGCGGGCCCCGTGTTCAAAATGAGTGGAGGGTGCAAAAGGGGCGTGCGGGCCCTGTGTTCAAAACATGTGGAGGGTGCAAAAGGGGCGTGCGGGCCCCGTGCTCAAAACGTATGGAGGTCATCAGGACAGCAACAACAGACGCTGGAACCAAGGAGGGGCTTGCACAGGCCCGAGGGGCGAAGGCCGCGTGGGCCCAGCTCACCACCTGCGGGAAGCCTGACTTCTTCAGGAGTGAGCTACCCACCAGCCCCTTCCCGAAGTCTCCAGGCCAGGCTGCCATCATACGCTGCACTTGCAGGAGCCTGCATGTCCCTCCTTCAGCCCGAGTGGGACCAAGGGGAGCTGCCTCTGAACGCACCTGCGACCCCGTCAGTCTGCAAGGAGACTTCTGGAAACATGTGTTCCAGGAAGCAAGTCCCGCCCCCCAGACCCTGCCCAGATCCCTCTTGCTGCATCGAGGCCTCCGCTCCGTGCCAGTGGCAGATGGCACATCCTCATCCCTCCTGTAGTGCCCAGGCACCCATGAAGGATCGGAGACCTTCCTGGCCTCCCCAGCTCAGCCCAAATCCACCTCCCACCCACCGCTGAGGCCCCAAGCAATGCTGTTGCACCCGAGCTAACTCCTGTCCTGGCCTCTCATGCCCATCTGGGGGCCGCTACGGTGCTGGTTGGCTGGTCTCCTGCTCCTCACTCACCCCAGAAACTCCTTCCCAGCCCAGCAGCCAACGGGGAGTGGCTCTGAGCACTCAGCAAACCCCTCACTCCCCTCACTGCCTGCAGGGACCCAGCTCAATTCAATTCAAGGCCCCGTAATAAAAGCCTGGGGCTGCTGCAGCCTGTCCAAGATGTGTGGTCCCAGAGGACAGAGCCCAGTCCCCTGTGTCCCAGGCTGGCCCCTGGCTGGAGCTGAACTATGTGGCTACTCTGTCTCTTAGGCTAATGAAGGCCCTTCCTTCCCTGTGCCCCCAAGGCTGACACGCCGGGGCCCTGGGCCTGTGCCCGAGGGGAGAGGGTGGGACGGGCAGGGGCCGAAGGAGTGGACCTCTCCACCTCCCTGCTCAGGAGTTGCTGGGAAGGAGGAAGAGGCCGGGCCTCCAGATGCTGCCTGGTCCTTGGGAGGGGCCCACCGGAGGGGCCCACCCAGCCCGTGCTTCTCCTGAGACTTCCAGCCCCCAGGAAAGGGATAGGCACCTAACTGAAGGAGGGGGCGAGGGAGGGAAAAAGGAGGGGAAGTGGGGGGAGGAGGTGGGGTAGAGGAGGTTTAGGGGTCACCTCTGCCGCCTTTCTCAAGATGATCTACATGGTGGGGTCTCAGAAGCCAGCACTTCAGGGGTAGTGTCGGGAACAGCTTTTTGTGCTTATTTGAATGCAGAGTCCCAGGCCTTTCTGACCCACTCAGTTTCTACCTCTGCTAGGGATCCGTGGGCACATCTGTGTCTAAGAACCCTGCTGAGACTGGAGGTGGTGGCTCACCCCTGTAATCCCAGCATTTTGGGAGGGCGAGGTGAGAAGATCACCTGAGGTCAGGAGTTCAAGACCAACCTGGCTAACATGGTGAAGCCCCATCTCTACTAAAAATACAAAAAAAATTAGCCAGGCGTCCTAGTGTATGCCTATAATCCTAGCTATTCCAGAGGCTGAGGCAGGGGTATCGCTTGAACCCAAGAAGCAGAGGCTGTGGTGAGCCGAGATCACGCCACTGCACTCCAGCCTGGGTGACACAGCGAGACTCCATCTCAAAAAAAAAAAAAAAAAAAAGAAACTTGCTGAGGACCAGAGGGAAAGGGTTGGGGGGGTCTGCGGGAGACATGAGAGCTGAGAGACTGAGCAACCAACTCCAGAGCCTTCCAAAGACTCCGCCCATCCCCAAGCCAGCACTTAATCCTCCACCCCTGCTACTTAACCTCTCCCACCAGGGACTGGGGCACTTTAACTCCTTTTAAATAAGCCCTGAGGGCTCAGGAGACACTTGCCAGCAATTCAAAAGCCCAGAACCCCAAGGGCAGTCAGGGGCTTTCCATCAGCTGGGGTGGGGGCCAGGCCTCCCCAGGGCTCAGAGGGGACTCTAGGGAGGGGGTGTCCTAGGGAGGGGCTCTCTGGGGAGGGTGTGTGCTCACGGCCTCTCTGGCCCCACTTGCTCACCTGGGTTAGCTTCCTTCTAATTTTCTTTCCGTCCCAGCAAGGGGGACCCCAGTCAGTCAGATCTGGGTTCCAAGCCTCTTTCCGGCCCAGAAATCCTGGACGGTTGCTAAGCCCGAAGCTTCTCTTCTGTTTCTGCAATATGGGCTCAAGAAGTTCTCGTGAGGTGAAACAATGAGGACAAAACAGCCAGCCCGGTGCCTGACAGGTAGGAGGGGCTCAAGCCAGTATCTGCTAGACTCAGACCCCCAGGTGTGAGCCAGCAGCCGGAGCCAGCAACCTCCCAGCATCTGAAGCCACTCAGCACCGGATCGGAGCGTCACCAGGCAAAACATGGGCCAGTTACATTTGAATGTCAGACACACGACAAATCGTCTTTTAGTGTAAGTCTGTCCCCAGTTTGCCTGGGAGGGTGTCGTTTATCTGAAATTCAAATTTAAATGGGTGTCTTATATTTTTAATTACAAAATCTAGAAATCCTCACTGAAAGATGCCAAGCAACTGGAGTTTGAGTTGGGATTTTGGTTTTTCTTTCTTTCTTTCTTTCTTTTTTTTTTGAGACAGTCTCACTCTGTTGCCCAGGTTGCAGTGCAATGGCATGGACACAGCTCACCGCAGCCTCAATCTCCTGGGCTCAAGTGATCCTCCTGCCTCGGCCTCCCATGTAGCTGGGACCACAGGTGCATGCCACCACGTCCAGCTAATATTTTTTATTTTTTGTAGAGATGGGGTCTCACTTTGTTGCCCAGGCTGGTCTTAAACTCCTAAGCTCAAGTCATCCTTCAACCTCATCCTCCCAAAGTGCTGACATGATAGATATGAGCCGCTGTACCACTGGCTTTGGTTTTTTCAAATATCCTGATGAGAGGAGTCAAAAGAAACCAAATAAAAGGTTAAGTGAAAAGCAGGATATCATTATTTGTTTTTTGTGTTTTGTTTTGTTTTTGAGAAGAAGTCCCACTCTGTCACCCAGGCTGGAGTGGAGTGGCGTCATCTCGGCTCACTGCAACCTCCACCTCCCAGGCTCAAGCGATTCTCCCACCTCAACCTTTCTAGCAGCTGGGACCACAGACATGTGCCACCACGCATTGCTAATTTTTTGTATTTTTTGGTAGAGACAGGGTTTCACCATGTTGCCCAGGCTGGTCTCGAACTCCTGAGCTCAAGTAATCCGTCTGCTTCAGCCTCCCAAAGTGGTAGGATTACACGTGTGAGCCACTGCAAGTAGCCTCATTATTTTTAAAATTTAATGTGTTTAATGTATTCACATAGAATGACTCAGATATAGACACCACCCAAGCCTGAGACAGAGACGGAAGAAAGATGGGAAGGAAATCTCCAAAGGCTAACAGTGTCTATCTCTGTGTCACAAAATTAGAAGTAACTGGCCTTCATCTCTCTCTCCTTCCTTCCTTCCTTTTCCTTTCTTCTTTCTTTTATTCTTTCCTTCTTCCCCTGCTCCCTTCTTTCCTTTTAGAATTTTGCAACATTTTCCAGTTAATATGTATTTCTTTATGATAAAAAATATATTTGAAACCACTCACTAGGGGCCTGGCACAGTGGCTCGCACCTGTAATTCCAGCACTTTGGGAGGCTAAGGAAGGTAAGTCACTTGATCTCAGGAGTTTGAGACCAACCTGGGCAACATAATAAAACCCTGTCTTTACAAAAAAAAAAATTACAAAAATTAGCCGGGCTAGACTTGTGTCTGTAGTCACAGCTACTCAGTGAGAAGGTCACTTGAGCCTGGGAGGCTGAGGCTGCAGTGAGCCAGGATCATGCCACAGCACTTCAACCTGGGCAACAGAGCAAGACCTTGTCTAAAAGATAATAATAATAAAATAAAATAAAAAGAATCACTAACGTGGAGAATCTTGTGAAAATGTGGTTGACTGTTAAGGAGTGGCTGAGCGAAGCAGGGAAAGCCCCAGGTCTCAGCCTCCTGTCCCTGTGAGGTCCCGGGAGGGAAGCTCCCTCGCTCGCTGCACCTACCCGCACGGGTCATCCTTTCCAGGCTGCATCTGAGGCCTTGGCTTTAACGGCGCCTCAGGACTGAGCCTAGGTGGTGGTGATTTCAGGACTTTGGGAGCAGGGAGGGGCCCCCGTGGTGCTTCCGGACCCTGCCCCACCCATGTTGTGCTTTTGAGTTCCTGCACTTAGTTTTTGTTTCTATAGTTTTCAGTTTCCTGCCGGCTGTCAACTGTCCCTACTCCGTGTCTGCATGCCTGCCCTCACAGCCATTCTCACTTCCACACCTCCCGTCTCACCCTCTGTGAACCAACAAAAAGGCCATGCGGTTATAAAAGACTGTGTGTGGGGCCAGGCGCAGGGAATCTTGCCTGTAGTCCCAGCGCTTTGGGAGGGCAGGGTGGGTGGATCACCTGAGGTCAGGAGTTCCAGACCAGCCTGGCCAACATGGCAAAACCCGGTCTCTACGAAAAATACACAAATTAGTCTGGGCGTGGTGGCTCACGCCTGTAATCCCAGCACTTTGGGAGGCTGAGGTGGTCAGATTACCTGAGGTTGGGAATTCGATACTAGCCTGACCAACATGGAGAAACCCCGTCTCTACTAAAAATACAAAATGAGCGGGGCATGGTGGCAGGCACCTGTAACCCCAGCTACTTTGGATGCTGAAGCAGGAGAATTGCTTGAACCCAGGAGGCAAAGGTTGTAGCGAGCTAAGATCGCACCATCACACTCCAGCCTGGTCAACAAGAGCGAAACTCTGTCTCAAAACAAAAAACAAACAAAAAAACCCACAAATTACTTGGGCGTGGTGGCACCACATCTGTAATCCCAGCTACTCGGGAGGCTGAGGCATGAGCATCGTTTGAACTGGGGAGGCAGAGATTGCAGTGAGTGGAGATCATGCCACTGCACTCCAGCCTGGACAACAGAGCAAGGCTCCATCTCAAAATATAAAATAAAAAATAAAAAAATCAAGATGGTGTGTGAAGCTGGAGGAAGTGGCTCTGAGTGACAGCACCGTGGTCAGCCCCAGGGCGTGCTTCACAGGCTTCTTGGCTGCCTCGGGTGCTCGGCTGGAGGGCGTCTCCTCTCCCAGCTGCTGGATTCTCTGTGCTGCGGGATTGTCACTGTTTTCCACCTCGACTGTTTGCCAAGTAAGTGGACCTATTGAGAATATTTCTAGGTCCTGGCTGGGACTCCACATCTCTTAGTATGTACGACCAAATTCCATGGCAGTGAAAGTACGCAGCTCTTCCCTTCTCCACCATCACGGTGTGTGGTTGACCTGTTTCTCGCCATGTTTTCTCACAAGCCTTCCAGGATTAAGCGATTCCTGGCCAAGAAACAAGCAAAACCGCTCCATTCCCCAGTGGATTTGGATGGAAACTGGTCATCGAAGCAGGTACAACTCCACAGGGAGACCCTGGAGAAGAAGCACCTGGGTCTATGAGGAATTGCACATGAGACAGCTCACCTGATGATCATCTGACCAGACCAAGAGGAAAGTGTCACCACATTAGGTTGGATTCAATAATAAATATGTGAGACCTTTTGTTTAAAAAAAAAAATTCCAACACAACCCATGGAACTGGAGGCCTGGGACCTGAATGAAGGTCACAGGACAAAAGGACTGGAGGTGACCAAGGTTAAAAGATATATCACTTTGGGAGGCCGAGGCAGGTGGATCATGAGGTCAGGCGTTCAAGACCAGCCTGACCATCATGGTGAAATCCGTCTCTACAAAAAAATCCAAAAATTAGCTGGGCATGGTGGTGCACACCTGTAATCCCAGCTACTCAGGAGGCTGAAGCAGGAGAATCACTTGAACCCAGGAGGTGGAGGTTGTAGTGAGCTGACATCACACCATTGCACTCCAGCTTAGGAGACAGAGGGAGACTTCGTCTCAAAAAAAAAAAAAAAAATCAGTCAAGGCTCAAGCGCAGAAAACAGAATGCCCTGTGGCTACTTGTGACAGAAATGAAATGATAAACACACAAAAAGCCTGGAAAAGCTGGAGAAGCAGGCTGCACCTTGAGCCTCCACTATGGTTCTCCAGATGCCACCAAACTGGCCTGCCAAGATGCCAAGGCTCTGCCACATCAGGATGGCGGGATATGTGAGGACCATTAGCTCCAGAGCGTCCATTCAACTCATGAGTCAGCAAGCAGCCATGACTTACCACACCTGCTGGATTCATCCTGGCCAAAAAATAGACCTCGCCTTTCCTCTCGACACCCATAGAGCCAGTGACCCGCTCCTGGAAGATGGCCCAACCGGTCCACCACCAAGCCTGCGGAGAAGACGTCAGGAGCCCCTGCATCACTTCCTACTTCCCAGGCAACTTCCAGCCTTCTCCGCAGTGGGCAAGGGGGAAGGAGAGCTGCCAAGCGCCGCCCATTCATCCGGCAGGACAGAGACAGAATCTGACCACTCACCTGCTAGAAAACCTCCTCCCAGAGGCTCTCAAGGCTGGGTGGCCTGAGGCTGGCTCTAGAAGCTGCTTGCTGTGTGGGCTTGCCCACTGCACTTTAGACTTGAGTCTCACATGAGGTCACTGCAGTGCTTTGTAAAACTCCCGCACTAGCAGTCACTCAGTGCAAGCATCCTTTACTTCCCTCTGCAATGGGCATCGAAGCTGAGTTTCATCCATGGCCTAACCAGGTTCCAGACGGACAGGTAAGCCAGCTCAGAGAGAGGACCCAGGCTCCAGGGAGATGCCACCCACAGATTGGATTGTCCTGGGTTGTTACATTTGCAGGAGTTTTGACAGCCAGTTCACTTCCTGTTGGCAGCTTGAAAGTGGCCATGGTGGAAATATTTACACCATAGAAACTGGTTAATGATACAGATCAGGGCTCTTTGTCCCCGTGCCCCAGAGCTGACTATTAATCATTTACCAGCTTGCCATGGGTTAAGGCAATAAGGACAGGTGAAATTTCTGGAAGGCTGTGACTTGGTGGCTCTCCCCACCCCCAGCTGCACATGAGGATCGCCTGGGGAACACTGATCACATCCCAAAGCACAGACCCCGCCCGAGGCAAATTGACAGAGAAGCTGGAGGAAGAAGAGGGACGTGGGCAGTCGCTGGAGAAGGTGGAGGGGTCGCAGGAGACTTGCCAGTGCACATTTGCTTGTGAGTGGACAGTCCTTTGCCTGGGAGATGCAGAGAGAAGAGGCAAGGGTGGGATTACCAGCATGAGCCACAGTGCCCTGCCAATAAACTAAATTTAAAATCACAAAAGAGGCCTGGAGTGGTAACTCATGCTTGTAATCCCAGCACTTTGGGAGACCAAGGCGGTGGTCATATCACCTGAGGTCAGGAGTTCGAGATCAGCTGGAAAACATGGTGAAACCCCTGTCTTGACTAAAAACACAAAAATTAGCCAGGCATGGTGGTGGGCACCTGTAATCCCAGCTACTCAGGAGGCTGAGGCATGAGAATCTCTTGAACCTGGGAGGTGGAGGTTACAGTGAGCTGAGATAGTGCCACTGCACTCTAGCCTGGTGACAGAGCGAGATTCCATCTCAAAACAATAAATAAATAAAACAGAATAAACCACAAAAGAGCAAAGGAAGAAACAAAACTCATCAGACACTACTGCCCGGAGGTGAGGAAATGGAGAAACATGCCTCCACACACCTCTGTGCAAACTCACAGTTTACAGAGTGTGACGGATCACTCCCCCCGGCATGCTCGGCTCAGACCTCTCTGTCGGCATCCTGAGACCCCAAACAGGCAGGGAGAGAAGGGGAGTTGGGCCGCTTCCAGCCCATCTGAATGAACAGCAGGCTCTCAGCCCCTGGACACCGGCCAGGCCAAGCCCTTGTTTTGAGCCGCTGCTTTGTGCATCTGGAGGCCGCTTGCAGGTCTTCACCAGGAACAGGGTTAGGATGGGGCAGCCTCAGCCTCTGTGGGGTCTGCCCTGCCTGGCCGGGCTTCCCTGCTGAGCAGCCATTCTTCCCTTGTCTCCTGCTGACCCCACGTGCAGCCCCAGCCTCCCCTAGAAACAAACACTGTGCAAGGAGCTTGTCTTTGGCTTTCCTGAAAAGACCACAGTCAGGGTGAGCACCCCTGAGACCCTCCCTCCCAGCACTCCAGAGCTAGGTGCCTGATCTGCCCTCCTTCCTGCCGTCTCTGCACCTTCCCAGGTAGACACTCACCCCCATCCAAACCCTCCCACAGTGTTTCCATCATATTCAATTTTCCTTACTCCACCGCTTCTCTCTTCTGTCACGAAATACACACACCTCTGCTTGGCCCCTGCCACCCTCCAGCCCTGCCCCTCGCTCACCTCTCCTCTCTGACAGCCTGGGTGACATAGACAATAGTCTTGCCACCTGTGCATGTGTGTGTGTGTGTGTGTGTATTCACGTGCCTATATGTGTATGTATGTGCACGTGTGTATGTGTACGTGTGCATGTGTGTTCATGTGTATGCACGTGTTCATATGTGTATGCATGTGTGTATGTTTAGTCATGTGCATGTATGTGTGTGTATTTATGTGCATGCATGTGTGTGTATTCACGTGCATGTATGTATGTGTTCATGTGTGTGCATGTGTATTCATGTGCATGCGTGTGTGCTGGTGTGTGTATTTGTGTGTGCGCTGGTGTGTGGGTATTCGTATGTGTGTGCTGGTGTGTGTATTTGTATGTGTGTGTGTGCTGGTGTGTGTATTTGTGTGTGTGTGCTGGTGTGTCTTTGTGTGTGTGTGTGCTGGTGTGTGTGTATTTGTATGTGTGTGCTGGTGTGTGTGTAATTGTGTGTGTGTGCTGGTGTGTCTTTGTGTGTGTGAGCTGGTGTGTGTGTATTTGTATGTGTGTGCTGGTGTGTGTGTATTTGTGTATGTGTGTTTGTGTGTGCTGGTGTGTGTATTTGTGTGTGTGCTGGTGTGTGTGTATTTGTATGTGTATGCTGGTGTGTGTGTATTTGTGTATGTGTGTTTGTGTGTGCTGGTGTGTGTATTTGTGTGTGTGCTGGTGTGTATGTATTTGTATGTGTGTGCTGGTGTGTGTGTATTTGTATGTGTGTGCTGGTGTGTGTGTATTTGTGTATGTGTGTTTGTGTGTGCTGGTGTGTGTATTTGTGTGTGTGCTGGTGTGTATGTATTTGTATGTGTGTGCTTGTGTATTTGTGTATCTGTGTTTGTGTGTGCTGGTGTGTGTATTTGTGTGTGCATGCTGGTGTGTGTGTATTTGTATGTGTGTGCTGGTGTGTGTATTTGCATGTGTGTGCTGGTGTGTGTATTTGTGTGTGTGTGCTGGTGTGTCTTTGTGTGTGTGTGAGCTGGTGTGTGTGTATTTGTATGTGTGCTGGTGTGTGTATTTGTGTATGTATGTGCTGATGTGTGTATTTGTGAGTGTGTGTGGGTGTGTGTGTGCACAAATCCAACTCCAACCCTCCATAGTTTCTTGTCTGCTCTTTTCTGTCTATGAAACTTCTCTGTCCAAGTTCCCCCTTCAGTCCCTGGAGCCTGTCTCTGACCCACCCTTGGGTCTCCCTGACCCTCCCCTCCTCCTTAAACCTATGTTTGCTGCGGCCTCTGGGACCATCTCCCTGGCCTGCATCCACGGCTGCCCTTCCTCTGATATTTCCCGGGAACTGCCCATGACCTTCTGTGTCTCGTTCCTCTACTTTCCGCAGAGAGCGACCCAGTCTATAGCTCCAGCACATTCCAGGCTGCTAATGACAGCACCAAGCAGCAATGGGAAGTCCAAGGGCTACTGTCCTCCCCACACTCAGCCTCCTCGGGCTCTGGAGGTGGGCCACATAAGGCCCCCTCTACAGAGAGGAGTCTGAGACCCAGGACTAGTCCCTGCCGTGGTCAGGGCAGGGCCAGGACACCAGTACAGATGGTTTCTGACCACCCCGAACACAGCCTTCCCCTCTAGCTACAACTGGCTGCCTGCAGAGCATCCTCCTGGCTGCTCAGGCCACTGCAACCCCACCTGGTGATCTTTCTGCTCAGCCAGCATCATCTCCTTCTGCTGGGCATGCTCTGCTCCCCAGCTGGTCCCTGGGGTCTGTGGCCACTCGCCACGCCATCCCTTCGACTCAGGTGTTGATGCTACTGCAATTGCCCGCTCCTGTCTGCCAGCTCCTGTCCACCCAGCCCCTGCTGCCACCTGATCTCCCGAAAACACTGTCAAGAGTCCAGCACTGATTGCATCACTTGTCAAGTGTGTGTTTCAGCTCAGCTGTGACCTACTCATCTGGCCAGCTTAAATAAATCCTTTGGAATTCTGAAGACCATTATCCCCGAAAATGCGTGTGAGCTCAGGGATTCTGCTTGCACAGCTGGATTTCAGGAGCAGCCTGCTGAGGCTTGATGGTGTCCATAAGAGCACGGTCAGCTGAGGGGATTTTCCTGTTGCTCAAAGGGCCGAGCCCAGGTGAGGGGGCTGTAGGAGTTCCTGGGGCTGCCTTCACACATAACCAAAACTAGGTGCTTTCAACAATGGAAAGTTATTCTCTCTGGCTCCTGGAGGCCAGACTCCAAAATCCAGGTGGCAGCAGGGCCAGGCTTACCTTGAAGATCTGGGGTCAAATCCTTCCTGCCCCTTTGGCTTCCAGTGGCTGCCAGCAGCCCGAGGTACACCTCAGCTGTGGCCGTGTCCCTCCCATCTCAGCCTTGGTCCTCATTTGGACTTCTTCCCTCTCTGTCCACCATATTCTCTTCTTGGAAAGACACTAGTTTTGGCTGGCGCGGTGGCTCACCTGTACACCCAGCACTTTGGGAGGCCGAGGGGGTCATATCACCTGAGGTCAGGAGTTCCAGACCAGCCTGGCCAACATGGTGAAACATGTCTCTACTAAAAACACAAAAATTAGCCAGTGTGGTGGCACATGCCTGTAGTCCCAGCTACTTGGGAGGCTGAGGCACAAGATTTGCTTGAACCCAGAAGGCGGAGGTTGCGATGACTGGGACCGCACCACTGCCCTCCAGCCTGGGCGACAGGGTGAGTCAGCCTCAAAAAAAAAGGCAGCCGTTTTATTGAATCAGGGGCCCATCCTGATCCAGCATGACCTCATCTCAATTTGATGGCATCTGCAAAAGCCCTATTTCTAAACAAGGTCACATTCTGAGGCCCCGGGTGGATATGAGTGTGGGGGCAGAGGGCACTCTATTTGAACTCCTGGCGCCATCCCAGCCACAAAATGACGAGGCAGCAGGAGTAGCCTGGAAAAGCCCCAGCAAAGGCAAGGGGTGGGAGGATCGGGATGCTGAGGCCAGGGAGTGGGACTTGCTGAACAAGGACCAAAGGGAGGATGAAGAGAAGGAAGAGAGGGACAGAGGGACGCAGACCGGAGGAGGAACAGCCAGGGCGGTGGACACCCTGGAGCAGAGTTTGTGGCTGGTGGCAGGAGGTCAGAGTCCCTGGGACAACCCTGTAGATGGCATGACCCCCACCGGCCCCTGTCTCCACCTCAGAGGGTTTTGGCGTTCCAGTCCCAGGCCTCTGCTGCTGCCAACAGAAGGCCCTGCTTGGCCCCAGCTCTTCACATCTCACTGAGCAGCTGACTCACAAGGCAGCCCCGCCTGGGCCACCAGCCCCGTGAGAAGCACATGCGCAGACCAGTCTTGAAGGACGCAGCCCCTTAATTACCCTCAGCCGCCAGAGCACAGTCTCCACTTAAAACATGAGCAGGCTCAGGCAGGAGGCCGCCCCACCCGCTGCTCTGGTGGCAGGCCACAGACACCTTGGAGGGGCGGCCGCAGGCCCGCTGACATCAGCGGCTTCAGTGCCTGTAACCAAAGCCCTGGATGGGTACGAGGGAAGAAGGGGCCCTACCCCGGAGGAAACCCAAGCCCAGCCCCGGCTGCCAGCCAGCCAACCTCCAGGCCAGCGCTCAACTGCTGTCTCCTGGGATGGGAGCCTTTGCAGTGGTCGCTGACCAGCAGATGACACATGATTGATGTGACCTTCCAGATCCAGGGACCCAACTCCACAGCCCCTCTGGGTATCCGCAAAGGCCACCTCCCATCCCACCTCTGACTTCCTTTCCTAAGTCCACCTGGGGAGGTCTTCCCGGGAGGCAGCCTGGAGACCAGGCTGTCTGCACTTGTTTGGGCCCAGATGAAGCCCCCTTGCCAGGTCTGCTGCCAGGCTGGCCATACCTGACACGTAAATGACCACATGACCACTGATACCAGGTTCAGCCACCGATACTGCCCCGGGCTCCATGACTGTGAGGGACATACCATAAAGCTCTAATGGGGCAGAGCCCAGAGGAATTTGCTCCACCTGGGATTTGAAAGTCACCCCATCTTGTCCCAGAAGCTTGCTGTCCACTGTGGGAGCCACGAGCCATGGGTGCTTATGGGGGCCGCTGGAATTCGACAAGGTCCGGCAGAGAGAGGCTGTTGAGTACAAGATCCAATGACAATGACAATGTAAATATTTCATGAATAATTTTTGTTCTGAGACGGAGTCTAGCTCTGTCGCCAGGCTGGAGTGCAGTAGTGTGATCTCGGCTCATTGTAACCTCCGCCTTCTGGGTTCAAGTGCTTCTCCTGCCTCATCCTCCAGAGTAGCTGGGACTACAGGTGTGCTACCATGTCCAGCTAATTTTTGTATTTTTAGTAGAGACGGGTTTCACCATGTTGGCCAGGATGATCTCAACCTCTTGACCTTGTGATCCACCCTCTTTGGCCTCCCAAAATACTGGGATTACAGGTGTCAGCCACTGCTCCCCGCCCATGAATAATTTTATATTCTTTTTTTTTTGAGATGGAGTCTCCCTCTGTGACTGAGGCTGGAGTTCACTGGTGAGATCTTGGTTCCACCTCCTGGGTTCAAGTGAATCTTTTGCCTCAGCCTCCTGAGTATCTGGGATTACAGGCACCTGCCACCATGCCCGGCTAATTTTTGTATTTTTAGTAGAGATGGGGTTTCAGGAGTTCAAGACCAACCTGGCCAACATAATGGACCTCATCTCTATAAAAATAAAAAAATTCGCCACGTACCTGTGGTCCCAGCTACTTGGGAGGCTGAGGTGGGAGGATGGCTTGAGCCCAGGGGGTTGAGGCTGCAGTGAGCTATCACACTATTGCACTCCAGGCTGGGTGAACAGAGCAAGATTGTGTCTCAGAAAAGAAACGTGAGGGCTCCTGGGAGACCCAGGGTGCAGGTAAAGGGCCTCCTGAGATGTGCTGAGCTCTGTAGATGTCCTCCCCCAACTCCCTTCCCTGAAAAAGCAGGGGCACCGCCTGAGCAGGCCAGAGTCCACAAGGGGAGCTGCAGGGAGGCTGCTCAGCTGCGATGGAGCTTCTCTGAGGGGAGCAGGGAGAAGAAGGGAACAGACATAAGGCTGAAGAGGAAGTTCCAGGTAGGAGGCAGGTGCTGGGAGAAGGTCTCTGGTGCTCAGACCAGGGAACTGAGCAGCTTGGGAGGGAATGAGTGATAAGGTGGGGCGGGTTGGTGGAGGGAAGGTAGATCTGTGCCACCTGCCCCAATCCAGGCACTCAGAGATGATGGCTGGACCCAGGGCAGGACTGGGAACAGCCTCGGAGGTTTATCCTTCCAGAACTTTCATGTATGTTTAGCGGGCACGATGAGAGTTTTATTTATTTATTTTGAGATGGAGTCTTGCTCTGTTGCCCAGGCTGGAGTGCAGTGACCCCATCTAGACTTACTGCAACCTCTGCCTCCCAGGTTCAAGTGATTCTCCAGCCTCCTGAGTAGCTGGGATTACAGGTGCCGCCACCACATCTGGCTAATTTTTGTATTTTTAGTAGAGATGGGGTTTCACCATATTGGCCAGGCTGGTCTCAAACTCCTGGACCCAAGCAATCCTCCCACCTCGGCCTCCCAAAGTGCTGGGATTACAGGCGTGAGCCACTGTGCCCAGTGAACTGCAGGGATTTGAATGGCATCATGCTGAGTCCATGGAGTGACCTGCTTGTTTCCCCATTGTAGCTTGCACGTTCAGGGGCATTTTGGGGATGAGATGATTAATTTCAGGTGTCAGCTAAGGGAGCTGAGGGATGCCCAGATCGAGGGGAAAGATTTTTTCTGGCGAGTCTGAGAGGGTGTTTCCCAAAGAGGTTCCCACTTGGATTTGTAGACAGCACCTGTGACATTTAACCAAGCCCCGAGGACTCCAGGAAGGCCTGGAGCAGGCTGCCACACTGGGTCTGCTTTACCTTGGCCGTCCACCTCCAGCTGCCCTCAGACATGAGAGCTCCTGCTTTTCAGGTCTTCAGACTCAGAATGAATATCTCGGCTGGCTTCCCTGGTTCCCCAGCTTGCAGGTGGCAGACCCTGCGACCTCTCAGCCTCCGTCATGTGTGAGTGAATTCCCACCGGGGTCCCCTCTTACTAGTCTCCATGTATCTTATCCAGTCTGTTTTTCTGGAGAGCCCTGGGTGAGCCATGGCAGAGGCAAACAAGAGCTCCGGGGAGAGGAACTCCCCTTCTGTGCGTCCTCCCCACATTCTCAGTGCCAGGTCGGTGTCACGTGTGACGTGTTCCTTCATCTATAACATGGATAATAGTGAAGACTTCACACTGAACAGAAATTAAATGAAGAAACATCACAGCACCTGGCCCATAGTAGGTGCTTCAGAGATAATAAGAAGAGGATGGAGGCCGGGCGCAGCGGCCCACACCTGTAATCCCGGCACTTTGGAAAGCCGAAGCGGGTGGATCACCTGAGGTCAGGAGTTCGAGACCAGCCTGGCTAATATGGTGAAACCCCGTCTAAATATACATGTATTTTTAGATGTATAAGTACATAATATAAATAAATGTACTAAAAATACAAAGCTGGGTCCAGCGCGGTGGCTCACGCCTGTAATCCCAGCACTTTGGGAGGCTGAGGAGGGCGGATCATGAGGTCAGTAGTTCAAGACCAGCCTGGCCAAGGTGGTGAAACCCTGCCTCTACTAAAAATACAAAAAAATTAGCCAGATGTGGTGGCAGGAGCCTGTAATCCCAACTATTTGGGAGGCTGAGGCAGGGAATTGTTTGAGTTCTCCACCAGGAGGTGGAGGTTGCGGTAAGCCGAGATCGTGCCACTGCACTCCAGCCTGGGCAACAGAGCGAGACTCTGTATCAAAAAAAAAAAAAGGCTTAGCCAGGCATGGTGGTGGGCACCTGTAATCAAAGCTACTCAGGAGGCTGAAGTGGGAGAATTACTTGAACCTGGGAGGTGGAGGTTGCAGTGAGCCGAGATCGTGCCATTGCCCTGCAGTCTGAGTGAGTGAGACTCTGTCTCAAAAAAAGAAAAGGATGCGGGACTTTTACACCAGGGCCCAGGCTGAGCAGGCAGCAGGGCCTCAGGGGCAGGCTCTGGCTCCACCCCAACCTGGAGGGCTTCAAACAACACAGATGGATTCTCTCCTGGTTCCGAAGGCCCGAAGTCCTAAATCGAGGTGTCATCAGGGCTGTGTTCCCTGCAGTTTCCAGGAGGGACTCCTGTCTGGCGTTCCCGGGCCTGTGGCTGTGTCATTCCATCCTCCATCTTCTTCTCCACGTTCTACTGCAGATGCCAGGAAAATGTCTCTGTGGGTCCTGTTGCTTCAGTCTCTTCCACCATTGGATTCAGGGCCCACTCCAATCCGGGACTGTCTCTTCTCAAGATCCTCACCTTAATTCCACCCACAGAGACCCGTATTCCAAATAGGGGCACATGCTGACGTTCCAGGGAGTCAATTACTTGGGGGAGGCAGGTGTTGAGTGCATTACAATCCACCCTGTGGCTCCCAAAATCCACACTGTCCCGATCTGTACAAAATATCCACCCCTCATGCCCTCTTGCTCATTGCTCAGCTCTCTGGGCCTCAGTTTCCTCTGGGAAGCTGAGGATAAGCAGGACAACCTCACACAGTGTTTGTGCGGATAAGATGGGAATGTGTTCACCAGGTGCTCAACTCAGCCCAGTGTTTGGTGAATGAGCCACCTTCAGGCCGTTCTCAGCCCTCACGACCCCAACCCGGGTACCTGGCTTAGGTTGAGTTCCCTGACCACTCAACCTAAAGCATACTTTATACAAACACACTTAAAAACAAGCCAAAAAAAAGGATAATTCTTTCCCAACAGCAAGAGGAGAGTCAGGGCCGGGATTAGACCAGCCCCTCCTCTAAAACTGCAAACCCTGTGACCGGGCACAGTGGCTCACATCTGTAATTCCAGAGCTTTGGGAGGCAGAGGCAGGAGGATCGTTTGAAGCCAGGAGTTTGAGACCAACCTGGGCAACATGGTGAGACCTGTCTCTAGAAACACACACACACACACACACACACACACAACAACAACAACAACAACAAACAACAAAAAATAAAAACAAGAAAAGCCCCATACACAAACTGTAAATTCTGAGGCAGTGGGGACTTGTGTCTGTTAAATTCACTCCAAATCACACTGCACATCCCCAGCCCACCGAGGACTCATCAGCGTCAGGGAATGGAGGAGAAGCCCTGGAGCTGCTCTCCAGCCGGAGGTGGGAGGGCCCAGAGCAGGTGCCTGGGGCTGGCAACCCTGGGTTTGAGTCCGAGCTCTGCTGCCGCTTTTCACACCTAACCAGAGCTACAGTTTCCCCCTGTAAGTGGGGGGATAGGACGCTTCAGTTTCCCCCCTGTAAGTGGGGGGATAGGACGCTTCAGTTTCCCCTCTGTAAGTGGGGGGATAGGACGCTTCTCAGTTTCCCCCCTGTAAGTGGGGGGATAGGACGCTTCCGTTTCCCCTCTGTAAGTGGGGGGATAGGACGCTTCCGTTTCCCCTCTGTAAGTGGGGGTATAGGACGCTTCAGTTTCCCCCTCTGTAAGTAGAGGGGATAGGACGCTTCAGTTTCTCCTCTGTAAGTGGGGGGATAGGACGCTTCAGTTTCCCCTCTATAAGTGGGGGGATAGGACGCTTCAGTTTCCCCTCTGTAAGTAGGGGGGATAGGACGCTCCTCTCACGGTGAGGTATAAGCTGCGTGATCACAACACACTGCCATCCTGATCACATAGTCAGGTTCGGTTTCCAGTCGTCGACACAAGCCAGCCAGTGGCTTCCCAGGAGCTGGGTGGCACCCTGGTTCCTCTCTCGAGATCCTCTTGTCCCCTCCTCACCTTGCTGCCCAGCCAAGCCTCCCAAGCTGTGTGTCCAAGGCTGGCATGCAACTGGGCATTAGAATCTCCTCCTCACATGCAGTGAGCCAAAGGCCCCAAATACACAGCACACTTCTCCACACCCTGATTCCGCTTCTCAGACAGGGCCCTGTCCTCAGCAGCGCTCGTGCTCAGCTCCAATCCTGGTGTCTTCGCCAAGCCCAGCCTTTCTATCTGCAGTGAGGACTTACTGGGAATAAACAGACCCAGCAGAAGGTCAACCCTGAGCTAAGGACAAAAGCCTTCCAACACCTGTACCCCAGGGTCACCATCGAGGCTGGAGGGAGTGAAGGGCACCAATGGGACAGCAGTGGCAGCTCTTAGGCTCCAAGTCCTGAGGGCTCCAGGGGCTCTGTGGCCCCAGATGTGCAGCCTCTCCAGCTCTGGAGCCTTTGCCTGGACTCCACATAACACCTACTGCCCCAGAGACACAGCGGGGTGTGCAGCTCAGGCCAGATGCGGGGAGCAGAGCCAGGCCTTGGGGAAGATTTACTCCAACAGGCTTGGACCCACGAGCCTTGGTCACAGGCTCCCCGCCTTCCCTGCCAGCCGCTCTGCCAACAGGGCAGTGTAGTCAGGCATCCTGGCTTGGGCTTGGCTGTTCTGGGTGTTTCTGTCCTTATCTTTTTTCTTTTTTTTTCAAGACAGAGTTTTGCTCTTGTTACCCAGGCTGGAGTGCAATGGTGTGATCTCGGCCCACCGCAACCTCTGCCTCCCAGGTTTAAGTGATTCTCCTGCCTCAGTCTCCCAAATAGCTGGGATTACAGGTGCGTGCTACCACACCTGGCTCATTTTTGGTATTTTTAGTAGAAACAGTGTTTCACCATGTCGGCCAGGCTGGTCTCAAACTCCTGACCTCAGGTGATCTGCCCACCTTGGCCTCCCAAAGTGCTGGATTACAGGCGAGAACCAGCTTGCCTGGCCGTTTCTCAGTCCCGACAGCAATAATAACAATAGAAAGAACAGTGACAGCTTCTATGTGTGGCACGCTCACTCTTGCTGGATGCAGCGCTAAGCACTTTGCCTATTAATCCAGTTAACCTCCATGACCACTAACCACTTCATCATGAGCCTTAATTTCAGGATGGGGAAACCAAGGCACGGGGGGTGGAATCAGTTGCTCAAGGTCAAAGAGTGAATACACGGCCCCGCTGGAGCACAAAGCTATGCAACCTGGCTGCCGGTGTCTCCATCTTTGGACTTTGAGTCTTTAAATTCATCCTCCTTTGAGGGAGACATGAGGCTTCTGCGATACCTTGGAGACGCTGATCTGTTGAAGGAGAAAAGCCGCCGGGCGGGGCAGTGGCATGATTGCTGTCCACCCCCAGCCCTTGCTGATCCCACAGCTCCTCCTCTAGTCCCAGGAATTGTTCTGTGCCCCAGGGTCTGATCCCGTTGTCCGGTCCCCACACTTCCCTGCTTAGAACCTCCAAAGCTTTCCCATAGCAATGAGACTTAAGTTCAAACTCTGAGTCACAGACACTCAGGCAAACTGCCTTTCTCTTCCTCCAGCCTGCCCTCAAACCCTGCCCACCCAGCTCTCCTGTCCTCTTTCTGGTCCTCAAACACACTCAGGAGGTGCCTGCCTCAGGGCCTTTGCACCCGCTGTGCCAGCTCCTCCCCAACCTAGATGACAAGTCACACACTCCTCCCTCAGTGAGCCTTCCCTGATGAGTCACCCTACAGCATACTTTATACAAACATACTTAAAAACAAACCGAAAATGGATATTTCTTTACCAACAGCAAGAGGAGAGTCAGGGCCAGGGTTAGACCAGCTCTCCTTGGGTTGAGCAGATATAAGATGGTGGGAGAGTAGACATGGTCGGTCCCTAAACAGCTGGGATGACAGAGAGAAGGCAGCAGCATCGGGCAGCCCCAAAGATAAGGGAACATGCATCCAGGGGCCTGGGGCCCTCAGCCTTCAGGACGATGCCTAGAGGCCTAGAGCTCCAGGGTTGTACGCAGCCTGCAGAAAGGAACTTCTCGTCCTGGGAGCATGAGCTAAAGATACTGTCCCAAAAGGCCGAGTTCACCATCCTCAGGCCTGGGCAGCGCCTTTCACCACTACCCTGTCTAACCCGCCGTGGCCCCCTGCCCTACTGACACCTGGTTCTTACCATCCATGCCCTTTGCCTGGTCAGGCCTCCTGCCTCCTGGCCTTTTTAGGGGTTGGCTATATTTGGAGCTGAATTAATCCCCTCAGCTCTGCCTCATGAAATATCTCTCATTTATTTACAATAATCTAAATACTTCCTCTGGGCTGGTCCTTGTATGAGATGCTAGTACATGTTTAGCATTAGCAGTTGTTTCTCTGAAAAAAAATGTGTGCATGCATATATATTTATTTATTTATTGTAAATAGTACTGATAGGCGGGGCTCCGTGGCTCATGCCCCTGTAATCCCAGCACTTTGGGAGACCAAGGTGGGAGGATCACTTAAGGTCAGATGTTCAAGAGCAGCCTGGCCAACATGGTGAAACCCCATCTCTACTAAAAATACAAAAAGTAGCCAGGCATGGTGGTGGGCGCCTGTAATCCCAGATACTTGAAAGGCTGAGATAGAAGAATCGCTTGAACCCAGGAGGTGGAGGTTGCCATGAGCCTAGCTCATACCACTGCACTCCAGCCTGAGTGACAGAGCCAGACTCCATCTTAAAAAAAAAAAAGTAAATAAATATTACTGATATAGAAGATGCCTAGTACACCATTCACAAATAATAAAATAGAAGCTACTCTCCATTGTAAGCTCCATATACCGACTGGTTTGCAGAACGCTTTTGCTGCTTTTTTGCCAAACTCTGGGATCAGTTGCCAGCCTAGGCTTGCCTTTGATAAATGGATGTGGTTCTGACTTGCATGGCTGTGGGTATTTTCATTTAAGCCAACCAGTAAAATAAAAGTGAAACAAAAAGGGACAGGTCAAACTTCACTTGTTCATAATGGTGTCAGTAACCTCTCTGATAAGTCAGGTCGTAGTTTTTAAATACTACTTCCTCCATTTTTGTGCTATTCAGAACACAATGGGCAGGGCATGGTGGCTTATGCCTGTAGTCCCAGCACTTTGGGAGGCCACGGCCAGCAGATCACTTGAGCCCAGGAGTTTGAGACCAGCCTAGACAACATGGCAAAAACCCATCTCTACTAAAAAGTATTAAAAAATTAGCCAGGCATGGCGGCACGCCTGTACTCAACTGGAGGCTGAGGCAAGAGGATCGCTTGAGCCCAAGAGGTGCAGATCGCAGTGAGCCAAAATTGTACCACTGCACTCCAGCATAGGTGACAGAGCGAGACCCTGTCTCAAAAAAAAAAAAGAAGAAAAATAAAGAACATAATGGCCTAATGGCTATAAACAGGAGACACTTTTAAGTTTAATCTGCCTCATTAACATTTTTTCTATCACTTTCTAAAGTCTTAGACAAACAACAGAAAATCAAGTCATGCGTTTGTTGTGTTGACCAATTTCTGTTAAGTAAAAGCTCCAACCATGGCTGGTTTCAAGCTACCAATAGAACAGCGCGGAAGGCGGAGCTGGGCGGAGGCGCGCAGCCTTCCCACCACACACACGGGGACGCAAAGAACCCGAGAACGTGGGAGTATTAGGAAATCGTTAGGAAGGCGTCAGTTGTGAGCACTTATCTTTGTTCTTTACATAACTTAATTGTAAATCATTTAATTTGTAATGATGGCTCTGTTCAACAGCGGGTTCACGAAATGCCTGAGAAGGTGGCCAATGTCTCTGGCAAGCCTGTCTGGGTAGGCCAGCTTCACCTGGCTGTGTGAGCTCACCTTGGTCCCCACAAAAATCCTATTGATTCAACATTCACCTGCCAGGTATGTGCTGGGCACTGCTCGATACCGGGCACACATCAAACAAGGGTGTGGGGCTGCCCCGCCCTTGCAGCTCTTATGTTCCAGCAGGAGATGCAGGCCGGAGGTGCCATCAACACTCAGAGGATACTGTCTGTTAGGAGGCGAGTGTGCTATGGAAGTAGGAATAGGGAGATTGGGAATGTGGGTGGGGACAGGCCCAGGATGGTAGTGATCAGGCGATCTGGACAACTCATTACCAAGATGACATTTGAGTGGAGACTTGAGTGAAAAAGAACCATGCAGATATTGGAGCCAGAATATTCCAGGCAGTGGCAGGGTGGTGTGGCTCACGCCTGTAATTCCAGCACTTTGGGTGGCAAAGGCAGGCTGAACAACTGAGGTTGGGAGTTCAAGACCAGCCTGACCAACATGGAGAAACCCTGTCTCTACTAAAAATACAAAAATTAGCTGGGCATGGTGGCACATGCCTGTAATCCCAGCTACTTGGGAGGCTGAGGCAGGAGAACTGCTTGAACCCGGGAGGTGGAGGTTGCAGTGAGCCAAGATTGAAGTGAGCCAAGACTGAACCATTGCACTCCAGCCTGGGCAACAAGAATAAAACTCCATCTCAAAAAAAAAAAAAAAATTCCAGGTGGTGACTGCAGTCAGTTCAAAGGCCCTGAAGCAACACCACGTGAGTGTTTGAGGATTCGTGGAGGGGCCTGTGTGCCCAGAACAGAGTGTGCAAGGGAGAGAGTGGTGGGAAAGAAAGCCAGGAGGTGACGGGGACATAGGAGGCAGGACTTGGATTGGATGTCGGACGACTTCGTAGGGTGTTGAGCCAAGAAAGTCTCCTCTCCCATTTGCAGATAAACACACTGTTGCCCGGAGTCACAGCAGTGGCCAGCAGGGGAGCTGGGAGAAGCCCAGGTCAGTCTTGCTCTCACCATGCCATGCTCCAGCTTCCACATGGCAAAGGGACAGTCAGCAGGTGTACAGCGCCCTGGCTCCTATCTGTCTCAACAGTCCTAGCTGGTCGTGGCCAAGAGTTGGCCAGTGCCTTAGATCTGGACCCCTGCCTGGGAGCTCACGGGGCCAGCTGGGAGGAAAAGAGACTCTACCAGATGTGAGGACCCAGGGCCCAAGGAGGCTCCCGCATGAAGCTAAAGACAAGGCTGTCTAGGATGAGTAGATGAATCACGTATAGTGTGGCATGCAAGTCACTGGGGTGCAGCCACGTGCAGGGGCGTTCCCGACGCATAAGTTGCTCAGTGTCGGTGACCTAGGGAGGTGCAACCTCAATGGGGTGAAAAGGATAAGGGGCTGGGCATGGCGGCTCACGCCTATAATCTCAGCACGTTGGGAGGCTGAGGCAGGCAGATCACCTGAGCTCAGGAATTCAAGACCAGCTTGGGCAACACGATGAGACCCCATCTCTACTAAAAATACAAATACAAATAATAATAATAATTAGCTGGGCATGTGGTGCTCGCTTGTAATCCCAGCTACTGGGGAGGCTGAGGCAGGAGAATTGCTTGAACCTGGGAGGCAGAGGTTGCAGTGAGCCAAGATCGTGCCACTGCACTCCAGCCTGACTCACTGAGTGAGACTCCATCTCTAAATAAATAAATGAAAAGGAAGGGCACGTGTAGTGTAGCTAAGAGAAGGGTGACCGAGTGTGCAAACGCCACTACTGGGGACTCAGCAGATCTGGGGACTGATGAGGCCTCAGCCCAGAAAGCGTGCTCCAGGTCCCTCCTCCTCCCCTCAGCCACGTGAGCCTGCTCATCCCGACTGGAGCTGGACATCTGACCCGGGACCACCACTAGTTCCCCCCACAGGGATAATGGAGATTAACAGGACAGCTCTCAACCTTGGAGGACTCTGGTTGCTGGAATGAGCTGGTCTGTTTGGGGAGGGGGGCACTGAAAGCCAAAGGACCCAGAGGGAAGCAGAGACCAGACAGGAGCCGAATCACAGCCACAAGAGCCAGCAGAGACCAGGAGACAGTGAGCTGCCAGAGGAGGGGACAGGGCTGGTCTCACGGGACTGCACAGACCTATGCGGCCCTGGGATCTGAATGGCCCCAGGTGGGCATCGTGGTCCAACACCTTGAAATCGGTAATAATTATCAAGCAAGGAGCCCCACATTTTCATTTTGCCCTGTGAAGTGAACATTACCCACTCCACACTTGTCTGGGGCTGGCAGGGAATTGGGAAACTCTCAAGAACGGGTCCCTCCAGGCAGAGTCCTCTGCATAAAAAAGGGACAGGTTCCAGGGAGCTGGCATGCTCTCTGTGTCACCTCGAGTCACAGGCCAGGGTAGGAATGAGGAAAGAAGTAAACCTTTCTTAGATTACCTTAGGTTTCAGACCCAAGCACCCTCAGGAGAGGCAGGGGTGCTGGTGGGTTCTGTCCTGGGAACCCAGTGCTCATTCTCCCAGATGTCTCTGCCCAGCTAGGGTCCTGCCTGTGGACCATGCAGGGAGGACAAGAGCCTGGCTGTTTTGAAACAGACAATTATTGCCAGTCGGACCAGCCTGTTCAATACGATATTGACAAGTTCACCTTGGCAACCTGCAGCCTGGCTCCTCCGTGAGTGATTCTACCTCCTGGCGTCCCTTTGGTCTTAAAGGCACATCTCCACCCTCTCCCAGACTGTGCATGACCCCAGTGAAGAGACCAGGCCATGCATGCCCCAGCAGAAGATGCGAGAACTCCTCTCTGTCCAGCTCGAAGCCCCACTACCACTGTGCAGCAAGGGGTCCCCTCCTCCGGGCCCCACCCCAGTCCCAGGACCTCACAAAAAAGCTTGTTTAGGCCAGGCATGGTGGCTTACACCTGTAATCCTAGCACTTTGGGAGGCTGAGGCAGGCAGATCACGAGGTCAGGAGTTCGAGACCAGCTTGGCCAGCACGGTGAAACTCCATCTCTACTAAAAATACAAAGTTAGCTGGGCATGGTGGCATGTGTCTGTAATCCCAGCTACTTGGGAGGCTAGGGCAGGAGAATTGCTTGAACCCGGGAGGTAGAGGTTGCAGTGAGCCAGGATTGTACCACTGTCCTCCAGCCTGGGCAACAGAGCGAGAGCGAGACTCTGTCTCAAAAAAAAAAAAAAAAAAAGCTCGCTTACCTAGGGCAGGAGTTGCATAGGTAGATGATGTATTTCACCCCTCGACTGCATGCTCCAAAGTAGGATATGCAAACCCTCAGGTCCAGTTAACAACGCCTCTGCAGGACTGCAGGGTCTGTGCTGAGGGGAAGTCACAGACATGCATCGCCCCCATCAGACTGCTCATGAGAGACATGAAAAATGACGGCAGCACAATCCATGTTGCTCAGGAGTAGCCTGCACCAGCTCAGCAGGCCACGTCTGTCAACACCGACCTTGCCTTTCCAGAAAACCATAGATGCCCCAGAGCGGGGACTTGTCCTCCAGGACACAGAGGTGCCACAGCACAGCATAGCATTTCTTGGTAATTCCTGTAATGTGCACGTCAGAAGGCAGGTGTGGCTCCCCTGGGTCAGGCTGAGAAGCAAGTGAGAAATTGTTGGGGGCCAAGTTGCCTTTGGTCTGATTGCTTAACGCCTCTAGCATTGAGTCTGCACCCGTCTGTCTGTCTGCCGGCTGTCAGGAGAAGGAAGGCAGAAGTCAGGCTTCGTGCACATGAGAATATCTCTTTGCCCGTGGGTAACCAAGAAGGAGATGAAAAAGTGACATCAGCAGAATGTGGGAGTGAGCTCTCCTCAGATCGCTCGGCGTATATACAGCTGTGGCTGTTTTTCAAAGTTCTGAGAAAGACTTCTCTCCCACACAGGCCTCTGTGGCAGTATTTTCTCTGGTTCTGTGCAACATACATTGCCTTCTATGGCACTAGTTCTTGGTCTCTGGGCTAAAAAGATAAAACCCAGTCATCCTCAATACCTTCAAAAAGAGAGGCATCCTTTCTCTGTGGCTCTTCTTCCATGAGATCCTGCCATTTCTTTAGAATCAAAGAAAACACTAGTTTCAAGCAAGGGGTTGGGGGTGGAGGACATGGGTCTATTTCTGAACCTTCCAATCTGAATGAGTCAAAGAATACAAAATCACCCCATTATCATCATTACTGTCAAATCACAGGGCAATCAACTCCCTGACACAGGCCAGATGGACATCCGGGAGGAATCCACCATGCTCCAGAGCCCCACAGAACTAACGCTGAATAAAACCACAAGAGAAAGGCAGGCTTGTGTGTTTCTTCCCCTTTCCCTGTTACTCTGACATGCTTTTTGTTTTAGTTGAATCGAACAGAAGCCAGCATTCAATAGTGAGGAGAAGTGGCCCAAAGTTGTCCTTGTATTCCAGGGCACACAGGCAGGTGGACTCTGGGCCACCACGGCCATCAGTCTACGGCCAATAGCTGATTCCACTGAAGGCATCCACATGGGAAGCTGGTGGTCCTGACTCATGAGATCTCAGTGGTACCATTCTTGAAACTTCCGCAGAAGCAGGACTTCGCCCTCACTTTCACGGGCCCCTTCCTCCATAGAAAGTTCTTTAACATTACATTTTAAGCCGGGCACGGTGGCTCAAGCCTATAATCCGCACTTTGGGAGTCTGAGGCAGGTGGATCACGAGCTCAACAGATCAAGACCATCCTGGTCAACAAGGTGAAACCCTGTCTCTATTAAAAATACAAATATTAGCTGGGCATGGTGGTGCGCGCCTGTAGTCCTAGCTACTTGGGAGGCTGAGGCAGGAGAATTGCCTGAACCCAGGAGGCGGAGGTTGTGGTGAGCCGAGATCATGCCATTGCACTCCAGCCTGGGTAACAAGAGCGAAACTCTGTCTCAAAAAAAAAAAAAAAAAAATTCTGATGTTGGCTGGGTGTGGTGGCTTACGCCTGTAATCCTAGGACTTTGGGAGGCCAAGGCGGGTGGATCACCTGAGGTCAGGAGTTTGATACCAACCTGGCCAACATGGCAATGTCTCTACTACAAATACAAAAATTAGCCGGGCAGGGTGGCACATGCCTGTAGTCCCAGCTACTTGGGAGGCTGAGGCAGGAGAATTGCTTGAACCCAAGAGGCAGAGGTTGCAGAAAGCAGAGATTGAGCCACTGCACTCTAGCCTGGGCGACGGAGCAAGATTCTATCTAAATAATAAATCAATATATTTTTTAAATTAAATAACATAGTCTGTTTTTTGAGACAGGGTCATGCCCTGTCACCCAGGCTAGAGTGCAGTGGCATGATTTTGGCTCCCTGCAACCTCCACCTCTTGGGCTCAAGGGATCCTCTCACCTCAGCCTCCCAAGTAGCCAGGACTACAGGTGTGCACCACCATGCCCAGCTAATTTTTGTATTTTTTTTTTTAGAGATGGGGGTCTCCTCATGCTGCCCAGACTGGTCTTGAACTCCTAAGCTCAAGCAATCGATCCACCTCGGTGTCCCAAAGTGCTGGGATTAAAGGTATGAGCTACCTCACCCAGCGAGTTTCTTCTGATTTTAAAGTAAATTATATATATACACAAGGGAATATTATTCAGTGTTTTGGAGGCCAGGCACTGTGGAGCACACCTATAATCTCAGCACTTTGGGAGGCTGAGGTGGGTGGATCATGAGGTCAGGGGTTTGACACCAGCCTGGCCAAGATGGTCAAACTCGTCTCTACCAAAAATACAAAAATTAGCTGGACATGGTGGCATGCATCTATAATCCCAGAAAATTGATTGAATCCAGTAGGCAGAGGTTTCAGTGAGCTGAGATTACACCACTGCACTCCAGCCTAGGCGACAGAGCAAGACTCCGTTTCAAAAAAAAAAAAAAAAAAAAAATTCCCTGGAGATATTGGCTTAAGGAAAAAGGATGGAAATTCTGACTCCTGCGACAGTCTGGTGAACCTTGAGGATGTTGTGCTAAGTGAAGTAAGCCAGTCAGAAAGGACAAATTCTGTGTGATTGCACTTAGATGAAGTCCCTAGAAGAGTCAAATTCATAAGACAGAAGGTAGAATGGAGGCTATCAGGGAGGGAGCTGGTGTTTAATAAAGACAGAGTTTCAGTTTGGAAAGATGAAAAAGTTGCAGCAATGGACAGTGGTGACGGCCCCACTACAACATGAATGTGTGTAATGGCACTGAGCAGAGCACTTAAAAATGGTGAAAATGGTAAGTTTTGTGTTATATGTATTTTACCACAATTTTTTAAATAAACGATTTTTTTTTTTATTAGAACATTTTCATGGGCCCTGCACAGAGCCTCCTTGGCCTCATGGAGAGCCGCCCCACCCGCACCACCCCCCCCCCGTCCCCGAGGGGCACAGGGTTTGTGCCACACATGCCCTTTATCAACCAACCACTCCCACAGCTACACCCACAGGATTTCTCCCAGTCTGTGTCTGTCTGAGCCCAGAAAAAGAGGAAATACTGAGGTCGAGCTGGAGCTTCACCCAGCGATTATAAATAATCGCCAGTGTTCCAACCCAGCTCCCATCCTCTCAAGGCCACGGTCTCCATCAGAGGTCTAGGTCTTCGGGCCCCTTCCACCGACCCGGGGTATTTCTTGGGGCTTTTGTGTCCTCAATTAGCAATCCGGGGAAAGCACGTTAATGTCTGGACTCTGTTAAGAAGCGACATTTATCAGCCAGGCGAACATTTTTTTCAGTGAACCTCAGTTTAGGGGAAGCAGTTCCTGGCGGGGCTGTGGTTCCAGGCTCTCTCCTTCCCAGGACTCTGACTCCTAAGGGAAGCAGGCTGGGCTGCCTGGGAACGTTGGCCTGTAATATCAGTTTCCTTCTTATTGGTCCTTTGATAGCAGAACAAGAGGCTCTGTGATCCTCTGGACCTCAGATTTCCTTTCAAACTCTCATATAAAAAGATATGTGTGTGCTGCTCGTGTGGACTTCCCGCTGGGAGTGGAAGGGCCGCGAGCACTGGCCTGCTTCTGGGACAATGGCCCGCACCCCGAGGCCTGTTCCGTGCTCAGGGCGCAGGGGCTCCCAGGTTCAAAGTCCCCTGGAGCCGGTTGTTTCTGGCTGGGAAAGCAGCAGCCCGGCGGCCGTGGGGAGGGGGAGGGGACGGGGTGTGCAGGAGGCGGGGTGTGCGGGGCTTTCCCGTCCACCTCTCACTGCAGCGAGACCCCCGCTCTGCCCGCGTCCGGACCTCCTTCCCCCTGCGGGAGAGGCGCGGAGAGGCTGCCGGGCCGGCCAGGGGGAGCCCGCCCCCTAGGGGAGGGCGTGGCCAGTGCAAGCTCCTCTGCGCCCCTGCCCGGGCCCCTCCTGGGCACCCGGGACTGGCAGGCAAGGAGCCGACGGAGAGCCCGGGAGGGCAGGGAGGGGTCCGGGGAGGATGGGGGGAAGGTCCTCAGGGACCATCCCCAAGATCATTTCAAGAAACGGCCTTCTGGAAGAAGCTGGGGAGGGGGACTTCTAGGGCACACCCTGATATCTTCCCGGAGGTGGGGGCGAGGGGACACCAGAACGTTTCTACCAGGATTCGGGAGGGCGGGGAGCCCAGATGGACTGGGGTGACCGCCTCCCAGGACCTGGTTATCGGGGCTGGGGGTGGGTTGGGGGCTGGACAGGTAGGGATGAAGTCTCACTGAGACTGGACTCGGCTCCGGAAGTGTCCAAAGCCTGGGCCCCACGCAGACAATATGGAATTTTGGAGGTGCCCGAAGTGTTACCACCCGCCTTGCAGTGCAGGGCAAGCCGCGGTCTGGTGGGCCCTCCCGGCCGCCATCCCACGGCCACAGGATCCCTGAGCCCCTCTCCGTTCGCCCCTCAGTCCCGCAGAGGCACGGGGGCCCCCCCAGGTGTCCGGGGGGGGGGATTCACCGCACTCCCGCCCTTGGGCATCGATCGGCTGGCGGGCGACGCGCGGCCACGGCTTCGGAACCTCCGCCCCCTCCCCCGCTCGGGCTACGCAGACGCGGCCTCCGAGCAGCGTCCTCGCGGTTCCGGGCCGCGGCCAGGCCCGGCTCCAGGCCAGCGGGGGAGGCGGAGACGCGCCGGGCCCTTCCGATCGGGCCGCCCCTCTAGAGAGGGAACTAGAGCGAGTCCAGCTTTCCAGCCAGCGACGCTCGGCGCCCCCTTTTCTCGTCCCCCTCCCAAGCCAAATACCCCCCCCTCGGGCGCGCGCTTAACCCTCGGCGCGCTGCGAGGCTGGGAGCTGGGAGGGGTAGCCGGGGGGAGGGGTGGGGGAGCAAGCTGGAGGGGCAGTTGCGCTTCGGCTGACGACCACTTCGGGGTCCGCCTAGCGATTTGTACTTCATTCCCTGGCTCGCTGCAGCAGCTCTTGGTTGGAAAAAGGAAGAAAGAAATCTGCAGTGTGTGTGGGCCCCGCTGGGTTCGGGGGGCGCGACGGGGACACCCGAGAGGGAAACACAGGGGCGGGCGTGCAGAGGGGTGAACCTCAGCCGCACAGGAGAGCCGCGGGCCGACCTTGAGAAACGAAACCCAAATAAAAACACACAGTGCGCCCAGGCCGTTGTGAACGCGGTGGCGGCGGCGGCGGCGGGCGGTAGAAGCGGTTCCAAAGATCATATTTGAAATATGGATCCCGGGGGCGCAGATCTCCAGGCCGGCCGGGCCTCGTGGCTGAGTGCGGGGCGGGGGCCGGGTGGCCTTCTCGGGGCGGGTCTGCGGTGGCCGCCCTGACGCCGGGGGGCACGGACGTCGTAGCAAACAGCGCGTGCCGCTTCGGCGCCCGCGACCCCATCGTGCCGCAATGCGGAGACGCGGCCCTGCGGGCGGTGGTGTGGCCCCGAGGAATGCCTGGACCCTGCCCAAGGGCCGTGGTGTCGCGGTGCTCCGGGCCTGCTTCCCCGCCCGCGCACCCTGTGGGGCCAGTGCCAGGAACCCCCGGCTGCCGAGCCACACGGCCCGCCGGGGTGGAACTTGGGGGCGTCGGAGGCTTCGCCGCCCAAATGAAAGCCGATCTTTCCCGGGCGGTGTGGCCAAGAGCAGAAATACTGGAGTGGGGACCCGTAGGGCGGAGGGGCGCCCTGAGAAACAAATCACCCCTCCAGGAGGGTGGAGGGGTGGAGTGCGGGGCCCCCGCCCTGCCTCCCCCTCCACGCACAATCCCACCAGTTCCGCCGCCCCTAAATCACCGCACCAAGGACTATATGATTGAAGCCGGCGCCAAGTTTCTCTAAGGACAAGGGAGAGAAATGAGTGCTTTTGATAAAGTCTGGGTAGATTTTGTAGTGGTTACTAGTAAATCCCCCCTGGGTGATCTGCAGTCCACCTCTGAGGGCCGAAAACGACAACAACTCAAGAGCTTTCCGAGTCGGGGACCTGCCCGGGAAGCCACAGGCAGCCCCCTCAGGGCAGAGCCCAAATGTGGGTTCCGTGGGCGGGCGGTGGCCATCTCCTTGCTCAGAGCACCGGCTCAGGGAGAGGATTCCTTTAAGAAGTCGTTTATTTCCCCAGGATGGCGCGGATCATGCTTCTTCCCAGACCGGACTCTCAGTAATCACCCTTCAGTCCACGGCTGTTAAAAGGTTCCCGACCTCTCCAGGGTCCACTCCTTCAGCCTTGTCCCCTCCAGGAACGAGCCTGTGGCTGAGCTAGATAGCAGCTCTCCTCTCCTGGGGCCCCTGAGGGCCCCGGGGGCCCAAACAGAGGTGGCATCTGGAAGGCTTCAGTCAGGCAGCAGGACCAAGGGCTCAAGCAGCTCCTGTCTGGGAGGGGACAGTATCAAATGAGCAGGCCAGCGGCCGTTCTCGGCGGCCGGTGGGGCTCTTGTTGTCCGAGGTCGGGAACAGGAGCCCGAGCAGAAGGCTCAGGGAATCCCGGATTTAGGGCTAGTGTCTCCTGCCGCTCCCTTGGAGGGGCCAAGACAGCGGGGTGGGACGGCATGGGGCAGCTCCGTGGGAGGTTTCCTAGGAAGGGCTCTCTGGGGCATCAGGGGAGCTTCCAGGGGCTCCCACTGTACCTTCCCAGGATTCTGTCCCACCTCCTGGCGTCCATTCGCTCTTCCACGGACCCGAGCTCCTCCCCACACCCGCTGGTAGGGGTGCTCTAGGGACCAGCCACAGATGTCAGGTAGGGCCCTCTCTCCCCATCTGCCTACCATCCACGAAGACGAAATAAACAACCACGGAAGGGAAGTCAATTGCTGGTGCTTGTGAATTTCACTTTCAAAGTCGTCGGAAAAAGGCCAGGAGCGGCGGTGGCCGGGGTCCCCCTGGGCTTCTGAAGTGCTTGGGCGGCCCCTCCGGGAGTCCTGGGGAGCCAGAAAACGCTTCAGGCCGCGGCACAGGCAGCTCCAGAAAAGATCCGCTGCACGGACCCCCCACTTCCTCCCCAGCTCGGCGGCTGGCCCAGCCTGGCTCCAGCGCAAACTCGTAGTGGGGGCACCGGGTCCTGCCGTGTGGTCCCGAGGTCCTGAGCGTGGGCCCCTGATGGCCCTGGGCTCAGGGAGCGAAGCGGAGTCCGACGCCCCTGGCGGCAGGGAGGCTGCAGCCGCCGCTCGGCCTCCCCCCGCGCCCCCGACCTGGACGCCGCGGAAACACCCACTGCAAACAGATTTCCCAGGGGATTTTCAAGAGGGGGAGGGTGGAGTGTCGGGAAGCTCAGCCCCTTCCCGGACAAGGGGACTGGCCGGGACAAAGTTGCTGCAGACCTCCCGATGGACGACGGCGCAACCGGCTTGTGCCTCTGGGTCGGCGTAGACCGGCGACTGCCGCCTACAGTGCTTCCCGCGCCAGCCTCGCGACCCCTCTTCTTCCGCGGTGGAGCCCCGCGCGACAGTTCTTCGCCTTGGGCAAGAATGCCGGGGAAAAGCCAAACACGGCAATAGAAAAATCTTTTCCTGTGCGCCCACCCAGCTTCTATAAACCCGAAGAGCCGTCCTCCGCCCCCACCGCACCTAGTCAGGGAAAACAGGCAGGCGTCGTTCCACCTGGCTTGCCTCCCACCCGCACCCCAACACTCAGGGAATCCCAGGTTTGCGCCTGAAGCTCGTTAGAGGTCAGTCGCAAACCGAAGACCTCTGCAGCCACCAGAAGACAACCCTCAACCCAGCATCCCTCGGGGAGGGGCCACGTGGGTCTCCGTGGGCGGCAGCCTCCAGGCAGTAGCAGCCTCCGTGGTGCAAGAGCTGCCAGGTGGTAATGAAATGGAGTCAACGTGTGCGTTCACCACCAGACTGTCTTCAGGCTTCCCAGGGATTCCTGGATGAACACGAGCCCCACGCAGGCTGGTCCCTCCCCTGCTCGCCCGAGCCCCCGCGCGGTCCCCCACTGACAGTCGGGTCGTGTGTCAGGGCGGTGGTGGAGACCCGGATGGCTCTTTGCCCGCCCCCATCGCTCGTTCCACTCTCGCTCGGCTTTTGCTCTTTTTCTTTCTCCGTGGACGCTCAGCCAAGGGATTGCGCAAGCTTCCCGCTCGCTGTCCTTCAAGAGCCGGGAGCCGGGGCCCAGACACACCCCAGGCCAGGCGCGCTCCTGCCCCTACCCCTCAGGCCGCCCTGTCCCCGCCAGGTCCCCCACCCCTGACCCCACGGAGCTCGGGGGCCCTCGGCTGCGCCCTCGGCAGGCCGCATGGGGCGCAGCAGCTCCACCAGCCGGACGCAGGAGCCGCGCGCCGGAACGCGCCGTCTCGCCGCCGGAGGTGCCAAACTTCACACTCGCGGCTGCTCAGGCCGCATCCCTCTGGAGGGCCTTGGCTTGGCCGCCTGTGAAGGACGAGGGTCCGCGGACACATGGCAAATGCGAGGCTCCTCGGCCATTCCGTCCATCTCCCCTTCGCGCTGCCCGTTCTTCCCCTGGTCGGCCTCAATCTCTTCCCGCCCTCCCAGCTCCTTATTTCCAGGCCCTTCCCGGGACCCCACGAAGTCCCCTCAGGCCCCCAAGCGGACCCGGGCCTCCCGCGCCTGCTCTCTCTGCTTCCCGCGCCTGCTCTTTCTGCCTCCCGCGCCTGCTCTCTTTGCCTCCCGCGCCTCTCGCCCAGCTTGGCTCTGGAGGCTGCTAGAAACTGGACATGTCGTCCCGCCAAAAAGAGGACCCAGCGTAAATTCGGAGCCGTTGAGGATGGGGTGGGATCGGATTCGGAGTCCTTTCTACTGAGGTTCTTGGGCGCCAGGCCCCGGGGCTGGCCGGTCGTCCGTCCCCTTCCTCGTGCGTTCTTCGAGCTCTCCTTGGCACCCACCCAGTCCAGCCTCTTCCCCGCCCTGTCCCTTTCCCTCCTCGCGCTCCTAAATGCCCGGCGCCAAGAGGCGAGGTGGGGCCCCGCAGTGGGGCGCGAGCTGCCCCTGCCCCATTCCGCCCCCTGCCGGCTGGGCCCGCGCGTCCCGGGCCGCCGGTGACGCAATTCGGTGCCATTGGGAGCGACGGCGGACGCCTGGTGGCCCCCAACAGGGGTCCCGGGGCCGTGAACACTGAGAACCGGCCGCGAGGGGGAGGCCCGGGCACCGGGCTGCGGGCGGAGGGTCGCCGCCGAGACCCTGCCGGGCTGTCAAGCTCTCCGCCCCGGCCGGCACACCTCTCCTTCCCGGTCTCGCTCCCTGTCTGCAGCCTCCCTCTCCCAGGCTCGCCGATCCCTCCCCCTGCACCTCCCCGGCGCCCTCCCCTCCGCGTCCCCCACCCGCGCCCTTTCCTCCTCCCCCCGCCGCCCAGGCCCGGGGCCTCCGGTAGGCCCGGCTGCGCCAATCCGCGCTGCGGCCCGCCCCCTGACGCCGCGCTGGGCCCGGCGAGGCCCCGCCCGCTGACGTCCGGGATTTGCATGAGTTCTTGTGCTGCCGCGGCCGGGGCTCAGTTGTCTGAGCGAGCGCGAGCCGGGAGCCCGGGCGGGCGCGGGCAGCGGCGGGCCGGCGGGGTGGTGCGGGGCGAGCAGCGGCGGCGGCGGGGGCGCTTCGGCCGCGACGGCCGCGGGGCGCCGGCGGGAGCTAGCAGCGTCTGCAGCCGCGCCGGCCGCCCGCGCCCCGGTGCGCTCCGGCTCGGCCATGGAGCTGCCAGCTGTTGGCGAGCACGTCTTCGCGGTGGAGAGCATCGAGAAGAAGCGGATCCGCAAGGTAGGGCGGCTCGGGGGCGGCGAGCGGCGGCCGGAGCAGCCCGCGAGCAGACGAGGAGGGGGTGGGGAGGCTGCGGGCCGGGCCGGGGATCCCGCGGAAGCTGATGGAGTGCTGTCTCTTCCCCCCAGGGCAGAGTGGAGTATCTGGTGAAATGGAGAGGCTGGTCGCCCAAGTAAGTCGCGGCGGAGGGCGGGGGCCCGGGGGCCCGGGGGCCGTGGCGCGGGGCTCGGGGCCGCGGACCCGCCGAGCTGCTGGGGGGGGTGGGGGGAGAGGACGGGAGGCGGGGTGGAGTGGGGTGGAGGGAGGAGGGGGTGGGGAAGTCGGTGGCAGGCACTGGGGAAGCCGAGCTGCCGAGCCCGAGCCCGGCGCCCTGTGTTGTGCTCCGCTCTCCGGGAAATGCCATCACTAATTTATGCACTAAAAGGAGCCGGAGGAGCTGGAGAGACGCGGGGCCGAGCCGGGGAGGCCGGCGGAGGGAGGGAGGGCGAAGGCACTGACTGATGTGCAGCAGAAAATGGCTCCTTTCCCCTTTCCCTCCACCGAACGGCTCCATATTGCAAAACCAAAAAAAAAAAAAAAATTAGAAAGCGACGAAAATGCAATTGTGTGCCTCCTCCCTCCTAGTGGTGCAGGGAGGGGAAGAAGAAAGGCGGAAAATGTTGGGAACTGTCACTGCGGCGCTTTTGGTGGAGAATTTTTTTTCTTTAATTTGAAATGCGAAGGCACCGGATGGAGATAGACGCGCAGGCACACGCACACTCACACACACACACGGAGGCATATTTTTGTGTTGCTGAGTATTTGGGGTTTGCTTGCCCGTGACAGCGGGCTCCTGGGCCACGAGGGGTTGTGGGGGGGGCACTCGGCTTCGGGTTATCGGATTAGGGGTCAAATGGAGAACGGCTGAAGCCCTTGCGGGGACTTGGGGCTGGGGAGAGGAGGGGGACTGCGACTTTGCATTTCGGTTGCTTTGCACGCAGGGTTCCTGGGGAGCAAAGTGGCTTTGGAACATGTCGCAGTAACATGCTTAAAATTCTTGACAACTGCAAAATAAACTGCTAGTTTCATTTTCCTTCCCCCTCCCCTTTCTTCCTGCCCTTGCGTGTTTATTTGAGCGGGGGCAGCGTGTCAGGGACTGTGTCAGGCCTGCAGAAATCTACCCTCCACATTCACAGATAAATGTTCATGAAGACGGAGTAGGGCCTTATGTTACTCCCTACCTAGAGGCCGAGGCAAAGCTGAAAGCTGGCCTTTTTTTTTTTTTACCTTGTCCCCCTCCCTTTTCCCTTGCAAGATATAACACGTGGGAACCAGAGGAGAACATCCTGGACCCCAGGCTGCTGATCGCCTTCCAGAACAGGTGAGCGTCCCCCACGCAGCCACCGCTCGCCACCCGTGACCGTATATGGGAATGACAAAGTGGGCGACGATGTAGGAGGAAATGGGCAGGAAGGGGGGCTGGTGGGAGCTCCCACGCAACCGGCCTGGACGGGCATGGCTGGGGCCCCAGCTCCTCTGACCAGCGTCCTTGGCGGTTGCTGCAGCTTGGGGTGGGGGTGGGGCAGGGCCAGGGAAGGCCAGCTTTGGGTTTTGGGGGAATTTTGGGAAGGGTGTGTGGGTGGCCCTGCAGCTGCCCGGAGAACTTGTGGCTGTGCCTGGTTCCCCAGGGGCCCCTCCTGTTGCAACCTGGAGCCCCACCCTGGAGCCTAGGTGTTGCTGTCCTGCAGCCACTGGCCCTTGGCACCGGTGCTGCTTCTCGGTGCAGCTCTGAGAGAGCTGGCATTGTGAAACCGCCTGGACGTCATGGAACTGAACTTAACCTGTTGGCGACTGGAGGAAAGTTGACATGGCCTTCGAGTCTGCACCCGCATCCTCCGGAAGCTTAACCTTGGTCCGGAGTAGATTCCATAGGGTGCTGGGTTGCCCCCCCCCGCCAACTGGGCTGCTTGGCAGGGCAGGGCCACCCACTCTCAAGGCAGAGGGGGCTTGGCCCAAGGGCCGGGATGGTTGCTGCCTGGTGGTGGAGGGGTGGCTGCTTCTGGGGAGCTCGTCCTCGTTCGCACGGTTGCTTGTCACGCTGCAGCTGCTGCAGCTGGGTTTGGGCGCCCGTGGCTGTGGTTCTCTGTTTCGGAGAGGATAGAAGGGGGAAGGGCGAGGAGGGGAAGAGCAGCCGGAACCCTTGGAGCTCGGCCACCCCACTGCCTTCCATCTCTCCTCCCCTTTTTATTTTGCATTATTTCCTGTGGCTCGTTTGGCGCTAAAATATAAACTGTAGACCCTCTGAGCTAGCTACCGGCCGGGCGGGGAAGCTGCCCTCCTGAAATGCAGGAGGGCACGTAGGGGGATCCTGCCCCCCCCAACCTGGGAGTTCACCACCCCGTAACCATGTCAGCGGCTGATGCCACGTTACATAATGGGTCCCTGAAGAATTAAAGTGCAGGCTGTTGCAATGCCACGCAACTTCAGAGTCAGGCCCTGGCCCCCGCCCTGGGGCACCTCAGAACTCTCCGGGGTTAGTCCGAGGGGGCTTGGGAGTGGTGACTAGGGTCTGTGAAGAACTTGCTTCTGGCCCAAGAATGGGCTACAACTTTGGCAAACGCTAGAGAGGCATCCCACTCTCCTGTGGAGGCCTGGGTAGTGCCCGGAAAGTCCGGGCCCTAGCTACGGATCATCCTTAGATGGTCTGCAGGCAGGAGGTGGATGTAGTGACCGGTGCCTCCGCCCCCGGGGTTTATTCATAATTTGGAGGCGGTGCTTCTCCAAGCTGCTTTGGCCCCGCCCACCTGCTCAGCTGGGAGGAGCCCAGCGTTTACCAGGTGGCTAGAAACCTGGCCAGACTCTGGCCTTGGTGGCCCGCCCCCGCCCCCAGCCTCTAATTGGCTCATTTGCCGCTGTGTAAACAAGGGCACAGCCCCTCCCCCTGTTTAGTGCCTGGCCTTTAAGAAAAAGAGTCCTCCCTTCTGCTGGAGGCACTCGTTATCGGAATCTTAATGAGGTCATTAGCATCCCGCGCTTCTGCCGGGAGGGATGAGGTCGGTGCACACCTCGGTTGGGCGGGTTTGTCATCCCTGGACCCCCGCGTCCACTCCGAGTCGCCCAGAGCCACGGGCCCAAGGCTGTGGGCACAAGTGCCAGAGGTGCAGCCCTGAGCTTCTGCCTCCTGAGCACAGAGGTAGGGCTTGGGGAGTGCCGGTTCAGGTGTGGGCATCAAAGTGGAAGAGCCCTTTGCCCAGGACCTCTTGGGCAGAGGAGGGTTGGTGCGAGGGTGGAGGGCACTGGGGCTTGACTCTCCCTGAGCTCTTGATTCCTCTGTGTCCCTCCAGCCCTACCTGGTGCTCTTTGAAGGTGTTGGGGGGTGGCATCATCACAGAAGATTCTGGGATTAGCGGGAGGGGGCGACCCTGAGGCTAACAGCACTGCCCTCTGTACCCTCCCACCAGGGAACGGCAAGAGCAGCTGATGGGGTATCGGAAGAGAGGGCCAAAGCCCAAACCGCTGGTGGTGCAGGTGAATACACGCGGCCGCCCCCGGGCACCCCCTTGACGTGGCCACCAGAGCTGCCTTCAGGCCTGGGGTTGGGGGGTTCCTCCCAGCACCCCAAACCTGCTTCCTGTCTACTAGACCTCCCACCTCCGGCTTTCCCCGAGGCAGCTGCGGATCTGGTGGGGGCTGGGACACTCTAGAAACTCCCGGCATGCTATGGGGCCACCTTCTCCCTCTTCTCACCTCTGCACCCATTCCCTCAGGTGCCTACCTTTGCCCGTCGTTCCAATGTCCTGACCGGACTCCAGGACTCCTCCACTGACAACCGTGCCAAGCTGGATCTGGGCACGCAGGGCAAGGGCCAGGGGCATCAGTACGAGCTCAACAGCAAGAAGCACCACCAGTACCAGCCGCACAGCAAGGAGCGGGCGGGTAAGCCCCCGCCGCCGGGCAAGAGCGGCAAGTACTATTACCAGCTCAACAGCAAGAAGCATCACCCCTACCAGCCCGACCCCAAGATGTACGACCTGCAGTACCAGGGCGGCCACAAGGAGGCGCCCAGCCCCACCTGCCCGGACCTGGGGGCCAAGACCCACCCTCCCGACAAGTGGGCGCAAGGCGCAGGGGCCAAGGGCTACCTGGGGGCGGTGAAGCCCCTGGCTAGCGCGGGGGGTGCTCCAGGCAAAGTCTCCGAGAAGGGCCCCCCCAACGGAATGATGCCGGCCCCCAAGGAGGCTGTGACGGGCAACGGGATCGGGGGCAAGATGAAGATCGTCAAGAACAAGAACAAGAACGGGCGCATAGTGATCGTGATGAGCAAATACATGGAGAACGGCATGCAGGCGGTAAAGATCAAGTCCGGCGAGGTGGCGGAGGGGGAGGCTCGCTCCCCCAGCCACAAGAAGCGGGCAGCCGAGGAGCGCCACCCCCCTGCCGACAGGACTTTTAAAAAGGCTGCGGGTGCAGAGGAGAAGAAGGTGGAGGCGACGCCCAAGAGGAGGGAGGAGGAGGTGTTGGGGGCCAGCGATCCGCAGCCCCAGGATGCCGGCTCCCGCAAGCTGTCCCCAACCAAGGAGGCCTTTGGAGAGCAGCCCCTGCAGCTCACCACCAAGCCCGACCTGTTGGCCTGGGACCCGGCCCGGAGCACGCACCCACCCTCCCACCACCCGCACTCGCATCCCCATCCCCACCACCACCACCACAACCACGCAGTCGGCCTGAATCTCTCCCACGTGCGCAAGCGCTGCCTTTCCGAGACCCACGGCGAACGCGAGCCCTGCAAGAAGCGTCTGACGGCGCGCAGCATCAGCACCCCCACCTGCCTGGGGGGCAGCCCGGCCGCCGAGCGCCCTGCCGACGTGCCACCGGCCGCCGCCCTCCCGCAGCCCGAGGTCATCCTACTGGACTCGGACCTGGATGAGCCTATAGACTTGCGCTGCGTCAAGACGCGCAGCGAGGCTGGGGAACCGCCCAACTCCCTCCAGGTGAAGCCCGAGGCGCCCGCGACAGCGGCTGCGGTGGCAGCAGCGCCCGCCACGGCGGCGGAGAAACCTCCAGCCGAGGCCCAGGACGAACCAGCCGAGTCGCTGAGCGAGTTCAAGCCCTTCTTTGGGAATATAATTATCACCGACGTCACTGCGAACTGCCTCACCGTTACTTTCAAGGAGTATGTGATGGTGTAGCTGGAGGGCGCCGGAAGGGGAAGCGTTATTCCCTCCAGGTGGGGGCTGAGCACTTGGGGCCTCGGGGCGCGCTCCCCTCTCGCCAAACGAGAGAGATCCGGGCTGGCCCCCAGGGCGAGAACAAGAGGTAACCACGTACCGCCCCCCACGGCTGCTGGGAGGCCCCTTCCACGTGGTGCCGGCGGGGTTCGCCCTCTCCTGCCCTTCCCCACTGGAGACGGACCCCCGGAACGGACAGGGCAGCCCTGCGCCTCGGTCTCAGAGTTCTAGTATTATATTTTAACCGTGCTAACTTGTCAAGTGCTGACTCTACTCCCGTTTGTACGTGGTGTTATTATTGAAATGTATTGTTTGAGCTCAAAAGGCCCGATCACCCCCCTTCGGGCTGCTATATATATATTTATTTGTAGGTATTTATATATTGAAATATAAAAACCTAGATTTATGGAGTTTCCTCTAGATCATGTTATATTCTATATCAGACAAACTATTTTCTTTTGACTTTTCTTCCCCTCCATCCAGTATTTCGGTTGATTTCATTTCCTCCCTCTCCTCCCTTCCAGGAACTGCAATACCAGTAACCTTGGTATATATTTTTTGATACTGTACACATGGATGTGTTGTTTCTATGTGCAAAAAAAAAAGTTTGTTAAAAGGCTACTCGAGCTCTCTAGAAACTGCTGCTACTAGAAATGTCTAAACTATAAGCTTCCAACTATTACCTGCTTGAATGTAAATATTAAATGGAGATGTTGAAGGTGCATTTTTACTGCTTGAGATGAGCGCAGAAGGAACGTCGGAGGCAAGAAGGGGCCAGACCCCTCTCACCACCAACTCCGCCTTTGCGCCGGGTGCTGAACCTTTGCACCAGCGACGTGGGCCGGTTTCGCGGGCCGCGCGCCGGCGCGGGAGGGTGACCCCGCTCCCTGAGAAGTCTAGAGGCGCCCGGCTGGAAAGGGGAATTCCTACGGGGCGGGTGTGGGAGCCGTCCCCGCCCCCAAGGCTTTCCGGCCGGCGGTGCCCGTGGCACTGGCAAACCCTGGGTTCTGGGTAGGGGAGGAGGGAGTGCCGGGGTGGGCGGCACGGACACGCGGGTGGGGCTACTCTCCCTCTCGGCACCCACCCGGCAGCGGCTGAACCTTGGCTATCCTCACGCCCAGCCCCCACCCCTGGGGCTCCACACACCCAGACGCAGGCCCTGGCGAGGCAGGGAAGTTCCTTTCTAATAATCCCGCCCGGTAGGGCAGGTTCGGCGGGGCGGGGACCCCCAGCCTCTCTCCAGCGTCCCTGCCTGGCATCGTCGGCCCCTCCCCGCCGAGGAAGCCGCGGAGGCCCTGGCTCTTCGGGCTCTCTCCCCGGAAACCATGAGGCCAGAGGTTCCCACTAGAGGCGCGGCGATCGCGGCCCGGGTGGAGGGCGGGGGGCTTCCTGCGAGATGGATGGGGACCGGGAGAAGGACGGGCGACCGAGGCCTGCCACCCCCACTCCCTTAGCGAGGAGAGCTGGGACTCCTCACCCTTCTCCCTTGGGGTGGCTAGGCGAGGGCCCTTGGTGTGGCGGGGGAGGAAAGGGTTAAGGGCCCAGAGGGGCGCCGGGACTGGGCCGAACTCCGGGGTGCGGCTCGGCGGGCCAGGAAGCCGCGACCCGGGAGTGCGGCGGCCGTGGCCAGGTTTCTGCAGACGCAGCGATCTTCCTCCGGGCCGAGGTGGCCGAGCAGGGCCAGGGGCCGCGGCGCTGGGGCTGCTCCCGGCCTCGGAAGCCCTTCCCCTGCCCGCCTGGACCAAGGGGCCCGGTCCTGTGCGGGGCGCCAGGGCGGAAGAGGTCAACGTGGTTCAGAGTGGGGGGGTGGTGGTGAGAGAGCCAGTGTGGGGAAGGCTGGGGAGATGGGGCCAGGAGGGCGGGGAGGCCTGAAAGCGGACAGTGTGGCCAGTGTTGGCTGCAGGCCACCAGCGGCTGGAGGTGGGGGAGGGGAGCCCAGCGGGGAGGGGAGGGGGAAGGGAAGTTCTTTAAAAAAAAAAAAAGCCGTTGGGAGTTTCTAGCCCTGGCTTTTGTGAGTGGTTCCCCCCTACCCCCCACCTCACCCCCACCCCCACCCCTCCCCCCGCCATCACCCCAGCCCTATTTAGAGTGAGTTACACACTCCTCCCCCTCCACGGAATGAATGCCCTTTGCCACCCTGGGAGTGGAAGGAGGGTGATCTCGCTTCTGGCAAACTGCCTGCTGGGCACGAGAATTGGGCCCGTCCTTCACTGACTGGTACACAAAGGCCCATGCCAGGCATAGATGTCCTCTCCCTGTTTTTCTAGCTGAGGAAAATTGAAGACTCAGGATGGGAAGGGGGCCCCTGGCTCAGGCACTTGCAGTTTGTGACCAGAGTGACCTCAGGCCTTGGTGGTGCCCCCACCCTATGGGTGGCTTCTGCCTGGCTGAGTCTGGGGTGGCAGAGGGAAGGTGAAGGGTGGCAGTCTGGTAGGGCAGGGAAGGAAACTGTTCCACTCCCATTCCTGAAAAGGTATGGCCAGCAGGTGACCTGAGGCCTTCAAAACCAGGCCTGCTATCACAGCCCTCTGAGTGGAGGAGGGTGGTCCTGGGCAGAGCCTGGGGCCTGAGGTCAGAAGGCAGACACTGAGCAGCAAGCATGGGGGAGCCAGGCAGAGCTACTGGGATATCAGCATGGTGCCAGACCCAATGGAGTGTCCAAGGCCTCCTCTGTCCCTAGAGTGTCCAAGACCCCCTCTGTCCCTAGAGTGTCCAAGGCCCCCTCTTCCCTGAGAGTGTCCAAGACTCCCTCTGTCCCTAGAGTGTCCAAGTCCCCTTCTGTCCCTAGAGTGTCCAAGGCCCCCTCTTCCACTAGAGGGAATGGGACATTTGCTAATCTTCTGAGACATGTCAGGTGTCTCTGGGCTTGTGCCTCTTGTTCAATTCAGCCCTCACAGGGGTTGGGCTTTCCTGTGGGAGGAGCGTCTGAGGTTCTGATAGGGAGATAGCCTGCCCAGGTTCCATGCTTATTCTAGAGCTCAGCTGGCTGCTCCACCACCTGCAGGAGATGCCCCATGGCCACCTGCCCCAGGGCCTCTTGGACACAGGCTTTCCAAGGTGTCCAAGATTTGGAAATGCTCCAAGTGGGTCAGTGACCCTGGCATTGGGACAGGATGGCTTCTCCCCAATGACCTTTGGGGTGGGGAGAGTCCAGGTGCTCCAGTTCTCTTGGGTGTAGATTGCCTCTCCCTAACCCTGGATGTCCCTCAGTGCCCAGCACTTCACAAGCGAAGGGTGGTAAAACCTCTCTTTGAGCCCAAGCTCAGGGAAGAGAAGGAAAGCAGGGTGCCGGGTCTTAACGCTGCACACTAGGAAGACCACATATTAGCTTTTTCTCAAAATGAATCTATTGGGGCTGAGCCTCCAGCATCCAGGCTGGAGCTCACCCAGTGCAGCGAGAGGAGCACTTGTGTATCCATCGCTGCAAATCCGGCCCTGCCTGCAGCAGCCGCGCCCCAGTCCCTGGTCTCTTTGTAGCCTGCCCCTCCCCCAGCTCATTTGCAGAAGAGCCAAGTTCAGCCCTTCAGCGTTTGCTCCATCCCTGGATCCCGCTGGGGCCAGCCGAGAAGAGACGCACAGTTCCAGGGCGCTTTGGGTCCAGTTTTGGCAGATTGAGCAAATAAAAATCTAGGACGCCCAGTGAAATTTGAATTTCAGATGCACAATGCATAATTTTTTAGTGGAAGTATGTCCCGTGAAATGTTTTGGACATATTTCTACCTTTTAAAAAAGGATGTGTTGTTTACGTAAAATCCAGACTTTAGTCGGCCATCCTGGATTTCATCTGGAAGCCCTATTTCGGTCCTGAGTTGTCAACACGGTCAGTCCCTGCCCACAGGGATATTCTAGTCCAGGAGGAGTGAGAAGGCATGGAAGCTGAGAGCCACCTGTCCAGCCACTGTGGTTACAATGACACTGTATGTTGTGAGGCATACGGTATGTTGCTGGATGACTGCATGATGGTAGGGTCCTTGCCTGGTATTTAGGGGGGTCTAGGTAGGGGTTCTATCCAGAGAAGTTGGGGAGACCAGAATGGGTCCCTCTGCTATTTGGCCCATAATGGGCACCTCCCCAACTCCCACCAGCATGAACAGCAAACTTCTAGAACAAACAAGGGAGGGCAAGCACACTGGGCAGATGCCCCCACTCCCCTCCCCAGAGAACCTTCACCTGCCTACAGCGCCATTTCTTGGTTACCTTAAAAGATGAGCTGTGAGCCAGGGGCAGTGGCTCACACCTATAATCCCAGAACTTTGGGAGGCCGAGGCGGGTGGATCACGAGGTCAGGAGTTTGAGACCAGCCTGACCAACATGGTGAAACCTTGTCTCTATCTAAAAAAAAAAGATGAGCTGTGATGTTGAAGGCGAATTGGGTCAGGAGAGAACCTTGGGCACTCCTGGAAAAACCCCTAAGTAAACACAGGTTATTTCTTCACCAGGGAAGATTAAACACCCTGTGTCGGATCTGAATGTCTTCTAATGACTTCTGGCCCTGGAGCCTTAGTTTGACTGAGGGATGGACACGCAGTCATATTTGCCTCTGAAGAACTCTCCTGACCCCTCTCCCCGTCTCTAAAGCTTTCTGCCTTCTTCCCTCAGTTCCTGCTGAGGGGATTATATGTGGATCTGGGACCTCAGCCTCTCCAACTTTATCCTGGGTCCCTAGGAGTGGCATTGGGACAGGAGAGAGTTAGCCGAAAATTGGCAAACCTGCACCTGGACAAAACCAAATCCTCTTTCTTCTCCAAATAAGCATATTCTCTGGTTCTGTGTTCTGGTGGCTGCTCATCTGAGAAGGTGACTGCTGGGCGGAGGAAATACTACTGAAGGCTGTTATTCTTGGATACAAGTGTCTACTTCCTGTAGCCACCACGCCCCCAACTCCCCCCTCCTGCTCCTGTCTTCCCTCTGCAGTGCACGATAACTGTTAACATTGATTGAGCTTACTCTGTGCCACGCCCTTAAGGGGGATTATCTCATTTAATCCTCACAGCTACATGAGGTGGGGAACGTCACTGTCCCTCTCTCACAGGTGGCAGTATGGAGGCTTCAGTAACCTACCCAAGGTCAGTGAGGAACGAGGATTCAGAGCCAGCATTGTCTGCCTCCCAGGGTCCCGCTCCCAGGTTCCAGGGTTCTGTAGAGAACCCGCTCAGGCCCCATCCCCTCCCTGAGGTTGTCCTGGATTATTCCAGCCTTTACCAGGGCCTGCTTTGCTGAATTACTGATGTATTCACTGTTTACTGCCTCCCACCCCGCCCACTACTCATTGTCAATCAATTGCACATTGCACCACGCATGTATGCATGGGCCTGGATTCTCTAACTAGACAGAGCCTGGAGCTCCTGAAAGGAAATTGGTGTGTCTGGGGTGTCCTCTGCACTCTCAGCTTCTGCACAATTTTTAAATAGAAATCTCAGAATCCAATGCCTTGTAAGTGTCTGTATGGAACTGTGAGTGTGTTGTGAGAGACTGGAGCTGTCGGGCAGGGAAGCCAGTTTCTGCTCCGCAAACCATTGATATCACCCACAGAGCAAGGTCCCAGGGCTGCCCCCAGGAGCCCCAGCATTCAGGAGGCTCATCTCTCCGCAGCCCAGAAGCTGTTCTCTCTCTCCCACCTTGGGCAGAGCAGACATGTGCACGCTCAGCTGCTCTGGGGTCCTGCTGCCTCCTGGCTCGCCACCTGATCTATTTGTGAGGATTTTAGGAGACCCCTGGTAATTATGTAGTTGAATTTGGGGAAACAGACCCTAAGGATAATCCTGGAGTAAGTTCCAGAAGGCTCTTGGTTGAATTTCTGTATTTATTCTAGTGGTACATGTTATTCTTTTCTTTTCTTTTTTTTTTTGAGACTGAGTTTTGCTCTTGTGGCCCAGACTGGAGTGCAGTGATGTGATCTCAGCTCACCACAGCCTCTGTCTCCCAGATTCAAGTGATTCTCCCACCTCAGCCTCTCGAGTAGGTGGGATCACAGGTGCACGCCACCACACCTGGCTAATTTTTTTGTATTTTTAGTAGAGATAGGGTTTTGCCATGTTGGTCAGACTGGTTTCGAACTCCTGAGCTCAAGTGATCCACCCACCTCGGCCTCCCCAAGTGCTGGTATTCCAGGTGTAAGCCACCACGCCCAGCCACCTTATTCATTTCTAACAGCATGGCAACCACCTTACCCTTATGTAGGCAGCTTTAACATGCAACTCAGGATGCAGAGATGTGGGCGTGCATGTGACCACACACACACACACACACACACACACACACACACAGTTAGCAACACACAGAGGACCAAGCACATATTCTTCCATTTCTGGATCTGGTCTGCAGGTGAGCTGTTGGATAAGGCCTGGCACAGCTTACTAACTGTTGGCTGTGATTATTTCTCTTAACCAATTACCTGCAAACTTTCAAATCTATCTAGTTTGGGGCAGAGGGCTGACATTAACAAGGGATGTCCAAGATGCATGTGTGTACAGGCGTGTGTGCGCGTGTGTGTGCCCATAGGGCTGGAGGAGCTCTGCAGTGACACAACCTGTCCTGGCAGGAACACCTCTCGTTGGCCGCCCGAGTGAAGACCCTTTCAAAAGCAGCCTGGAGTTTGATATTGCCAACAACTGGCCCTGAATCCTTTCAACCTGAGCCAGGTGTAATGTAAACCCCTCTGGATTTCCTCCCTTTCCTGTTTCATCTGAGAAATTCTTCACTAATTCCATGGTATCTGGTTTCTCATTGTTTCTCCCTGTGTTGGACAGCCTCTCGGGGTGGGCTTCGGGAAGGTGTGTGGAATGCTCTCAGCCCTCCAAAATGACACAGCTCCATGCTCATTCCCTCACCAGCACCCTCTGGTCCCTCCTAAGAGGTTGTGCTGGCTGTCAGCATCCAAGAGCTTTAGTACCATGGAGAACCGAGCAAATACCTGTCACACAGTCAGAGAACAGTCTCCGATGGTCACCACACTTTGGTAAATCAGTGTCCAGATTAGGAGCGGGACAATTATGTCAAGCTCCTTTGGTATATGACACACAAATATGAATATGAATGTCACAAAAATAATAGTGTGTCATCCATTCTTTATTGGGATACTTGCTGTTTGGGGTTGAGGACAAGGAAAAAGACAAGCCAGGTAGAGGAAGCCCAGGCCAGTGCGGTGGGACCATCTCTTCTTCTGGAGCCTCCAGAGGAGCTGGAGTGTGCGTGGTGGGGGGTGGGGAGAGGAGAGATTGGCAAGCAGAATCCCTTCTAGGAAGAGCGGAAGCGAGTATCATGATAGCTGTTTCCTGCCTTGTTTATGGTGCTCTCCGACTCTCCCACCAGCACCGAGGAGGGTAGAGGAAGTGCCCGGCAGGGCGAGGGAGGCTTGGCGCTGGCTGTGTTCCTCTCAACCTTCCATGCATCTTCCCAACGTCTCCTCTCCTGGCATCGAAAATTATTTATGTTTGCAAATTGCTTTTGACTCACATGAGTTATTCCTCTTGCCTGCCAACAAGTCTGGGGAGAGAAGAGAGTTATCGAGCCGGTGAGCTGAGAAATCCGGGGTAGACAAATGCTGGAGAGCCGAATCGAAGCCATTAGCCTTGGGATTCGGCCCCTGCTCTGCTGCCGCCATGGCCATTGCGCTCCCTTTCTGGCCCTTGAGTTTCTCATCTGCAAAAGGAGAGGGTTGGGTGGTGTATGAGCTCTCCAGGCCTTTGGCTGTGACGTCCTTTGTGCTGCGTCACTTGCAGAGGCACAGAAAAGGTAGGTCAGCCTCTGAGCTGCTTCCTAACCTGCACTTGGCAAACCCTGCGACTGCTGAGGGCCTGAGGCTGGAGATGGAGCTACCCAGCCCCTGGCCCGGCAGGAAGAACTAGGCGGGTGGCCAGGAACATTTCTCCCCTTTGTCTTTTGCATCACTCTGGTCCTTAGTGATGTCTTGCTCCATAGACTAGGATGAAAACAAATGTCTGCAGATGAAGCAGAAGGGTGGAAAGTCCCAGGGGATGGTCCAGAAGGGAAACACACACAAACATACCAAATCACCATCATAACCAAGACCACAGCTGGCGCAGAGTCAGCTCCATTGGGAGTGAACAGTCATCCATGCCTCCCAGAGGAAAGGGTTGGCCCACTGATGATGGAGCGACAGCTCCTGGAAGCTCAGAATAGAGAGGGGCTGGGGGTTTCTGTTCCAAGCCCTTTGTTTTACAATGGGGAAAGCGAGATCCCAAACACTGAAGTCAACATCAAGGAGAATTACTGATATCACCCAAGAGAGATAATTCTTTGCTTACAAGTGGATATCTGAGTTCCAATCAGGAGCAGTGTTTACCAATCACCAGCTATAACGTCGGGTTTAGTAATGGGAATGATGATAGCATGATTCAAAGTTCAATGCCGAAGCAGTGAGTGAGTGGTCAAGTGTGGCTCTTAGAGGCCCGTGGTTTGGCTTCCATTCTCCAGACTGTGGTTTGGGGCCTAACCCAGAAAGATGTGAGGGTCTGGTCTTCCTCCAATCCGGTGACCACCAAGTGGGGAGAAAGGCTGCTGTGGGCCCAGTCCTTCAAAGGGTGAGAAACCTGCTAACCTCAGAGCTGGGAGTTGGCTCTGCCTTGGCAGAGACAGTATTTGCTCAGCCCTAGCCAAACCACAGTGAACCCCAGCCCTAGGTTCACAGGGGAGTTTGGGGTCTGTACGCCCTCCCGTGCAGGAGGACCTATGGGTGGGCAGAAGGCAGTCAGATGGCAGGGAGAGGAGCTTTCCTATGGAATGTTTGGTCCTGAGGCTGGCCCTTCTCCTGGGCCTGGAGGTGAGTTTCTGGATGAGTCTCGCCTAGGATAGAGTATGATGCCTCCAAGGTTCAGCTGCACAGAGGGAACTCTCCTCAATTCCGTTTCATTCCTCTTTGGAAAAAGTGCAAACCAGAGGGTGCACCTCGTGAAGTCTTCAGCTGCAGACTAATCTGCTGGTTGATCTAGGTGGTAGCTGCACTCATGGACATTTCAGTGTTTTGGAGAGAGAATAAGAAAGGGGTGAGAGAGCACTAAAATCAAGGGAAGAGGTGGCAACAGGGAGGAAGGAAACCAAGAGAAGACCAGAGATAAAGACAGAGACAGGAACAGAAGTCAGGAGGCCAAAGGGTCAGGACCAAACACTGGAGAAGCATCATAACGAAACAGACAGAAGTGGGCAAGAAGCACCCAGGATGATGAGGAGCACCCACGATCATGAGGGGCACCAAGGATCATGAGGAGCACCCAGGATGATGAGGAGCATCCAGGATGATGAGGAGCACCCAGGATCATGAGGAGCACTCAGGATGATGAGGAGCACCCAGGATCATGAGGAGCACTCAGGATGATGAGGAGCACCCAGGATGATGAGGAGCATCCAGGATGATGAGGAGCACTGAGGATCATGAGGAGCATCCAGAACGACGAGGAGCACCCAGGATGATGGGGAGCACCTAGGGCGATGGAACACCCAGGACAACAAGGAGCGCCCAGGATGACGGGGAACACTCAGGACAATGAGGAGGAAGACACGAAGGCCCAGAGGAGGCTGAGAGATAGTGTGATTCAAAAACACTGCACTGGGCAGCCATAAAAAAAGAATGACATTGGTCGGGTGCATGGCTCGTGCCTGTAATCCCAGCACTTTGGGAGGCTGAGGCAGGAGGATCACCTGAGGTCAGGAGTTTGAGACCATCCTGGCCAACATGGTGAAACCCTGTCTCTACTAAAAATACAAAAAATTAGCTGGGCGTGGTGGCAGGTGCCTGTAATCCCAGCAACTTGGAAGGCTGAGGCAGGAGAATTGCTTGAACCCAGGAGGTGGAGGTTGCAGTGAGCTGAGATTGTGCCTGGGTAACAAGAGCGAAACTCCATCTCGAAAAAAAAAAAAAAAAAACAGAAAAAAGAAATCTATATATATACACATACACGGGGAGGAATAGACACAGAGCAGGGAGAGCACAGTGACGAAGCAAACGGCGCAAATGTCAATACCCAGTTACCCAGATAAAGAATAAAGGCAACTGCCCTTACTTACCTTGCGGCTTTTCTGTAAGTCGGCCAGAAAGGCTGGGTGGAGGCCAGGCACTGTGGCTCATACCTGTAATCTCAACACTCTGAGGGACCAAGACAGGAGTATTACTTAAGCCCATGAGTTCAAGACCAGCCTGGGCAACATAGTGAGGACCCACCTCTACAAAAAATTTAAAAATTAGCCAGGAGTGGTGGTGCGCACTAATGTTACTGAGGAGGCTGAGGTCAGAAGACCACCTGAGCCCGGGGGGTTGTGGTTACAGTGAGCCACAATCATGCTAGCGCACTCTGGCCTGGGTGACACAGCAAGAGCTGTCTCAAAACAACAACAGAAATGCTGGCTTGAGATTTAAAAGAGGTTCTTGGGGGTGCCACATTGGGGCTGGGGATAGGCGCTGGCCCCGGAGCCTCACGGCAGGTCTGGGAAGAACTGTAAGTGCCTCCCCCGCTCCCCCCACATGCCAAGTGAGTGGAGAGTACTGAGCTGCCGCGGCTGTGCACGGTCTGGGTGGGTCATCTGCCTGTGAGTGCATGTTCAGATCCTTCATCCCATGTCTTCGACACACATAAACAGGAGTCTGGGAGGGCAAGGACCCTGGCACCAGGGCCCTGTACGGGGTGGCTCCTGGCCCCCTCCGGCTCAGCCTGGCCCTTCCCAACGTACAGCTGAGCCCCGCCTTTGGCCAACCATGATTCTTTGGCCAAGTGGGAAGGCAGGATGTGGCAGAAAGAGCAAGGATTAGGGGTTCAGACCGGGCCGTGGGCACCAGCCACTCTGCACTTCCCAGTTCTGTGCCCTGGCACTGGTGGCTTTACTCCCAGAGCTGCCCAAGGCCAGCTCATTGTTACAATTTAGTCCCCTAAATGCCACCTCTTGAGAGAAACCACCCCTGACCATGTCCCTGACCACCGGCCTAGAGTGGACTCCATCTCACTCCCCATTTTTTCTTCTCAGAGCAGCTGTCCTTATCTCATATTATTGATTTGTTGACTTGTCCCCTGACCCTGCTTGAATGTAAATACCGTGAGAGCAAGTCCTTGTCCCTCTTACCTGTCACCCTGCTCTCAGCTTCTGGAACTGGTCAGCTGCTCCAGGGCTATTTGCTAAAGGAAGGGAGGAAGAAGGGAAAGGAAAAAAGGAAGTAGGAGGGAAGGGGAAGGAAGAGGAGGGAAGGGGAGGGAATGGCAAAGGAGGAAGAAGGAAGGGAAGTCCTTGAACCTCTCACTAAGAAAGCAGAGGTGATCACTCCTGAGGCAGAACGTTTACCTAGAGATGAGCTAAAGAAAGCCCTGGGTAGTGTGAGCCCAGAAGCAGCAGCAACACCATCCAGTGTGCATGTACCTGGCAAGCTTGCCTCTGCCTGGCCCCGGGCTGCTCAGAGCCAGCACGTTCTGCTTGGATCCGGTCATTAATCTGGACTCCCAGTCATTTTGATTTCATCTGGGGAAGGGTAGACTGGGGAGGGGTGAATTATTTTGTCATGGTGGGACCAGATATGGGACCAGCTTCTGGAGACAGCTTGGGCCCCAGAAATACTCAACCACACCTGTAATGAGAAGATTCTCAAACTAAAGCCCTTGGGGCCCGGTGAGGTGGCTCACGCCTGTAATCCTAGTACTTTGGGAGGCTGAGGCAGGCGGATCATTTGAAGTCAGAAGTTCAAGACCAGCCTGGACAACACGGTGAAACCTCATCTCTACTTAAATACAAAAATTAGCCAGGCATGGTGGGGCATGACTGTGGTTCCAGCTACTTGGGAGGCTGAGGCACAAGAGTCGCTTGAACTCAAGAGGTGGAGGTTGCAGTGAGCCGAGATCATGCCACTGTATTCCAGCCTGGGCGACGGAGTGAAACTCTGAAAGAAAGGCCCCTCAGTCCCCAGTTGCTCTCCTCGTGCTGGGCTGGTGTCCGCTTCCTGACAGCGGACCATGCTAGAGAGGAATGACGCTTTCTGCTCTTCCACCTGCCTCCCTGTGATGGGAGAGAGGCAAAGTCTGTAGAAAATAGTCTGCCAGGCCTGGTTAGCTGAGGAATGACTGAGCAAGTTGTTCCCTGAGAATGAGAGACCTGCCTCTGGGCCTGACCTTTGACTTGCTAGACTTGCTAGAAGGCTGCCACGAGGCAGGACTGCAGAACCCACGAAGCTCACCAAGGGTGCTGAGGGGACTGTGGATTCCCAGATGGGACCAGTCCCTTCCACAACCCAATTAGGGCCCAAGGGAAGAACCTTATGGAAACTCAAGCCCCAAAGAAACAGGAAGTAGCTCCTAAGATGCAGGTGGAAGCCCTCAGAACAGCGTCCCTGGGGGTTCGCCTGGTGCTGTTGACTGCTGCTGGAGTCTGTCTCGCCTCCCTTATGGCATTGATGAAAGATCTAGATTTGTCCTGTGCCCTGCAGGGAACACACCACACAGGCCCATTTAGCTGGTCAAATCTTGGCAAGCCAGCAAGGAGGGACCATACTGACATTTAAAACATTTGAGGCGATCTCCTGGCTTGCTCCAGCCGCCTGGCCAGCTGGGCAGAGAAATGAAATGTGCCTCCAACCCGGGGCCAGCTGGGTCTCTTGCAGGCAAGCAGTCTCCATGTCGTCATGCCTCGTGCGGAAGGTGTGGGCATTGCCATGGTGAATGGACTGCTGACAAAGGAAGAGACTGACTTGTGACCTGGTGTCCCAAATTCCTGTCCTCAAGATAAGAGTGGGCAAACAGATCTATAAATAATGCTTTTCAGAGTGGCCCTTTCCAAAGAGCCTTGCAGGCTCCGCAGGCACGGGCTGCTTACTTCTCTCTGCTCAAAACGCAGAGCTGGCTAGCTCTCATCCAGAACCTTGGAAGCTCCCGAAGGAAAAGCTGTGCTTGTCTTCCCTACCTAGCAGGGACCAGGGTCACAGAGCAAGGAACAAGGAGCCTTTCCACAGCCACTCTGGAAGGCTCTCATCCTTCCAATCGCCCTGAAGAGGCACAGCTGCCCAGAAATTAGATGGGGAGGGAAAGCTCCCTGGCTTTTGGGGGTTTTAAATCCCCAGTGCACCCCCGGTTAGGGTAAAAAAATGTGTCTAGAGTTCCAGATGGAGACCATGTGCTCAGTAATGCCCTGAAGGGAACCTAGTCTTGTCCTGCTCATCTGCTGGACCCAATGTCTCTAGCTGGTAGGGACTGTGTCTTTTTCACTATTACTCTCCAGCACAGCCTAGCACAGTTTCTGGAAGGCCTGGATAAATACCAACTGAATGAATGAGTTCTGTGTATAAGGCCTCAGTCACTGCTACTGCCTAGAAAAGAGGAGAATTCCCAGGGGATCATGACCACTCTTGGCCCGGCTCTCCCGCCAGGCTCCCGGGGCACAGAACATTCAGGGACCATCCGAGGGTCCCCAGGGCCGGTGGTATTTCCCATCTGCCCATGGTAGTGGGAGGCAGAGGAGGCATCTCTCTCTCTCTCCCTCTCTCCACATGTCTAAACACTAGTTACTGGGTCTGGTCCCTGTCCTTTTCTCTGATTTACGAAATAGAGATTCCTTTTGTCACAGCTTGTGGGGCATTTTGTTCTCTCTCTCTCTCTGGTGACTTCTATCATCAGCTTGAATTTAGGAGAAATGCCAGAAGTGACACACACCCCTGGATATACACACCACCAACTAGTGTTCCCAAGGCCTCTTCGTGACAACCGCTCACAGCTGCAGATTGCTCACTGAGCCAGGTGCCTCGGAGGAATCCTGACCTGCCTTCTCTCTTTTAATCCATGCAATAAGCTGAGGTTACCTATACTATGATTACCTCTATGAAGAAATGGATGATTTGAGAGGCCAAGTCCCTAGCTCAGGGTCACACAGCTAGTCAGTGGAAGATCTGGGGCTGAAGCCCATGTAGCTTGGTCTCCTGACCACAGTGCTGTGCGGCTGCCATAGGGAGGCATCAGGTGCAAAGACCATGCTGTCCAGGACGCCTTCCCCACGGGAGTGGCACGCAGCCACAACCACCCCACATCAGACGCATCAGCTGTGCACTGAGATAACCCTATACAGCGAACGGTTGCTTAGAGTTACCACAAGGAGCTTTGGAGAGACTCTGGGATACCACTCTCACTTTACAGGTGGACACCATGGGACAGAGCCCCACGATTTAGCTGATGAAGCATCTAAGACCACTAGGAAACAGCACTCCTCCCTGTGGTCTCTACTGGGCACCAATACTCAATGCAGACTGGGTGAGACTGCTCAGCTGGATATGGGATGGGATCTGCTCAGGTCCTGGTTCAGATCCAAACACATTGGCTCATTCCAGAACTCAGTCAGCCCCGCAGGAGGCCTCCCAAGCTGAACATGGCTTCAGAGTAGCCTCCAAAAAAGAGGCTGTTGGTGACCATGTGTGCACTCACCGTCCTCACACCTGTTTTCTTGCAGCCTCCCCTGTCCTACAACAGCAATGACAAGAGGCTCTTCATCCACCAGCCTCACTTCCTGGTTGCTCTGTTTCTATAGCTATTCCATCAGTACTCAAATTCAGGACACAACCTCATGGGCTGAGCTGCCAGCCCTACACATCCTAAATCAGAAGCCCAGGTGGCTGGACAACTTCCATCTGACCTTTCCTCCACCTCAGCCCCTGGTTAGCCTCTGTGAATGCTCTCAGTGGCACCCAACACTTCCCCGCTTCTTGACACTTCCCAAAGTTGTGAATTACATGTGTGTGTTGTTTTGATCCATCTCCTTTCACTGCATGTTGTAAGCTCCAAGAGGGCAGAAGCTGTCTGTTTTAGTCATAAAAATATCCCTAACCCTGAGCACTAGGCTTGACCAGCACAGAAAAGTGGTTAGAAGGCTAGATGGCAGGATGGCTGGATACCAACAGTGAGTGGAAAATCGTCTAGAATGCCAGGTGGCCAGAACGGCATGGTTCTCTGAAGATGAGCAATGTCTCATTGTGCAGAACAGTGAGGCAAAGAGTGCCCAGGGTCATTGCTCTGATTCTTCACCACCTTCCTGCCCCACTTGCAGTCTCTCCAAGCTCTGGAGGCCTCCCACAAAAACTGTCCCAGAGGCTTTCCAGCCCTTTGGTTGATATCAGCTCCCAGTGGTTGGTGACTGAGGCTAAGTTTTTCTTCTTCCTGGTCACTGGTATTTTGTCCTCTTCTTCCTTTGGTTGCTGGCTCTAGGAAGAGATCTGGGATATCCCAGTAAATGAGGGAAGCATTGTGAGCTGCTTCTAGAAAGGGAACTGGGCCATCTCAGTAACTGGGGAGAAGCTGCCTGGGCTTCTCCTAGGAAGGTATCTGGAATATCCCAGTACTAGGGGAAGCTGTGTGTGCAGACAGGAGGAGCTCACTTCTACACTTTGCCCAGAAACCCAATCCCGGGTTGATGTCTCTTGTCTTATCTTGAGATCTCCAAGAAGAGGAGGTGGATGGGTAGAGTCTCCCACTCTCAGAGCCCCTGGTTTCCCTTCTGCTGCTACCTCCATGCTGGTGATGCATGGGACCTTCTGGACCCCTTGTTCATACTGGCCAGGGTGCAGGACCCAGAACAGTGCCAGGAATTGAGGAACATTTTGGAGCATGAAATAAAGCTTTCCGTGGTCAGGGTGGCAACGGGGTCTGAAGGACATGGACGCCGGTGTGGAAACCCGAGGCCCTCCTTCTCACTGCTTTTCTAATGTGGCGTCTACCAAGCACCAGGCAGCTGGTGTTATTTCAGAGTTCTCACCGTGGCCCCATTGGGCAGACAAGGAAATGGAGGCCTGGAGGAACAAAAGCCAGAACTGGGATTCAAACCCAGGTAAGGGCCATACATCCATTTGGTTTGTTCCCCGAAAATTCAGAATCTCAGAGGTAGAGGACCTAGATGCCATTCAGGTCAACCTCCCACCTAAGCAGGAGTTCCCTCCAGAAGGGCTCCCCAGCCTGTGGGCTGACTCCCAGCGCTCACTCTGCAGGGGACTGTTAAGGGGCCCGAACCAGCAGTGGGCTCCCACTCAACTCCCAGCAGCAGCTGCAGAAAGGAGACCAGCTCTGCCTAGCATGGAGCTAAAAAGCAGTGTCTTTTCTTGTTTTTCCCACCACCCTGGCACCCCCACCTGCTTTTAAAAACCTTTCAACCTGTCCTAGAAGGAATGGGCAAGCCATTAGGCCCCCCGTGCGGAGGCAGAAGCCCGCAGGTGCAGACGGTGCCTCCTCCCCTCCGCAGGTTAATTACTGGGAAGGGGAACCTGGCGGGAGAAGGGATGGATCGGAAGCTCCAACCGGGAAGAGGGGCTGGTCTGAGAGGACCCCTAACGCAGCACCAACACTGCCAGTGGGTGCTGACGGCTCCACCCTCCTCTCCCAAAAAAGCGAGATGGGGAGAGAAGGGGGCGGGGCTGGGGGAAGCGCACCTGGCACAGCGGGGTCCTGCTGACTCGCAAAACTGGACCCGCGGGTCCAGGAGTCACAGGGGCCGCCTGACCGAATCCTGCGAGCGGCTCCCCTCCAGCGGCCGCACCAGCCCGCTCTCCCGCGACCCTTGGCCCAGCCCCGACCTCCAGCCATTTTCTCCCCTCGTTCCGGCGTCTGCCAAAGAGCAGACCCGCACAGCTTCCGAGACCGCAGACCCGCGGCCACGCACCGGCCCATGCCATCTCAGAGCCGTCACCACATCGCGGGTGGCACCAGGGCACTGGGCCCTGCCCTCCAGGTGGTTCTCATGGACGGAGCGGTGGGCTGGACGTGGGGCGCAGTCGCTTTCTTGCAGCGACCTGGCGAATTGCTCCTGGCGCCTTGGAAACCTGTGCGCGGGTTGCTGCGGGGCCACCTGCCCACCCTCCCACCGCAGCCGGGCAGCTGAGGCCGGGCGCCTATGCCAGCTGTTCCCCTGTCCCGCGCGCAGTCCCCTCGAGGCCGGCCTGGGGACTCTCTGGGCCCTGTTCTGGGACCTTGCGCGGCCGCCCATGCGGGCCTGGCCGCCTTTTTCGCGGCCAGCCGCTCGATTCCCGGCTCAGCTCGGTGGCCCAGCCTGGCCGTAAGCGCTCCCAGGGCGGCACGGGGCCGGGTGCAAAAAGCGGCTCTGCGCCAGGTCGGCGGGGGACAGGCGACCCCGGCCTGGGAGCGGAGCATCCAACCGTCCGTTCTGCAATGTGGGGACATGGGGAGGGGAGCGGAGGTCCCCGGGCGCGCGGGCGGGAGCGTCGCTTTGACGCTGGCCTTCGCTGGCCTTCTGGGCAGATCCATTCATCGCAAGGCGGCCGAGGCGGCGGCCGAGCCTAGCTCACCCCACCCTGGAAGCTGGCCGGCCGCCGCCCAGGGAGGCTTGGGAAATGGGCGAAGTGGTCAGACTGGTTTCCGGAGCCGGGCTCGGAATCCACGCAGGCTGGCAGGCGTCGGTGAGGGAGGACCGAACCCCGAGGGCGGCGGTGGGGAGGCCGCCCCGGGATGCTGCCTTTCCCGAACCTAGCAGGCGACCCCGCCGAGTGGAAGCGTGGGGGACGGCAGGAATGCGGTTGGGGAAAGCCGGTTTTCAGGTGTGGACCAGCAGACTGGCCGCTCCCCACCCCCAGGTGCCCGTGCCCCTCCCCCCCGCCGCCAGGCTCCCCGAGGTTGGCCAAGAGTACTTGGAGTTCCCGACCCACCAGTGAGCCTGGGCTTTGATCTCCACATCTGAAAGAAATGGGGGTGGGGTGAAGAGGCAGCTCTGCCACAGCTTTAGGAATGGCCCTCCTCCTGTCACGCACCTCCCCCCCCAGCCTCAGTTTCCTCATCTACCACTGTCCTTTCCAGTCGGAAGCTCCCGGGAGTCTAGGCAGACTGGGGCATGAGGACTCCTGGAGTCGGTGTCGGGAGGAGGAGGGCGGCAGAGCTGGCGACCACGTGCTCCCCTGGGGTCGAGCTGTCCCCAGGACATACAATCGGTTGTTGGGAACAGGCCGTGGGCGCTCCCATCCCACCGCCAGGCCTGCGGACTTGAAGACAGGAAAATGGAATCTTTGGGGAGCAAATTTCCTACCACGGAATGGCATGGCACTTGGCAACACAGGCTGCCAGGCACCCGGCTCCCGGCTCCCGGTGTTTCTGGGCTGAGGAAAGGGTGTCTCACCCTCTCCCCCAGCAGTCCAGGGTCTAGGTCCCGCGTCCCTGAGCAGGGGCGTCGAGAGAAAGGGCTGAGGGAACTGGGGGATCGAGGCGACAGTGCTCCCATCGCAGAGAATGAAGTGCCCAGTTTTCCCGGTTTCAGCAGCTGCTGGGCAGGGAGGGGAGTCTCGAGAGCCACCCACGCTGCCGTCTTTCTTGCAGTTCTTCCGTGGGAAAACGGGCGCTTGAGGCGGCCCTACGAGGGGATGACGGGGGCTCCAGGGCTAGTGACTCCCCAACCCCATCAGAAGAGAGACGGAACCCAGACCTGGAAAAAGTGCCCAGCCCTCATCTGAGCCGCGCGGTGGGGACCTCCGCTCTTTCCCGCAACCGGGGTGGGCCGGTGTTTGGGCTTGGGCGCGGGTCCAGCCCGGCGATCGGGAGTGGAGGGGGGTCCCGACCGGCCCTCTGGGGCTGGGTAAGTGGTCGCCGCACTCAGAGCCCCCCTGGGGGTGGGGGGCCGCCGGCCCCCGGGAGGGGAGGGGCGAAGGTGCGGGCCTCAGGGCCCCCAGGCCGCGCAGCCCGTGTGGGCTGCAGGAGCCCCCGCCGGCCCGGGGCGGGCTTTGTCTGCGGCAGCTCGGCTTTGGGAAGGCGCCAGCCGGGGTACAAGATGGCGGGGAAAGGGTGGGATCGCAGGCGCTCGCCACGCGGAGCGGCCCCGCTCTGCCTGCAATGCAGCAGGGGGAGGGGCGGGGGCACCGGCGACAGCGCCCGCCCCACCCCCTCCGGCAGCCGGGCGCCCCCCCGCCGTTGACCCCGAGCCCGCGGCCCCCGCCGCCTCTGTCTGGCGGCTGCAGCCTCCGCCTCACTCCGCAGAGCCCCGGCCGCGGCAGCTGCAGAAAATGGCTGCCAAAGCGGCGCCAGTCGCCACGCTGCCCTGGCTGGGGCGGGTGCCGCAGCCCCTAGCCCCTCTCTGGGTGCCCTCCCGGGGACGCTCGGCCGGGCTCCGAGACCCTCCTGGG